>NC_085865.1:29394058-29416558 GCF_034702125.1 Engraulis encrasicolus | reverse complement strand
CTATACGTTAGCACTCATCACACTGTGCTTATTGTGTTCATACGTGTATGTTGCAGTACACACAAATGTGTACAGTGTAAGTGTGCCTTTTGAGGAAAATGTGCTTGTGTGTGTGTGTGTGTGTGTGTGTGTGTGTGTGTGTGTGTGTGTGTGTGTGTGTGTGTGTGTGTGTGTGTGTGTGTGTGTGTGTGTGTGTGTGTGTGTGTGTGTGTGTGTGTGTGTGTGTGTGTGTGTGTGTGTGTGTGTGTGTGTGTGTGTGTGTGTGTGTGTGTCCTTATGTTTGTTTTCTTTAAATGGTAATCCTGCTCCACTAATGACAAAATGGAGCATCTAAACAACACAACTGCTTTAATTTGCACAATTAGTATATTTGCTTTTATGAACATTTTTATTTACCGGTCTATTTACCCTCCCTCCCACTCCCAACTCTCTTTATCCCTTGACTGTATCTCCTGTTTTTCTCAGTTTGTTCTTCCAGTGTTTTCCCTCACCTTTCAATCTAATTTCCACAAAGCATGAGTAATGGCCAAAAATTTGTCAGGCTCTTTGTGAAATGGTTGTCAGCGAGAATAATAATTGGACCTCCCTTTTCGACTAATTGCGTTTCCAGGGCAATGTAATTCGTGGTGGCAAAACAGGCTAATGGCTACCTAACACTGGGTGAGTCTGTGTGTGATGAAGCATGTCTGTGTTAGCTTGGTTGCGATTCCCGTTAAATTCATTGCATTTATCATATTTCTTTTCTGGTGCAGGACAGACTTCTTTGTGTCTGTTTGTATTTGTGTGTGTCCATTCATACTTACCGTAAGTGCAGGCGTGCGTACGAGTGCATATGGTGTGCAATATAGCCTACATATTATATGTACAGGTATATTATATACTGTATATGTACCGTAGTTCCTTGTACAGCAGTACCTGACTAGCATTTGTATGCGTCTATGCATTGACTCTCACCTTTCAGCTCTCTTTGTGCTCCTCTCTACAGGCTGGAGTGAGTTAGTGAGTGAGTCAGTCAAACCGGGAATGCACGTATGACACTCGAACATCATCAGTCAGGAACACGACATGGGGTGACCGCCACCACTGTCATTACCGCCGCCGCCACCGCCACCGCCGCCGTCACTACAGTACTGTTAAAACCCAAACAGCTCGAGTGCAACCGAGCCCAATCACACCGCCATTAGCATTTCAAAGGGGCCTAAGAGCATTTCGCTCCCCCATATCAGCAGCTTGGCGCGTGGGCCTGAGAGATGTGCGTCTCCCTGGTGACGTGGGACCTGTCATCAGCTGTGTCGCTCTTCTCTCTCTCTCACTCTCTCTCTCTCTCTACAGTATCTCTCTCCACCTGTCTTACTTGCGTTTTCTTTTTTTCTTTCTCTCTCTCTCTCCTTCTCTCTCTGTCTTTCAAACTCTCTCTTACTTACACTAACTTGCTCTTTCTCTCTCTATATATGTGCAGGTTCATGTGGTGTTTTAGAATATCTCTCTCTCTCTCTCTCTCTCTCTCTCTCTCTCTCTCTCTCTCTCTCTCTCTCTCTCTCTCTCTCTCTCTCTCTCTCTCTCTCTCTCTCTTTCTCTCTCTCTCTCTCTCTTGCTCTCTCTCTCTCCTTCTGGTGACACGCTGTGATTGTGGCAGGTATCATTACAGGTTCTGACCTCTCAACCTGCTCTCTCACATGCTTCACAGTCAGAAATACTCTAATGTATACTGTATATTTCCTTTATTTATCCATTTACTTATATATACATTATTACTTATTACTTATTTATACATTTATCACCAAGGCATTCACACTGAGATAGTGGTGCCCAGTGCACCATTGAGTAACTGTACAGTACTGCATGCAAACTCTTCTTTGACCTTGACTATTTATTATAACACTACTATGTCCTCTCGGTGTGACCGTGGCATGCATTACTGATTCTTGAGAATGTGGCTAAAATGGGCTTTAATTTGGAAAGATTTTGATCCAAAATGTAAAAATGTATAATCACAGTTGAAGGTCGGCTATGCAGTAATAAATGGGAACAACCTCACCATATTTTAGTTTTTTTCATAAAATAGTCTCTGACTTGTTTCTGTCATACATCTTCAGATGCAATTAAAAGTAAAAAGATTGAATATAAACATTGGTGTCATATTCATTTTAAACATGCCATAAACACACAACACTTTTAATGTAGTAACCATGGTTCTAAGTTGCATATTCGAATCTACCACTACACACAGCTCCATCCATGGCTCAAGTGCCCTTCAACAAGGCACCTAACCCTACATTGCTCCAAGGACTGTCCCTAATACAAGCTTTGGATTTAAAAAAAAAAAAGTGTCAGCTAAGCGTAATATAGGAATAACTACCATGTTTTGTTTCCATAGTAAAACCATGGTTCATTTTCTTAAGGGTATAGTTAAACCATAGTCAAACCATGATTGAACCATATTCACGAACCATGCTAAAAAAAACGATGAAAACATAATTTACCATGGTTATTTTCGAAGGGCAGGGGGTAGCTTATTCCTCAGTGGGACAGTAAAGCCCAATCCATAGCCTATGTGAGAGGACAACTGATACAAGTTGAATGCTTTACACATTCTATCCAAAGACAAAATACAGTTGAGGGTTTAGCACGAACAGAATATTGTATATTACCAAACACTGGACATTTGAAAGGCTGGGGACAGCTAATTTCTCCAAAGTGCCTTTATTCTATCAAATTCCCTACAACCCAACAGTTCAAAGGGTATTTTCAGGTTTTCCCCACTGGCCTATTGTGATTCAAGGTTGCTTAAATTTATTCAAAAAAAAGAAGAAAAAAAACAGAGACCTTATTGGTATCAGTTATGCAGGATTCATTTATTAGCATTACTCTCTTCAAGGTTGTTCGCTGGAATAGCAACAATTCTGATTAAATGTTACTTCAGCCTCAGACAAAAGAACTAACATATTGTCATCTCTCATCTCTCTCTCTCTCATCTCTCTCTCTCTCTCTCATCTCTCTCTCTCTCTCTCTCTCTCTCTCTCTCTCTCTCTCTCTCTCTCTCTCTCTCTCTCTCTCTCTCTCTCTCTCTCACTCTCACTCTCTCTCTCTCTGTTTATTATGGCCTTATGGCCTGTTGAGATTTATGAAGGTCTAAGACAATAACATTATGAACCAACCAATGTAACCTTCTAAATCCCCCTCCCATGCGGATACAGGTGTCAACCTAAAGAGAAAATAGAGATAATGCAGTCTGTTTGTACTCATAACTCCTCATTCTGCATTTCAAATATACATAATTTGGAGAAAAAAAACAAAGAAAGAAAAGATGGAAAGACTCATCTCATTGTGATAATTAATGTTTTCATTTCATACAGATGAGGCTGATGAAAGATAATGCAGGAAGCTAAAATGACTGAAGGTCTTTCCGTCTCTGAAGTAGCGCAATCAGACATTTCACCATTCACTAGTCTGTCTCTTCATTTCTCTCTCTCTCTCTCTCTCTCTCTCTCTCTCTCTCTCTCTCTCTCTCTCTCTCTCTCTCTCTCTCTCTCTCTCTCTCTGTGTGTTTCAATCTATGTTTCTCTCCTTTGTGTTCTGTCTGAATGCACTGCCTTTTCATTATGACAGCTTATGTTCTTTTTTCATGTAGAGCAAGACACAGAAAGAAAAACAGAAAGAAAAAAAATCCATTTTAGAAGAGCTGTACCTGTTGTGAGTGATAAATCATAGATGAGTGTGTCGGGTAGGAGTTTGGAGATGAAGCACATCTAGACACTGTACAGGGAAGTCAGCAGAGGGGGGCAAAGGAGTCAGTTGTCCCAGGCCAACAGAGAAAGGTGGGCCCAAAATTGGGTCTTCATGACATTGTAATGTGTGGATTGGAGACCCATTTCAGATTACTTTGCCAAGGGCCCGTCCAAATCTAGCAGTCCTGACAAACCGAGGGGAGACTGTCCGAGGGGGATGGTGTGGCAAGGAACGAAAAAGAGATAGCAATTAGAATTGAAGACAGGGTCGCCGGAGTAAGCAGAGCGCTTAGGGCCTCAACCACCTTGCCTCCAAAATTGGGACCTCCTTAATTGAGATTGACTAAAAAACATATTATTATTATTTAATTACGAGGGGGGCCTCTTGACCAGTTATGCTCAGGGCCTCCAAAACTTTAGCAGAGGCCCTGACTGAAGACCCAAAAAAAGTAGGCGTATTGTGCACATAAACATCTCGGCAAGCTATTCCAACTCAGCCCAGTCCAAGGTCTGTATATTGACATCTCTCTACTCTCCTTCCTTCTGCTTGATCTTCTCCCTAATGTGTCTTTTTGTTTCTAACTTTTTCTGTCTTTCTCTGTCTTTCTCTTACTCTCTCTCTCTCAACCATCTGCATGCTTATCAGCTTGACCTTTTCTCTGTCCGTGTGTCACTATCTAGAGGTGGCCCATCAGACAAAAACCTCCAAACAACAATCATCACAACAATAAGCAATGGCAACTGTGTGCACTGTTAGCAATCATTCGACCACGACGGTGCCCAGACTACAGATTGTGCACCAGACAATAGCCTGAGCATGGGCCACTGACAATAAAACGCCATTCGCTCTTCTCATCTGCCCGGATATTTGTGTTTATTTGCATTTAGATGGCTGGCCTCACACTGCTACCGTAGGCAGCCAGGCAGCCTGCCAGCCACCTGTAAAATGACAACACAAAGATTGGAAGAGGAAAGTAACTCGTTAATGGCACCTGAACCGGGTGTGTCCTTATAGAGTAATGAGTCTGTGGCCAGGGGTCTCATGCACTTGCATAGATTCCCTACTAAATCTTTGTGTATGTGAACATTCTGCAAAGATTAATATGCACCAAAAAAATCAGACGCATCAATACATGAGTGAGTGGTGGTACATCTCATTTATTGTGAAATTAAGCATACAGGGTGCATAAGCATACAGGGTGCATACAGGATGCATACAGGGTTTGGATTGGCAGGGGACTTGTGGTAGTTGATGTGAGTTCTATCCATTCAGTTGGATCAAATGGAGGCTATCTGCTCAATGCCAAGAGTACTGGGCCTTGATTCAGAACTGGCTATGGTGTGTTGAAACTCTTTATAGTCTTCATGCAGTCAAATAGCTTTCTTACCCTCCAGGTACTGTTTCTTTAGTTGTCTTTCTTGGTGCACTTTATTTGCACTGTAGGCTACTTCAAACTAGATGTTTAACTGGATCTCATCCCAAATCAAAGCAACAAAACAACTTTTCAGATGTGTTAAGGAAATGAATAGTTTTTGTTTTGTTTTTTGTTAAATCTTTTTATTTCAAAGGACACTCAAACACATTTTCTCTGTCTTTTGTTTGTACAGTCTCCAAGTCCTTTACAATTATTTCCCCATCCCCCCCCAGAACATACAACCATACATCCATACCTACACACACACACACTCACACACTCACTCGCGCACACACCCACATCCACACGAACATTCACACACACCACTACACACAAGCACACAACCATTGAAAACATAAAAAAGTTGGGCTCAGTTTTAAAGAAAACAGAAAGAAAAAAAGAGAAAGAAATGTGGAGGGCATTGCTTTCAATCTCAATATGTACATATAATTAATAACCAACATAATATTTGTTATTATAATTATAATAATTATTATTATTATTTATTTATCTTAATGTGGAATACCTGTCAAGGCTTAGAATCTACCTGTTCAAATTGGTCAGACCAGAAATTATAGGACACCAGAGCTCATCAAATAGATGGCCTTTGTTATGTTTCTCAAAGGCAAGAAAGAAGATATTTGGTCCACATAAGTCTAAAAAGATGGGGGTAGTGCATTCTTCCAAAATAAAAGTATACATTTCTTAGCAATGAATAGTTTTTGATAGAGTAGGGCAAGTGAGGAAATGACATGTTCCATAAGGCATCATACCTGTACATGTCTATCTTTAAAATGTTCACAGAGAGACAGAGAAACAGAAAGAGACAAAGAGAGAAAAGGTGGATAGAGACACAGGTGTAGGTTTGACTTGGAAAGTGGTGGGAACATTAATATGGCTATATATAGCTATGTGCATTAAATTTGCAATTAAGTGTGGACAAGCTCGGCTCATCTCAAAAGTGGTATGGACATGTCCCCATCACCCACACCCTAAAATTACGGCCATACGAGACATACTAGACAAGAGAGAGAACATTTCTATCAGAGCCTTGAACATCACAGTCTCTGACGCACTATCTCTCTCATCCAAGATGTGCAAGAAGCTAAAGTACCGTAGATAGGTAGTGAGGGGAGGGGAGGGAGGAGAGAGAGCTGAACACTTCAGATGTTTTGACAGACGGAAGTAGGCTATTACAAGACAGGGGGGCTTTCATCTTCCAGATGAAGGGGAAAGAGTATAATTACTGTTGTTACTCCCCATCTGACACACGCAGCAGAAGCCATACATCACATGTGACCCCATCATGCACCGCATGTCACATGTGACATGCGACATGGGAGTGTGTGTGTGTGTGCGTGCGTGCGTGTGTGTGTGTGTGTGTGTTTGTGTGTGTGTGTGTGTGTGTGTGTGTGTGTGTGTGTGTTTTTTGTGTTTAAATTTAAAGTTATGTGTGTGTTCGTGTGCATGTGCGTGTGCATGTGTGTGTGCATGACAGAGACACAAAGACAGAGACAGAGCTACATAAGGTTGTGTGTGTGTGTGTGTGTGTGTGTGTGTGTGTGTGTGTGTGTGTGTGTGTGTGTGTGTGTGTGTGTGTGTGTGTGTGTGTGTGTGTGTGTGTGTGTGTGTGTGTGTGTGTCTGTGTGTGTGTGTGACAGAGAGAGTCACAGCAGCAACAGTGTGTGTGTGCGCGTGTGTGCCTGTGTGCGTGCGTGTGTGTGTGTGTGTGAGAGAGAGAGAGAGAGAGAGAGAGAGAGAGAGAGAGAGAGAGAGAGAGAGAGAGAGAGAGAGAGAGAGAGAGAGAGAGAAAGAAAGAGAGAGAGCAAGTGAGGCAGAGACAAGAGGATGGAGTGTGAATTAGTGTGTGTGCGTGCATTTGTGTATGTGTGTGACTCAGCTTGTGTTACAAGCATAATAGCCAAAGGCTGCTTTCTATTCTATTCCACCTAATCCTCTGCATCTGTGACCATTAAAGCAAAAAAGCCTGCAATACCCTGTACTAATTCATTATACCTCAACGTTGTGGATAGCCACAGACATAACGATGTCTGCATGAATACCTGTCTCCACAGTCTCCTCTTCTCACATCAGTCAGTAGCGTATTCTATTCTCTGGAGGCTGAATGCATGCATATATACAGTACATTTCTACACTTCCAAGACACACATGCTGACATACTGTATCAGACGTACACACGCACAGACTAATTTACCCCTATCCCTTCGTCCTTAATGACTTGAAATAGCAGCACAAGAGAGGGAGGAGTAGAGAATGAAGGGTAAATACTAACACACACCCCCGCGCGCACGCACGCACAGAGAGAGAAAGAGAGAGAGAGAGAGAGACACACACACATACACAGGTGCACACAAACACGCACACAAACACGCACACACATGCGCACACACGCGCACACACGCACACACGCGCACACACACACACACACACACACACACACACACACACACACACACACACACACACACACACACACACACACACACACACACACACACACACACACACCAATCCACTGAGTGATAATGGATGGATAGTTGTTTTTTATGGGTCATTACTCTCCTTAATCAAAGTAATAATTAAACATCATTACCGTGGTGACAGTCAAATGCAATGAGCGACCCCAAACCCTCATCTCCTTGAGACGAAATGAGAGTGATCGCACCAAGCCTCTGTCCTTCATTAAAAGTGAGCATGGAGGATGCAACTTATGTCAAATTTCACTTCAAAAGTAGTTTAATGTAGGCCTATAAATGTCTTGAAATGTATTATTATGAAAATAATGCATTGGGTAAAATATAAATATGCAATCCACACAATTAAATGTTCTGCAACAAGGAAATGTTTATGCCATAAACGATTACAGTGATTACGCGCAATTACACTAATTGAATCCAATTACTCTATATTTGCTATTGCTCAACTGCAGTGCAGCACCGTACACACTTACTCAATGGCTCTCAAAACAAACACGCAGAAATCGTTTTGGAAGATTTCAACTTTGCAAATGTTTGCATCATCACAGAGTATTTGAAAGTTGAAATGAATTGAAGTCAACAGATTTAGAAAACGAGCCATGAAGCAAGCATTTTAATGTGATGGGACTATGCATTGTTTATTGTTTTTTTGTGTCCAAAATATTTTGGATAGCTTTGCCTTAGCCTATTAAAGGAGACTTTCTGCCATTCCTGATGTTGCATTACTTTGGGAATGACATTTGGAGTATGTCAAGGCATTGTTAAAATAATGTTAAAAAAATCACCCTTTTAGAATGACCAGGATCTTGGAAAGGGCTGGGCAAAAAAAAAATGTTGCGTCGTCAGTATGTAAGCACTGCAATACAATTATATGTTGAAAGGACAGCAGTTGGCCTTTAAGAGCCAGATTGAAGTGCATACTCATTGAAATATCCTCATCGTCCTTTTTTGGGCACTTTGGAAAACTGTTAATGACAGTAATGGGACATTATGGGACATGATGTGAGCCATCATTTCTTATGGCACTTGTTCGCTGCAATTAGGACTCCTCATAAAATGCAATTATAAAGGCATATATCGCACAGATATATCGCACAGGGAGGAGATTTTTGCTAATCAGACACACTAAAATAATTTATACGACATTATCAAGACGTGGAAGGCCCCACTCCGGCATCTTTGACATCCCTGTACTAGATGAGAGAGAGAGAGTTTAGAAGAGGAAAGCACAGCAACAGAACACCCGACCAAAGATGAATGAGGACACACACACAAGCTGGGAATCTTTTGGTCGCAGACCCTTTTTTAGATGCTTGTTATAAAGATGGCCATTTCAAATGATTAAGACTAAACTTGTTGTGAAATGAAAAAAGACGGAATCACCACTGATCATCTTGCATCAGCCCGTTTTCAGAAAATTACCTCTTGTGATCACTGTACAGTAGGCCTATGTAAAATTCATGTTGTTACTCAGTAAACAATACAATACAATACAATACAATACAATACAATACAATACAATACAATACAATACAATACAACATGTGATGTATTTATATAGCGCAGTATCACAACTACGAAGTTGACTCAAAGCAAAATACACATATCGCACACATAGGCGTACACATTCCCACATTCACACACCATCTCTGGAAGCTGCCGTATGTCGCCAATTGTCTGGGGGTTCACATGAGAAAAAAAGGTGCAGTACTTTAGAGAGTTGATGTAAAATCTACTCGAGTGTATTTTGGTCACAGAGCATTATCTAAGTGTTGCATTGACATTGACATTTTTATTGTGTAAAAGTACTGTATGTGCTAAGGTACAAGGTAAGGTCTCATTCTGAGCCATTACAGTTATATAAAGCACAATCTGGAACAATCAAACAAAGAGTGTACAGCATGCTGGACCCCGACACAAAGTAGATGACTTGCTGAGGTGCAAGAAACACAAAGACTCCCATCTCATTAACGAAGCTCATTAGGTAGGTACCATACATGTGGAGCAATCATTATACAAAAATATCACCTGCTTACACTGGAGAGACCCATTCAAACCTCTTTCAATCAAGTCAAGTCAAGTCAAGTCAGCTTTTATTATCACTTTCATCATATGCACAAGACATGCAAGGAACAATGAAATTACGTTTTCTCTCTGTACCATGCCAGGACAAGACATATACAAAACTGACATTTTTCAGACTGACATAAAGTGCAAGACAGGACAGGTAACAGTGATGGACTGGTAACAATGGACAATAATAAATTATAAATACAGTACAAATGAACATTTAACATTTACCATTCAACATTTAACATTCAATGGAATACTTGTTAGCATTGTAAAGAGGTGTGATGTCTATTATGCTGCTAGATGGACAGCTTATTTTCCTTCAGGATTATAATAAAGTAATACAGTATCTCAACTCTACTTTACGAACAGACAGCCCTAGCCTGGTCTTACCGTACTCTTGTGCTACTTTCAGCAGAATCGAGAATGTGAAATGTGAAAGGGGAAAACTACGTTCAAATTGGAAATGCCTGCCTTATTTTACTATAATTTTGCTTAAAATTGGTCATGAAAAACGATTAGGATATTAGGGGGGCGGGTGAACTCTGTTGAAGTCTGAACTGCACATATTTTCCCTGGGTGCAGTGCCCAGGAAGCATCTCCAATAACTAGTGTCTGGGCTACCTGCCTGGCATTCCTGGGTCACTAAATCAGCCAATGGGGTGTGTGGCTCCAAACCTGCTGTGACAGTTATGCGGGGAGGGCTAAAGGTGAGTTTTCAGTCACTGAATGATTTACGTGTGTGTGTGTGTGTGTGTGTGTGTGTGTGTGTGTGTGTGTGTGTGTGTGTGTGTGTGCGTGCGTGCGTGCGTGCGTGCGTGCGTGCGTGCGTGCCTGCCTGCCTGCCTGCCTGCCTGCCTGCCTGCCTGCCTGCCTGCCTGCCAGCCTGCATGCCTGCGTCTGTGTGTGTGTGTGCGCGCGCGTGTATGAGTGCGTGTGTGTAAGAACGCAGGGGGCAGAGCTAAGCCAATCCCTGTAGTTCTCTGGCCTGATCAGACCTCTGAGGGCTCAGTGGGGGAGGGATTAAAGATGTCCTGCGGTAAGTGGCTGACTGGAGGCGAAGGGTGAGATTGAGTATCGACACATATTTACACACACACACAAAAACACATACACACACATACAGTCATGCAAGTACAGTCATGCAAGTACACTCATGCAAGTAAACACACACACACACACACACACACACACACACGCACGCACGCACGCACACACACACACACACACACACACACACACACACACACACACACACACACACACACACACACACACACACACACACACACACACACACACACACACACACACACACACACACACACACACACACACACACACTCAGAGAGAGTGGATAAGATATGATACTCCTAGAATCTCTGACACAATCCTGGAAGGACAGAGCATACCAGACTGATGCACATACATTTTGGAATAGTTTTAGAATGAATGATTTGACAGCAGCTTAAATGGGTGGATATGGGAGTTAACCATTTGTGCATTTTGCTCTTTTATTTTGCTCGGTTCAGTTACTTTCCACCAGGAAAATGTAAAAACTTGCAATGTTAATTCAATATTAGAGAGAGTACAAAATACACTAGAGAGACTGTATGGATTTTGAACTCTGCTAAATTTACACTGTGCACTTTTGCTCCCCAGTCTCTCCAGTCCGCTTGTGTTCCTTCTGTGAAGTGATGCGTTCGGGCAGGTGTGAACGCACAAATGGCTTTCGAGTGTGAAGCTAAACAGGCAAGACCAAGACACATGATCTGACCTCAATGTGACCCCAAAGTCCCATGTTGACAGTGACTTTGTGGACCATGTGTAACGTTGGGCCCGTTTGACATGACTGCATGACTGCTTTTCAGTGGTTGAATGAGGACCCTACATTCTACAGTTGAAACCATTGGCTGCTATCTGTCCATAGCCTGCTTGCAGAAAAATCATCACATCATTAAGCGGGCTTGCAGTAATCGCTTATAGTAATCCATGAGTACAGTTTATTATGCTTGCTTGCTTTGTTGCTTGCTTTGTTGCTTCTCTTGTGCAGGGCAGTAAAAATAGAAAATGGATCTCCTCCTAGGCCTTTCGAGATAGAGACACCGTTCAAACACTAGATTTTCAAAATTATATCATATGCAGTGTTCCTTAGCCAACTTAAAATACCATGTATGTCATTTAGTATCAATGGCAAAGGTGCTGGATTAGAGATATGGAGGTTGTGAGTTTGAATCCCTCTCGGACCCATGTTGATTTTTAAAATTATATCATATGCAGTCTTTCTTAGCCAACTTAAAATATCATGTATGTCATTTAGTATCAATGGCAAAGGTGCTGGATTAGAGATATGGAGGTTGTGAGTTCGAATCCCACTCGGACCCATGTTGATTCTCAAAATTATATCATATGCAGTGTTCCTTAGCCAACTTAAAATACCATGTATGTCATTTAGTATATCCCCAAAACGTGGAGCTACAACACTTTCAATATGGCTGAATCCAAGATGGCTGAATTGTTTGGCCCATAACTTCTGACTGGGTGGATGGGAGTTTTCCAACATTTCTTTTAGCTTTGTTTTCTCAATAGTAGTTTGTTTTTAATTTAGGGATAGAGATATAAATAAAAATAAAACTGCTCATCTCTGCCTCAAAAGGCAAGCCCGCTTCCAGTATTTTCTGTGAGAATGCAATCTAGTTGCAACATTACTCTGATATTATCAAGTCATTAATAACAGATTGTGAATTGACCATAGCAACGTTGGTAGCAACAAGCTCATAATAGAGGCTTTGCATGAAGGGTTAAACAAGACACGCAGTCAGTTAGTCAGTCATGCCAAACGAGGCCATACTCTTTCTTGTGAAGTTCAGTCATCTGAGACCCAGTCTGTCAAAGTGTGAGATTGTACGTGTGAACATGTGGAAGTGACTTGACCGAGGTCTTGCCAGCATTGCATGCAGTGTATTGACATTTTGAAAAGCCCAGTTGTGCTGACAAACTTGCTAAAATGGTAATGGATATAGCTTTTGCCACATTATCTCTTGTTTTTGTCACATCTTGGGTCTTTTACAGGCTGTGGAAGCTGTCTAGTTGTGAAATACTGTATGTTGTTCATTCAGACGTGAGACCACTTTCTACATTATTGTGTTTCTATACAGTTAAGTGGCTGTTTTGCTGGCCAGGCTAAACAAGCCTGTTTTTTTTCTAACACTTGTTTTGACGGTGTGATGCAATAGCATATCTTGCTTCCCTAGTTCTTCCTCTTCTTGAGGAAAGGTAATTTGAAACGCATGGTGGTGTTATTGTACTATCTACACTGTATTCCCCAACAGTATTATGGACTAGAAAAGTTTACGCTGTAGTACTCAGTATTGCAAAAATGTCCTGATGACATACACATTTTAGGTGTTCTCAACAAGTTTTCAGGTACCAATAAATTAACTCTGGTTGGCATTGTGTTTTTAAGTAAAACTGACATCCTAACACAATGTCTTTGAGTTTGTAAATTGGAACTCTATCTGGAATATGACTGGTTAGATGTCATGACAGCAGCTGAGGTGACCATGGAGTAGTGGTTAAACAGCTGGTCTTCAAATTCAATGGTTGCAAGTTCAATCCCCGACATGGAGACAACCTTACCTACTTCCATACTTCCTGGAACACGGTATGAAAATGTTCAGATGGCCACCTGACCCATGACTCCAGCTTTAATTAGCATTTTTTTCCACATTTAAGGTGAAGCAAGACAATGTTTGAGCTGCTGTAGTCTTGATAGGGAAATGGCCACAAGATCAGATGATTGCAGGTTTGAATCCTATATTATCAATAAAAAAACACTCTAGTAGGTATTTATTGTTTAATTTTCGCGCGAACCTGTGAAAGTTACAAATTCTTTAAATCATGTCAATTGGAACTAATATCTGACATATGAGATGGATGTCAGCATGTTGTGCTTGGGCAGTATTAGGCTAACACTCAAGCAGTTGGCCTTGAAACATGATGGTTGCCAGTTCAATTCCAAGCATGGAATGTAGGTTTTTAAAAAATCACATTCAAACATTATTGTTTTAGTATGATGTCAGTTGGCCGGATTTGAAGTGGAATGTGTGAAACACATTTGACTGTTAATAATGAGTAAGTCCAATACTTTCTAACAAACAGGTCTAACTTTGTAATAAATACAAAACCTGCATGACTCTTACCAGTTGAGGAGTGGTGCAAGGGAAAGTCCTCTGCATGTAACCACACTAACATGTCTTTATCTTGAGGTTGAGAGTTCGAATCCTAAGGCTGGGGCACTCACTTTTTTGGTTGTTTTAGTTGTTTTTTTTATTGTTTACCAGCTTCTGTCTTGTGTACAGAAGAACCCCTTCATGTCAGAACCATATAACCCTATTTTATTAAAATGTAACATAAAATACAAACTTCTCTAAAAATGGTGAATCTGTCGATGGGGGATAGATTTACTCAACACCATGTGACCATCAAACCACAACTGACAACTTGGCATGGAAAAATGTGTCTATCAACCTCACTTCAAGGTAAGAAAAGACCCATAAAAGTGTGTTGGTGTGTATGTGTAGAAGTTTACTATGTTGCTGTGTGTGACCTTAGGTGCTCTTGATGCTACACTGTGTGTATGTTATGTTAGCAGTTTGGCTTAGTATGTTAGCTACTGCTAGTTAGGCTAGCATTGTGTAGGCCTTTCATTCAAATCTTTTTCTTGTATCATACATCTGCAGTGTATTTGCAAGTGATACGTTGCAATTTCATGATGACATATTGCACTTTTGTACACATATTGAACTTTTGTATAAACCAGTGTAGCAAACCCCGTGATCATGCTATAGAGGCCTAATCCAACAAGTCCTCATGAAAGCCTTACACTTATTATTTATGCTCCACAGGCAGCCGATATGGGACCACAAGAACTCTATGATATATCAGCTCTGCTCAACACTCCAAAGGACAAACAACTGACTGTGTTGTGAAGTCTGACACTATTTTGGGGGACATGTTATTGCAAGTTATATGGAGCTCCTTCAGCCTCCAACTCCTAATAAAAGATTCAGAAATGGACAACAAATAAATGACTAAATTGCCTAATGTGTTGAGTTTGATTTGTAATGTTCTTTGTCATGTATTGACAGTTGACTCTATGACTGGGTCTACATTTTAGAACAGATTGTTGTGCATTGTATGATTGTTGTGTCATTGTCTACTGTTTTTTTGTCACTCACATGGAACAAAATGAAAAAAAACTTGATATAAAGCATTGTTCACGTTTGTGGAATTAAAGTTCATGTTATATTTGGTTTAAACAGAGGGGTGGTAGCCTAGTGCATTAGTATAAACCAGCAATCAAAAAGCCAACCAAGATTTTTTTTTGGCTCTAAAATGGGAAAACATAAAACTTTTAATTTTGAAATCAAAAACTTAGAACCAACATAGCTAAACATGCTGTGCTTGTTTACTTTAAACATTTAACTCTCTGCTAAGTACTAATTGCATTGATTTTTGCATCATTCTCGAAATATTTATGTCAATGGAGCATGTTATATTTTTGAGTAGCAGCTACTAAAACAATCAAGATTTCATTTTTTCTCATAACATTTGTTTTCACATAACATGTCTGATTTTATGTAAGACTTATGTAAACGTTTTAGTTTTCAACTCAAATCTTTTGTGTAAACCATTGTTTCTGTGTATTTTAGAGTTTGGAGTACATACTTGACTTGGGCTGCTAAAAACTAAAAATCTAATTATGGAATTAATGTTTTCAATCTTTTCAGTCATTTCAAAGTTTTTGATCATCTGCTTAAAGATTTTGTGTCCTGCATATGCATGAATGTCTGTAGTATTTACTTAAAACATTTGGTCACAAAACTAAAACTTTAACGGGAATAAGTTTCCACAAAAGTTTAGAGTTCGTGGAACATGTTGGGGTAAACAGTGTAGCTTGTATGTTTGTGGTTGTGCAATATATAACTTACTATGCTTCTCACATTATTGGACACACCTACACATAGAGAGGCTGTACTTAACTTATGCGGATACCACAAAGGTGCAATTGGCTGTCAGATAATATGCCAGATAATCTACTTGTATTCTTTTGGCGAGGGGATACTGAACACTTGTCTGGACTGTTTTCACAGTATCTCTATCCACATGGAAAACAACCTTGTTGCGTCCTTGTTTGTATCCTTCTCTGTGATTGCAAATAGTAATTTGACATCATTTCATGTTCAAGGCTGTCTGATCAACCTGCCAATTGTTTGCTGCTAATTTCCCAGATGCATTTACCCCAATGCACTGCTTACAATATGCATCCTGTACAGTATGTCTTTGGAATAAGTGATGTAACTGCATGTACATGTGTGTGTCCGCAGGGTACTGTAACCCTACAATGCCTTTGTGTACAGCTTAATTGTGTGTTTTATAAATCTTTTATGTGTCATTTTAAATAAAACTGACTGGTAAATGAAATATAATTTGATGTAATTTCTGTGATCAAATAAAAAAGCCACTTGGAGGCTGATTAAAGATCTCTTGGCAGCGGTTTTGAGGCCCGTGAAGCACTGCATTCCGCAGCAGATGTTTTGGCCTGCTGGAGGAATGTTTACGTATTGATCGAGATGGAAGCCCTTTGGTTGCCGCGGCGATGCCAGTGTTGATCCCTGTAATCAGGGCAATCGAAAGGCTCCCCCATAGAGGGCAGATGCTAAACCCCCACGCACGCTAGAGGACAGCGGAAGAAGAAGGCACAGCTGGCACATGCACAACCCCACACACATATATGTCACAGATTGCCACACACATACAAATGGTACACATACAGTAAATGCACCACACAGACACACAGACACAGACACAGACACAGACACACACACACACACACGCACGCACACACACACACACACACACACACACACACACACACACACACACACACACACACACACACACACACACACACACACACACACACACACACACAAACAATTGATACACACACAAAACACCACACTAATCACAACCCTGATTCTTTGAGGAGACAAACAGGAGGCTGAGAGAGAGACAGAGAGAGAGAGAGAGAGAGAGAGAGAGAGAGAGAGAGAGAGAGAGAGAGAGAGAGAGAGAGAGAGTGAGAGTGAGTGAGTGAGTGAGTGAGTGAGTGAGTGAGTGTGTGTGTGTGTGTGTGTGAGAGAGAGAGAGAGAGAGAGAGAGAGAGAGAGAGAGAGAGAGAGAGAGAGAGAGAGAGAGAGAGAGAGAGATTGCTCCCTTCACTATAATTATTATGATTAAACCATGACAGAATATTGTGTAATACTCTTAATCATTATTAATCACATGAATGAGAGAAGCAGAGAGAACAAAAGAAAGACTGAAAGTGGCAGAGGAAAAGAAATGTGCAAGTTGGGTTCAGTCAGCAGCAAAATAACATAACAGGGATTAAAGAGTGAAGAGTCACTTTGACAAAATGGAGTTGAGTTAATATCAGGGTTTTTTTCACTCTTCACACACTTGATGCTTTTGTTTGTTTTGTTTTTTGTTTTTGTCTGATTGTTGTTTGTGCAAAAAAAGGCTCAAGGCTGACGATTAGTTTAGTTATAAAATATGAGCAAACAGGAGCAGTCAGAGATGGCAACTTGAGTCCCTACCCAATGCTACATTTACCTGATGTTGAGTGTTTGGCGCCAACTCAGGTGACCCAAAACAATGTGGGCAGACAGAGACAAGCAGACAGACGAACAGGGTCACTGCAATACCTGAAGCCTGTACTACAAAGCGGAGTTACTGGCTCATCAGGTTAACTTTGAGAGTAACTCGAGTAACCCATCCTACTGAATATCTATGTTTGAACCGAGGAATGCTGCCATGGAAACCTGGTATTAGCAGTTTATGTTATTGATTATGTTTGGGTTTAATTACTCTCTGCCCTAAAGCTGGAAAATGATTGGTCAGTGAAAGTGATCCATTCCACCGCATGAAGGCGCAAAACACATTCCAAAATCCGCCCCTTCTGACAAATGCTGTCAGTGAAATTAAAACTCACATATCCATTTACAACCATTTTTGATTTCAGAGTTGGTTGGGCAAGCCCTGTCATTTTAATTGTGTACAGACACTGTCAATACAATGCTGTTTTGTAGCTGAGGACTGAATGTCTGCTAATAAAAAGCCTAATTGAATTTATAAAAATGAATAAACTCGCATGCCAAAGCTGACAATGATTTTGTTAAACTACACAGTATTATCCAGCACATTTCCACAATTTGAGTTATAAACGTGAAATACTGCACATGATTGCAGTATTTTAAATAATTTTGGTTTATAATTTACCGATACACTATTTTACATAAGTAATGACAAAAGTTAAGATAGGCTACAAAACTGTTGGGATGAAGGCTGAATATTTTTGAACAAAGTGGAATTTAAACAAATAGCCTAGTAATGCAGTGACATTTCATTTTGATGTTTCATTTCTCAGCATTCCAGTGTAATGCGCTGAATAACCTCTCTCTGATTGGTGGTGCTTGCCCTGCTACGGGAATGCGCAGGAACTCCAGTTTAGGCAACTTGGGGTTAGATAAAACAACTCCAAAATCAGCATCGTAGTACTGGTGGTGACCACCTGTCAAGGTCACCAGGTGTTGTCAACCCCGGTTTACCAAATGAAACCTGGGTCACCTCTGGGTAGGTTGAGCTCCGTTCATCGTACAGGCCCCTGGCCCCTGGACCAACCACCTCTGTAAAAACTGTAAAATCACTCTGTAAAAAATGTAAAGTCATTTCCCATAATGCATGAGGGCTGCAAAGGCCTCAGATACCAATCACAGACACGGACATGGATACAGGAATTATACTGAGTGACTAAAATCTTCCTCTGAGTAGCAATCAAATCAAACAAGCATCAGCAGACAAACAAATCAATCACACACAAACAAACAGGAAACATTGAAGAGGGAGCGTGGAGTGGAAAGAAAAGGGAAATGAATTTGTCACCAATGAAACATGGCACATATTTATTAATGAACAATTGTGTATCTCATTCAGCAGCAGAGAGTGATAATCAGGCTGATGAAACTGTGTGTGTGTGTGTGTGTGTGCGTGCGTGCGTGCGTGCGTGCGTGCCTTTCGTGTGTGTAAGTGGGAGAAAGGGAAGAGGCCAGAGAAAAAAAAAATAAGTAAAGGAAATCGTTTTTTCTTTTTGCTGAAAAGAGGCATTTTCATCTCCAAGGCCATACCTTAAAACATATTGTTTCAATGCATATTTCTGCTATGAATGCCTTACTGAATGTAACTTTTGTGTGTGCGTTGGTGCATGTGTGCGTGGATGCGTGTGCGCTTTGGTCTCGCGCTTGTGTACAGCTCGCACAAAATGTTGTTTGTGAGCAAGGGGCAAAAAAGCTCCACAGCTCTGCCAACCCTCTCTTTACCAGTTTAAAATCATACATCATCCAGCATGTAATCAAGAACAACACAGAAAAAAAGTTTGCAATCACACACACACACACACACACACACACACACACACACACACACACACACACACACACACACACACACACACACACACACACACACACACACACACACACACACACACACACACACTCACACACACACACACAGCGCAGCTTTCTTAGCCCTGTGCTGACCCTTTGAACAGTAGTCAGGCACACACACACAAACACTGTCCACTGCCCACCTGTAATCAGCACTCATACAAATATAAGTATGTGGAACATTTTAGCACTGTATGTACAGTGGTGCTCATATGTTTACATACCCCAGCAGAATATAGGCTTTCTTGGCAATTTCTCACAAAATATGAAGGATTACACAAAACCTTTTTTTTCACTCATTGCTAGTGACTGGCTTAAGATATTTATTAGCAATATTGGGTGTTTACTCTTTCAAAAGCATGATCACAACCCAAACTACCCAAATGACCCTGTTCAAAAGTTTACATACCCTAGTTTCTGATGTTGAGTATGGCCCTGTTTAACATCAGGGACCGCTCTAAATTGTTTGTGGTAGTTGTGGATAAGGCTCTTAATGTTCTCAGATGACAAAACAGCACATTCTTCCTGGCTGAATGTTTGTTTCCTATAATATTTTTGGTGTCTTGCTGGAACCTCACATTTGAGGTTTCCCCTGAATGGCTCAATGATGTTGAGATCAGGAGAGTGAGACGGTCGCTCAAAAACTTCATTTTATTCTTTCTGAAGCTAATGACGGGTTGATTTGGTTTTCTGTATTGAAATATTGTCATGTTGGCATGTCCAAACAATGGACCATGTACAGTTTCAAGGCTGATGTGTGTCAAGTTTCCTCCAGTATTTTTCACAGGGCAATGTATTCATCATTCTGTGAGTATGGACCAAAAGTATAGTGCATTTGTAACTCAAATGTCCCCATGACATCAGTGGTCCATGATCATGTTTCACAGAAGGGATGGTGTAACTTTCATCATAGACTCCGTTGACTGTTCTCCAAATGGTACTGTTAATAGTGGCTGAAAAAAGTTCCATATTGATCTCATTTTCCCAAATGACTGTGACAGGCATTCTGATGCTTCTCACTATGCTATTTGGTGTATCATATGCAAAATAACATGTTTGCATTTTTGTAGTAATGGCTTTCTCCTGGCAACCCCCAACAGCCCATCTTTCCTCAAGTGACTCTTTGCTGTACAGTTTAAAACATTTTTTCATGTTGTCCTATGTTTCACCTGAAGTTTTTGGTTGTCCTATGCCTCCTGAACAATTTCCCTTGCAATGATCATTGCAATGCAATGATTCCCTTACCCAATGGCTTGATTCCAACCAAACCCCTCATATTGCATTTCTGAATTGAAATTCCAACAGTGCCAACATGACAATATTTCGACACAGAAAGCCAAATCAACCTGTCATTAGCTTCAGAAAGAATAAAATTAAGGTTTTTGAGCGTCCATCTCACTCTCCTCATCTCAACATCATTGAGCCACTCAGGGGAAACCTCAAATGTGAGGTTCAGGCAAGACACCCAAAAATATTATAGGAAACAACCATTCAGCCAGGAAAAATGTGCTGTTTTGTCATCTGAGAACATTAAGAGCCTTATCCACAACTACCACAAACAATTTGGAGCGGTCCTTGATGTTAAACAGGGCCATATTCAGCATCAGAAACTAGGGTATGTAAACTTTTGAAGAGGGTCATTTGGGTAGTTTGGGTTGTGATCATGCTTTTGAAAGAGTAAATGCAGAAGAGTGCTAATAAATGTCTTAAGCCTGTCACTAGCAATGAGTGAAAAAAAGGTTTTGTGTAATCCTTCATATTTTGTGAGAAATTGGCAAGAAAGCGTATATTCTGCTGGGGTATGTAAACATATGAGCACCACTGTATGTTAAATGGTTGAGGGATAGGAAAAACCAACTGCTAGGCTGGAAAGCAGTACTCAATACCATACCATAGTGCAGTATCATAACAATTGTAAAATGTAGGCCTAATTAATTAACTCAGATCTGATCAACTGCACCCTCTGGCACTTTATATTACTCTGAAATTGTTTTCAAATTAATGTGCCAAAGCGATATAATAGGTTAGCGTTCCCAAATGTTGTTGAATAGTAATGGATAAAACATAGATAGTAATATTGCTGTATAGTTTTAAAAACAATGCTGTTTTCGAGAAAATAATTGCTTCGTATATAGGAATATTGGCCATCAACTCTTATGGGCTTTCAGATAACAAGAGGTAAGGCAAAGGCTGCTTATAAAGTTGTTTGTAACCTTCCTTGCATTCCTTTCTCACTTGCCCATTTGAGGGGTAAGGTCACTGGGCTCCTGCGACCTCCTGATTGGTTGTTTTCAGACGATTTTGTCACAGTCCAAAGCTATGCATTGGCCCTGCCCCCAGGTATGCTCCTCCTATCCCCCTCCTCTTCTCTATGGGGTTCCGAAATTCCCACCCCTTAAGCTATGTACATACACATCACTGCTATTTACTAGCTTCTCGCTTGCTCACCTACTCGCCACTCTCTCATGGAACGTTCGCTGAAAGTTCCTGTGGCTTTAACTACCAATGTACAGGTGAGAAGTACCAAACTCTGCATTCCAATTGGTTACTCGCTGACTCGCCTCGCTCGAAGTTAAAATATTTTCAACTTGGAATCCGCCCACATCGCATTGCTTTTACAGTACTCGCCTGCTCGTCTCGCTGGAACACATTGACATGCTATTGACTTCATTCGCTGAGCGAGTAACTAGCAGCGATGTGTGTGAACCTAGCTTTACGGGACCTTGAAACTCAAAATATTTCACTGGGCTCTAATGGACTGATCAAACCTGTTTTCCGACCCACCTTGCCTTTCCCCCCAGATCAGCCAAAAGCTGTATCTCAGAATGAATTAATAAAGTTGTATGTCTGATGTGCAGCTACTTTGGCCGCGGTGCAGTGGTAGGGCGGGCTGCGCACCTCCAGCCTTGTTTCACATCAAACACGTGAGGCGCACATTGCCGTTTATTACCTAGTCTCACACAAAATCTAAAATAACGTTTCTTTCCTGTCAAAAAATGAGTGGCGCCTATGACACCAATCCAAATCTGTAAAAGTCGCTTCGCATATGTCAAATCCAGAGCACATTTAGCTTTATAGCTCGCCCAGTTCACTTTTACTCCATTTTTTTGCGAGTTAAGTCCCCATGATCCGTAAGTAGAAGGGCATGACTTAGGTGCCCCATTCCTCTCTCCTGTACTACCAAGCATACACACAGCCAAGACACTTGACCTTCTGATGA
>NC_085865.1:29379058-29386558 GCF_034702125.1 Engraulis encrasicolus | reverse complement strand
CTTAGCATTATGTTTTGGTGTCCAGTGTCATCACTCTTCGCATGATCAATGTGATATGACATACTCATAGTTTTTGTGAATAAAAGTAGATTCGCAGTAAGCTTATTTGAAGTTAATTAAAATTAGATGCAATGGCGTTGGTCTCGTCTGATCAAGGCATCGTGGAATGGAACATTGCAACAAGAGCATCCCACTGTTGAATCCTTGGGCTCCACAGCGTGTTAACCACATGTTGACTCTGTGAGTGTGTCAAGTTAATACATATGTGTGTGTGCGTGTGCGTGTGCGACTGTGCGTGTGTGTGTGTGTGTGTGTGTGTGTGTGTGTGTGTGTGTGTGTGTGTGTGTGTGTGTGTGTGTGTGTGTGTGTGCATATCTGTGTGTGTGTGTGTGTGTTGTGTATATCTGTGTGTGTGTGTGTGTGTGTGTGTGTGTGTGTGTGTGTGTGTGTGTGTGTGTGTGTGTGTGTGTGTGTGTGTGTGTGTGTGTGTGTGTGTGTGTGTGTGTGTGTGTGTGTGTGCACGCACATGTGTGTGTGTATACTATGCATGCATACTGAAAGGCTGGCTTCACTGACCTTTGTGCTTTGAGAGGTTCCTGCTACCCTGAGGAGCATAAGGCAGGCCCCATAGTCTTTGGATTTGATTTTATTATGGCTGATTCCATCTGATGTGTTAACCTTTCAAAATAGTTCGAGGTCATGTTTTTGTGACATGGTGAACTGAGCAGAGGGAGGGAGGAGGCATCATCAGCATGGGGCTGTGTGTGTGTGTGTGTGTGCATGCATGTGCGTGTGTGTGCGTGTGTGTGTGTGTGTGTGTGTGTGTGTGTGTGTGTGTGTGTGTGTGTGTGTGCGTGTGTGTTTGTCAGAGAGAGAGAGAGAGTATGAGAGAGAAAGAGTGTGCATGTCTGTGTGCGTGCATGCATGTGTGCATGGGCGTGTGTGCGTGCATGCATGCGTTGTATCTACATATTCGCCATTTAAGGTGCACTGTGTATTGTGGCCAGAGTAGGTATTGCAACTATGCTGCTCATTGAAAATGTGCTGCCTTTTGCCAAATTTGAGTTTTTTATGAATGGTGACTAATAAATCAGTAGTTATTAGTATAACCAAAGAACAACATGTTTTGCAGCTAAAAATGTTGGACATGGAGAAGATCCCCTTTTCATTTTTGAAAGGCGCAATTTTTTTGTCAAAATGAATACTTAGAATTTGATGGTGGTGGTAAGAAGTCATGAAAAAGGTAACGTTTGTGAATGGGCAGCATGCACTCTGGAAATAAACAACTAAAAATATTACACGGTGCACCTTTAAGTCATCACGTGTTCTTCTCTTTCTCCTCAGAGTGGAGGGTTATATGTATTCCTTACAGTAGGCTAGAGTGGCAACATCTGTTCAGGATACAGGGTTCAGGATGCGCTTTGTGCAAGAACATGCGTGGGGAGCCAGTCCTCAAAACTCTTACAAAAAGGAATATGTTGTATATCATTTATTACAGATTTACACTGCATTTCATTCTAACTGTAACTATATGAAGTTTTGTGTTTGGTTAGTATATTACCACCTGTTCAGGATACGCTGCAGGGTGCAGGAATAAGGGTGAGCCAACTCTCAGGACCTATCCAACACGGGAAGGACATCTGTAGGGGGGTTCCTAGCTGCCTGTCTGCCTGGATGGCTAGGTAACTGGCTGGCAGGGTGACTTGAGAACTCTGATACATTACGACGCTTAAAATATAAAAGACAGTGCTACCAACCAATGGACTAGTACTTGCCCAGGATTCGCTGCAGGGCACAGGCAGGATGACTTCAGAGCTCTGACACATAATTGTATGTTTCAGAAAACTATAAAAGAAAGTGCTACCGACCCCTGGACTAGTACTTGCCCGGGATACGCGGCAGGGCACAGGACCATGGTCTCAGCCAGGTCCCAGGAACCATCCAGCATGGGCAGGACATCTGCAGGGGGCCTGGCCGGCTTGTCTGGCTGGCCTACTGGATGGGTGGAGGGGGTTTAGACACATACAGCAGGCTGTATGGTCAGAAACTAAAGTGAAATAAAGTATTACTGACCACTTGTGTTGTACCACCTGTACAGGATACACTGCAGGGCACAGGAACGTGGGTGAGCCAGCTCTCAGGAACTGTCCAACGTGGGCAGGACATCAGTAGGGGGGCTGGCTGCATGTCTATCCTGGATAGCTGGCTGACTGACTGGATAGCTGGAATAGCTGGAGGGCTTGGAAGAGTGATTGGCGAGGGATCAGGGCCACAGCTAAGGCTTCTGGGACAGGGTCAAAGGTCAATGACTTGGCATGAGGCCTCTGCATGCTCCAGCAGACGTGCTCCAGAGCACGCATCTCATGCGTCTGCACTGCTGCCATGGACAAGTGATATCTGAAGCGCTGCGATTCGGAGCATCCTGTTTGCTGACAGACAGGCATAGCAGCTGCCTTGGCTGGTGTAGTCAGGTGGATAGCACCCCTACCCAGGGCTGCTGACAGCTTTGGCTGGGCCCGGACAAACATCTCTGAATGGGCCCCCCTTCCTCCTAAGCCTCCTAGCAAATATAGCGCATTCTCCCTCCCTCAAACCAACGTATTTTGAAATAAAACAGAACCATTAATCACAACGTCATGAGGACCCAGTTCTGGGCCCCCATCAGTCCTGGGCCCAGGTCTGGAAAGCTGTTTGTCCCCCCCTGTCGGCGGGCCTGCCCTTACCACCCAAAATATGGTAGCATGTACTTAAAGGGGTATGCCACTATTTTGGGGCTTAATACAGTTAAAATCGTTGGCCAGGGTTTATAAAGGTGGTAAAGTATCTTATTTTTCATGTTAAGCGTTGTCTTGCTTTAAGACAAGTTAAAAGAGGAAATATGTCGCTAAGCTAGTGGAAGTCAATGGAACCGTGTAGCTTTGTAGCATGCTACACGGATACATTGACTTTCACTAGCTTAGCGACATATTCCTTCTTTTAACTTGTCTTAAAGCAAGGCAATACTTAACATGAAAAATAAGACACTTTACCACGTTTATAAAACTGTAATAAGCCCCAAAATAGTGGCATACCCCTTTAAGGTGAAGGTTGGCTGTTAGTCTTTCATTCACCTCATACTGCTCTCATACAAATACTGGTAACACTTTATTTGACATGTCCCTGATTAACACATTCATATCAGCCTTTATTCACTTTGCATGGAAGGACAGCAACTTGTCAAAATAAAAGATAAACAAAGCAGCACTGTAGGTTAGATGAGGGGGTTAACTAGGGGGTTAATTAGATGAAGCTTTTATTTTGACAAGTTGCTATCCTTTTGTCTTCCATGTTTATGAAGGGTTTGCTATGAATGTCTTACGAAACAGTCATGAATCCTTCATGCTGTGAAGATGAACATTGCCATTTCAGCGTTGGCCATATTTCTTTCCAGTGATTTCGCTCACTCCCCTCTCATCCGATTCCTCATCGTTAATCAGGACAAGTATCAGAGTCTCATAACGATCTCATTTACACTTGAATATCTAATCATTCCTGTCGCTCTGAGCACAGATGAGATCTGATGAGCGTTCCGCATATATTCGGTAAGTATGTGCGGATAGAAATGCGTGTATGGATAGTTAATCTCAAATGAATCAGGGTATCTGTTACCTGAGCGGAGAATCTACACAGGAACGTCATACTACAGTATGAACGGGTCTGATCAAAAATGCTCATCTGAGTCTGACCACCGTGGATGATTAAAGAACACTACAGACAATCTTTTTCTCTCATTTTTTCTCTCTCCTCTCTTTCCTTTTCCCCTTATTTGCATAAGTGGCCTGGGTCGAAATCTGATGTAAACCATCAGTATGCTTCGCGCACCATGCACGTGTGTGTGTGTGTGTGTGTGTGTGTGTGTGTGTGTGTGTGTGTGTGTGTGTGTATGTGCGTGTGTGTGTGTGTTTGCATGTGCGAGCGTGCACGCGTGCATGTGTGTGTGTGTGTGTGTGTGTGTGTGTGTGTGTGTGTGTGTGTGTGTGTGTGTGTGTGTGTGTGTGTGTGTGTGTGTGTGTGTGTGTGTGTGTGTGTGTATGCGTGTGTGTGTGTGTGTTTGCATGTGCGAGCGTGCACGCGTGCATGTGTGTGTGTGTGTGTGAGAGAGAGAGAGAGAGAAGGAGAGAGAGAGAGAGAGAGAGAGACTGCAGTGTGTGTGCTTATGTGTGTGTTTGAAAAACAGGAGGCCAGTCCAGATGGGAACAAAAGCCCAGTGTTTATCCCTATTACGCAATGCCACCCTGTTGTGAAGGATGTGTGTGTGTAAGTGCGTGCGTGTGTGCGCTTGCGTGCGTGCGTGCGTGTGTGTGTGTGTTTGCACCCCCTACTGTGAAGCACCCATGACTACATGGCTGAGACCATACTCAAGACACGACCAGAACACCTGCTGTAACACCCCCATAAAGTCACACAAGAGAAGAGAACAGAGAAAGTCAAAACATGGACAACACAATTTTAAAAGAAAACTGGACCAATTGCACAGGTGTTGTGTGTGTGATTTCACTTTATATGACCTCCGAGCACTTTTATCCACAGCAACTTGCTTAGTTTTTGCAACTCGCTCAGTTTTTTGCAACAGAGAGCACCTGCTATAACACCACTATAAAATCACACAAGAAATGAGAGGATATCAATCTCCAACTGGGAGATGACTGTTTTTTTAAAGAGATATTTTGTGGGCTTTTCTTGCCTTTATTGGAAAAGATAGTTTGGGAGGCGACAGGAAAGTAATGTGAGAGAGAGAGAAAGAAAGAGCGAGAGAGGGGGGGTGGGGTCTAGAAAGAGATTGGGAAGGATCAGGAAATGACAGGAATCGAATCAGATGTAAGTTGTTTTACACGTTTGATCCGTGGTCAAGGCCAACACAGAATTTTAAAAGACATCTTTGATTTTACATTAAGCCCCTACATTACACTTATCACTGAAATCCAAAATAACTGTTTTAACAGCAGAATTTTGGTTACAGTTCCTGAAATACAGTATGGGGTTACTGTAGGTACCTTTCTTTCGAGTGGTGTAGTGTTTGAACATGCAACCTTCAAATCACAAGATCAACTCCCTTACCACCTGCTGATTTTAATCTGTTCAGGAGAGCAATCTCAACAGGAAAATTCATCATTTTTGTATATGATGCTGTTGGACACCTTGATTTCCTTTGAGATTAATAAAGTATCTCTACCCTATATACCAATACTACTATGTTAAATCTTGTAATTTTGTATTTACAGAGCAAGCCCGTCTTCTCCCATCCTCTCTCTCTCTCTCTCTCTCTCTCTCTCTCTCTCTCTCTCTTCGTCTCTCTCTCTCCTCCCCTCCATTTTTGTCACTCGAGGAGTTATGGTGCCACAGCACCACCACAAAGCACGAGAAAAGAGATCGGCGGTAATTCTGGATTGCCACCTTCAAATTTTATGACGCCATAAACCCATCCTGCCCGCTGTCAGGGAGAGAAGCATTATGGATGCTGTTACATTCCCCGCCACCACCCCCAGCACCACTTCCACCACCACCATCATCACCCCAACACACCCTCCTTGACACACAGCAGCCCGGACCTCAGCCAGCAAGTACAAACATTCCCCGCATCCCCGCACCATCGCCGGAATTACAAACCATTTGCCTTTACAGCGGTAGTCAGAGTGCAGCAAAACAGTCCCGACTTAACAGGATGGGACAGGCAACAGATTTTAAATTGAACTCTTTTTTCTGTCTAGGAATTTGTGATGCATTTAAATTGGAGTTTCAGTAAAACACCCATTGGCTGCAAACTGGCTTGATCACTCGGTGTGGGATCTATGCCAGAGAACAAGGTCAGTGGCGTACAAACAAGACATTGGGTCCAAGATTGCCAAGTAATGGGTCCTTGTATGGGTATGACTTGCAAGGCTTATTTTGTTTCACGGACAGCAGGTTTGTTATATTTATATACTGTAGTTATATTTTACGTGCTCAAACTTTAAATTGAAAGGATACAAATGTTTGACCTCAAAAAATGTTTTTTTTTCAAGGAAATTATACCAACAGGTTCATTTAATTAATCATTAATCATTAACATTATAATACATATCGGGCCAAAAGCTTGGTAAATGATTGATCTCTTTGGACAACACTGCGGAATATAAATAAAGATGTGTAGAACTGAAAGGTAGCTAAAATGTTCAGAATGTCAAATATATGTACAGTCTTTGTTGCTGTTATTACTTTTAAACTAGACTCTGAGCATGAAACCAAAAAGATTCCTAAGATCCAGAGTCTCCTCTGCTGGTTGTGCCCAGGGTAACATCCTGACAGGATTAAATGACATTTAGCCATTATACTGCCAAATGCTGGAACTAGCTTTGCTGAAATTAGAACTGCATTTCAATAACACATTTTCCTTTAGGCTATTTCTCTTTCTCAAGAACACTGAATGACACCTTTGTCTAATGCAGGGGTGCAAAGGGCCGTTTACGGTATACGATTTAATTTTAACATTATGCAGCTTCACATGAAATATGAAATATTTAGTAAAGGAATTACATTTGCCTAGGGAGCCTAGAGAAGGTGGGGTCTGTTTTAAAGGTGGCTGCCTTGAATATAGGCCTAAAGCGGCGTACACACACATTACTAGCTTCTCGCTTGCTCGCCTTCTCGCCACTCTTTCATGGAACGTTCACTGAAAGTTCCCGCGGCTTTAACTGCCAATGTACAGGCGAGAAGTACCGAACTCGTTTACTCGCTTACTCGCCTCGCTCGAAGTTGAAATATTTTCCGCCCACATCGCATTGCTTGTACAGTACTCGCCTACTCGCCTGCTCATCTCGCTGGAACACATTGACATTCTATTGACTTCATTCGCTGAGCGAGTAACTAGTAGCGACGTGTGTGTACGGCCCTTAAAGTGCTAGGGGAAATCCTGGTTTGTGTCTATACTGTATTATGGCCCTTGGATGACTTTAATGACCCTTGGAGGAATTTGAAGTCGTCCCTTGAATGAAAAAGGTTCCCCACCCCCTGTCTAATGTGCTACACAAATACTATACATACCATGTTTGTGGCCCACTCAATATATTATAGGGAAAAACCTACCGTCGGTAGAATCTCATGGTGGAATAGAAGACATCTTGAAAGAGGTTGACTGAAAAGGTTCACCTCAGCTCATTTTTTGTCTTCACAAGATAATTGCATAGTGTATCGATTAAGAATTTAATCAGGGGGAGAAAAAAAAAACACCTCTCAAGAACCCACCCTCAAGTCCCACAACAACAACAGCACACAAGACAGCTGCTCAAATGGTAGATTCGGATGATGTTTTTTTTCTCAACTCTGGGCTTTTTAATTCCTGTCATGCGGGAGACCTCGCTGCCTCTCCTGTGCTTCATTTGTATCTTCCTGTTCATCAAAGTGCTTGGCATCGCTCGGGATGGATGGGTGCCGCCGTGGTCTCCGGTGTGAGTGTTTATCTATCGTAGGTGTGTGTGTGTGTGT
>NC_085865.1:29369058-29374058 GCF_034702125.1 Engraulis encrasicolus | reverse complement strand
GACCGTGGGGCGGTCAAGGATTCCAACATCACAACAGGGAAGTACACGCCGGGCCATCTCGTGCATGTTTGTGTCTGACTCTTTAACGGTCTGTGTGTGTGTGTGTGTGTGTGTGTGTGTGTGTGTGTGTGTGTGTGTGTGTGTGTGTGTGTGTGTGTGTGTGTGTGTGTGTGTGTGTGTGTGTGTGTGCTGCATGTACATGTGTGTGTAGGAGAGTGTGCAAGTGTGTGTGTGTGTGTGTGTGTGTGCGTGTGTGCGTGTGTGTGTGTGTGTGTGTGTGTGTGTGTGTGTGTGTGTGTGTGTGTGTGTGTGTGTGTGTGTGTGTGTGTGTGTGTGTGTGTGTGTGTGTGTGTGTATGAGAGTGTGCATGTGTGTGATTGTGTGTGCGTGTCTTGCATGTTCACAATATTACAGAGTGTCTTAAGTCTTAGATGAATCACACTGCGCTCTGAAGGACTCATTTAAATGCAATCACCGTAAAGTTGAGAAATACGCCTGTGTTTGAAATATGTTCCTCATTTAACTCGCCGGGGGAGAGAATGGGCCTGTTGACGGCTTAATCGCCCTTATTTCCCTCTATGTGTGTGTAAGTGTGCAAGCGAAGTCTGTAATGTTACTATACATTTGTGTGTGTGTGTGTGTGTGTGTGTGCGGGTGCGTGTGTGTGTGTGTGTGTGTGTGCATGCGTGCGTGTGTGTATGCGTGTGTGTGTGTGTGTGTGTGTGTGTGTGTGTGTGTGTGTGTGTGTGTGTGTGTGTGTGTGTGTGAGAGAGAGAGTGACTGTTAGGGCAAAACAGCTGGGCCTAGTAATAATGAGAGGCTGTTTGTGTGCAATGCTCATGAGCTATAGCAAGATGTTTGGGGAATATTTGCTTTATGGACCGGATGAAAAATGGATTATTGCAACAGTTGTGCATCTGTGTGTGTGTGTGTGTGTGTGTGTGTGTGTGTGTGTGTGTGTGTGTGTGTGTGTGTGTGTGTGTGTGTGTGTGTGTGTGTGTGTGTGTGTGTGTGTGTGTGTGTGTGTGTCTGTGTCTGTGTCTGTGTGTGTGTGTGTGTTTGTGTGCGTGTGTGTTAGCATGCATGTGTGTTTGTGTGTGTCACTGTGTCTGAAACTGTGTGTTTTCAGCCAGTCACTAGCAATGAAAAGAAAGACTTTGTGTTATCATTCACTTTTTATGAGAAATCACTCACAAAGTATACATTCTGCCAGATGGGGAAGAAAAGAAAGAAAAGAGAAAGCCAGAGTGGACGGATGGAGACTTACCTATTCTCTGCCATCCTGGACCCTGGTGAATTTTTAACCCCCCTTTTTGAGACCACATTTGAAGTGTCAGAGTGTGATGTTAAAGAAAAAAAAAGTTAAATCTAGCCATCCTTGTTTAGGCTACATAAAACATGAGGAAGTTATTCAGATGTGATTCGCCATTCCTCACCCTAAAATTGATTAGAACGCAGGAAATTGCAGCTAAAAAACAGATTTTTTTTTTCACAGCACCCCCTGGTCAAAACCAGTTCCTGCGTCCCTGGCTTCGCTACTGTGCTGAACATGTAAAACCTTGTGAAAGGCGCTGCTTGTCGAGCAGGGAAATATTGAAGCTGCGGTGGGGAAACTCTCTCCACTTTGTAGTTTACAGTACTAACAACTCGGACATTGGTATTGAAATGGAAGTTTTTATTATCATTATTATTATTATTATTAGTATTAGTATTATTATTATTACTTAACACGTAAAAAAATAGTGAAGGCAATTTGTCTTGGTGACAGTGGAGTTAAAAGGCATCCCATGCAGCCGCAGAGGTAGATTCTAGCGGCTTCTCATAGGTATCCACTGATATCGATAGCACATAATAGTGCAGACAACCGCCCTTGATGTAGGCTACTCTGACTGTTCTCATGATGGTTGTTCATCTACCAATTTTACATATTTTTTTTTTACCTGTAGGGGGAGGGCCATGGGAAAACAAAATTGAAGTGGGGGGAGGGCCATGGGGAAAAAAATTGGGGGGGGGGGGGGGGCCATGATTTTTTTTTTTTGACCGGACTTCCAGCGCACCAGCCCTCCCCCCCCGGTAAATAACGTACAGTCCCTAACTCGAGACCAGAACTGCTCAATCCTCTTGGGTCAGTTTGGGTGCAGACAACCCAGTTGATTGGTGTCTTTATATTCTGTATTGTTCACACAGAGATGGTCCCGTTTAGGTTTTTTCTCCATATATAACATGGCTGTGCTGTGCCGTGTTGTGTCGAGCTGAGTGGTGCTGTTAAACCAGCCTGGTTTGTGTTTCCATTACAAACCGTGTTACCCAGAGTATGGTTGGAGTTACGTTTTTGGCGTTGTCACGTAGCATTACTTTACGTAGGCTAGTTGACTTGGCGTAAGGCTTACAGATTTGTCATCTATTGAGGTAGGCTATAAATAGTTTCAGCGACATCATTTTTGGACATTACAATGTTGATTTCTCTCTTCGATTTTTATACCAAAGTAATATAGTGGCAAACTAAAGAGCATTCCAAGATAGTTTATCTGGTGGCCGCCATGATTATTTTTTGATTCACCTGTGAGGACGAGCTGACGCACAATATTCTGGGTAGCAGGCAGCAAGAGACCCATTCAGCTCAGTTCAACTGGAAAAAAAAACAAGGGCTGGATTTTGAGGTGTGTCGTGCCTACCTGACTAATCAAAACGGAAAAAAACGGCGGCCGTGCTGTGTCCAGCTGTACCGGGTAGAAAACGGGCTGTGGAAAAGAGCCTTTTGTTGTCTCGATGGCCAAAAGCTCTAACCACCCTCTGGGTTTATTCAGCTGACTTTCTTCCTCAATAGTCCCTGTTGGAAACAGTCAGGGAAGAGAATAAAGTGTTGTGCACAAAGGCACAGTCAGAGGAAAGATCATTCTGCTGAGTCCTCTTCAGTGGCGGTTTTAGAAATTTTGCCCTGGGGTGGCAGAGGGGGGGGGGTGGTGCAGGCAGTAATTTATGTGAAAAAAATAGTTTTAACTCCTATAGTCATACAGTCATATAGGAAAACTGATTACACTACCTAATCAATGTTATGTAGAATTCCATAAGAATTCCTTCAGAATATGAATGTTCAACATCCATTCAGATGCCATATCTATGGTCATTAAGGTGAGTGGTAAAATTACTGGTGCCAAACATAAAATCATGTCTGCACTGTAGGAGCCGTTTCTTTATTTTCCATTGAGTTCATTTACCTGCCATGTCTAACAATCCCTTTTGTATCTTGGTGGTTTTGAATTGGGCTCCCAGTCAGCCACTTCCTCACATGCTCTCCCAGTTTACTCACCTTTGACCTGTAGAGGGCACAGGTGAGTAAACTGGGAGAGCACCTGAGGAAATGGCTGACTGGCCCAAACCTGAATTTAATGCTCAGTTTGAAAAGGCTAAATGAGCCTTGAACAATTTGTATATGTAGCCAGACAAGAAAACATTTTGAAAAGCCAACCTTAGTCTTGGTTCTTGGATTTTAGTCATGCCCTCCTGATGCTGCTCCTCCTCTCCCTTGTGCTCCTGCTGCTGCTCACACGCCTCCTCTCCCTCCTGCTGCTCCTCCTTCTCTCCCTCCAGATGCTGCTCACAATCCTCTCCCTCTGGTGTATCCTCTGTCTGCTGTAATACCCCTGTCTAATGCCTCTTTATTTTTTTGGGTGGGTGAAAAAACCCCAAAATACTCTGCTGTCTCTTACCTAGATAAGAGATTAACATGAAAATTAGTATATTAATGTTATGTAGATGTAGCTATGGTCTGTACATTTAATTGTACATTCACACACATCTCTACAAGTTACTCGCTCAGGGAAAGATGTAAATAGAATGTTTATGTGTGTTCCAACGATTCAGCGAAGCAAGTCTGGATAGGCTGAATACAAGCGTTGCATGTTGCATGTTTTTTTATGCGAGTGAAGTGCGCAGCCAATTGAAGTGCCGCGTTTGGATTATTGGCATTTCATTTATCGCTTTTGCATACAGATAAACCCGCTGCTGTCATTTCAAACTGCCTGCACCTGCCTGCTGGACTCTGTCACATTCCCCCTTTCCCCCAATCACCAGTCAACTAGACTAGACCTCTAGTAACGGGGAAATAACAGCTGTACACATGCATGGACGAGCGTGCTGTTTCCAGACGCTGGTGAGGAATGTTTACTATGGTACTGACGTTGGGTTCTGATGAACAGCAACATCGCACATGCTAACACGTTTTAAAATGAATCTACTACAACTACTCTAGAGCCAAGACAAAGCTGCTAGCACTAGTTTTGGAACTGGTTGTTGTTAGTTAGCTATGTGACAGCAACACGAATAGCGCACCGTCCTAGCTGTGGTGGATTATGCTAAAACCAAAGTAAATAATTGGATTGCAAAATTGTGACTCCGTACAGGGCTATATTGGCTTAATTTACATGCAAAGGGTTTCAATGATTTTGACCAACATCTTCCTCCCTTGTTCATCGTTCTCAAGCAACTGAAGAAATCCCAGCTCACTCTTCATGAATGAATCCACTGATGGGTGGCGGTGGTGGTGGTGGTGACGGTGGAGGAGGCAGCGAGCGAGGTGTTTCTCACAACTGGCAGAAAGGGCAAAACCATTTCAAAATTCCAGTGGGGGTGTGGTCGGAGGACGTTTTAAAAAGTAGTCTTCTTGGGTGGGTCAGAGAGAATAAAGTAAGCGCATTTATGTGAATAAACCACTATGTTTGAAAAGTAGAACTGATACTTAAATTGGAAATAAAATGGGGTGGCAAATGGGGAGGCAAAATATATACCTGGGGTGGCAAATGCCACCCCATGCCACCCCGTAAAACCGCCCCTGGTCCTCTTGCAGGACGCACAATTTTCCATGGAAATAACCTGGTCTCCCAGTGTAAAGTCTCAGTTTAAGCTACAGCAGACAAATAGATGTGCAAATGGGATCCCTTTTGATGCAAACAGAAAGATTTATAGGTAACAATGTCCACGTGTTCGGGCTAAGCTGGTTT
>NC_085865.1:29351558-29359058 GCF_034702125.1 Engraulis encrasicolus | reverse complement strand
ACACACACACACACACACACACACACACACACACACACACACACCAATACGAGCCTCGCAGCATTACTGTACTGTGTGTATGACAGGCAGAGCGTTTCATTGGGTAGGGCTGTCTGCCGAAGAGAGTTGGCAGGCAGGAATGCTGGAAGGCAGGCAGGCAGGCAGGCAGGGATGGGAAACACCACTCACCATATCACAAGGGGCTAGGTTGCATCATTCAATGTGGAAGTTGCTGAATGCCGTATAGACCCAGGCCTGTCGCAACCAGGCAAGCAAACAGGGCAATTGCCTTGGGTCCCCCCCAGCTGAAAGGGGTCTCCCTGGTAAGGCAAGGCAAGGCAAGTTTATTGGTTAAGCGTATTTCATACACATGTGCAACTCAATGTGCTTCACAAAAATGAAAGCAACACGAAAGGAAACAAGGAAGAAAGAAAGAAATCACTATCAAAGATTATTAAAACATTAAGATAGGACACTGTGCAGGAAATGGTCAAAAAAGTTACTGCAAGTATACTGCTAATTGAAGCTGGGCTGCCTATTGCCAATTTTGATCTTTACATGAAAGTTTACAGAGTAATAAACACATATTTTGTAGTTTAATTTTGTAGCAGCTAAAAATGGCTATTTTTGGAAATTAAAAATGGCGGACCATGGAGAAGATCCCCTTTTCATGTATGAAAAGTGCAATTTTTCCAGTCATAATGAATACTAATTTTATGCTGGTGGTAAGTATTCATGAAAAATGTAACATTAGTGAATGGGCAGCATGATTTCTGGATATAAACAACTAAAAATCTCACACAGTGTCCCTTTAAGATAGGACATGTGGTAAAGTAAAAATAAGGATGAAAACATGTAATATAAAGCTGCTAGGGGAAAGCATCTGAGAACAGCTTCGTCTTGAGTCTAGATTTAAAGCTATGGGAATGACTTGTTCTGTACTTGAAATCAAATGACAGTGAGGCAAAACCTAAATCTCTAAATTCAATAACCGCAAACTGCAATAATGCTGCTATCAAAATTCCTGCTGAGGGGGCCCATCCCCAACAATTTACAGAGGGTAAAAAGGAGGCCCAGTTCCCTCTTTGCCCAGGGCCCTTAAATACCTCGAGGCGTCCCTGTATATAGACCTCCCGTGCTAATGCAGCAACAACACCAGGCAGCTCGTCTCACTGTGGCTGGTTCTCTACACTGTTGAAACTCCTGTGGCAAGCGTTAAGACTGCTGCTTTCACAATGACGAGTGGCTGGGGGAGGCAGAATTGAATCGAAAAGCTGCTTATAATGTTGCTGTGATTTGGCATGGAAGACTGGAAAGAGAGAGAGAGAGAGAGAGAGAGAGAGAGAGAGAGAGAGAGAGAGAGAGAGAGAGAGAGAGAGAGAGAGAGAGAGAGAGAGAGAGAGAGAGAGAGAGAGAGAGAGAGAGAGATGATTTGCTATTGTGATTTGGCATAGCTGGTGTAAACAGAGGCATGACAGCAGCAACACGCCTCGCAGTCCAGTCACCACCATCCAGCCAGCCATTGTAAGTTTGGAGCATACAGAGTGAACAAGCACAGGGAGGCCAATGAGGGGTGGGGCAAAGGGGATCAGTAGTCCTGGGCCCAGGTTGTGGGGGGAGACAGAATTGGGGTTCCTATTATATGTCTGTATTGAGTGGGGGGGGCTTTCAGATGACTTTGTCCAGGGCCTGGCCACAGCTGTCAGTGGCCCTGAGCGTAAGTTTGGAGCACACAGAGTGACCGAGCGAGCGAATGAGCTTTTGGGTCTGAGAGACCAAGCTGTCCTCAGTGTTTCACCCGTGGCTGTCAGAGGTAACATTTCACACGTTTGTGGCCATAATGGGTTGGATCCAAAATGACCAGTGCATGGACAAGGACATGGCTTGACAAAGAACTGGCTGGCATTGTGTTGTGGTGGTGTGTGTGTGTGTGTGTGTGTGTGTGTGTGTGTGTGTGTGTGTGTGTGTGTGTGTGTGTGTGTGTGTTTCTGTGTGTCTGTGTGTTTGTCTGTTTGTCTGTCTGTACATGAGCGTGCATGTGTGTGCGTGTGTGCGTGTGTGTGTGTGTTGATAGTATCTAGGTTTATCTACTAATTAATATTTAAGACCAGTCCCAGTGCAATAGTTGAAATTCAGAAATGCAGGGTTTATTGGCTTGAGAGAGGGAGAGGGGAGGCCATTAGGCCCCGAAGGCCTGTCCACAGGCCTCCCCACCCCCTCTCTCCAATGAGGTGTTAACGGTACAGGTACAGACAAAGAAGTAGCAAGAAGGAGGGCAGAACAATGCCAGTGGCTGAATTTAAAAAGACCACCACAGGAAATGAGGTCACATGGACTGATGTCACATACAATGATAGTTTTAGCCAATAGCAATCAGCACCAGTGATTCATAACTATCCCCTAGAGGCTTATTGGGAAACAAATCTTTATTGCCTCTTACAAACTAAGAGAGTTGCTCCTTCATGGATAAAACAATGCATGGACATCCAAATGTAATGTATCAGATTGGGGACAATATTCAGATTGCTTCAGTGTGTGTGTGTGTGTGTGTGTGAGTGTGTGTGAGTGTGTGTGTGTGTGTGTGTGTGTGTTTCTGTGTCTGTGTGCTTGTCTGTCTGTACATGAGCGTGCATGTGTGTGCGTGTGCGTGTGCGTGTGCGTGTGCCACAACCTCGTCACAACTTCAACACTCCATACCTCTTCTCAATTTCAATATTCTGTTATAGGCCGACTGTAAGTCACATACAGAGGATGCCAAACCTTGTAGCTGTCAAGTTGTTCCAGTTTTGCTTGGATTTTTCGGTTTGATTATTTTGATTTGTGCAATTTCCCCAACTTGAATAAAGGAAGTGACTTCTGGTGGAGTTTTGAAGGTACACTGGATTCCACTCAAAGGACTGGACAAGACAAGAGTTGTTTCCTTTTTGACTTTTTCTTTTCTTTTCTTTTTATTTAAGTTCAGGCCACAAGTTCATTTAGTTGAGTTTGTTGGCAGGAAGAACAATTCATGGCAGTAGTAGGTCAGCCCTTTAGGTAAAAAACCTAAGGGTAAACAGTAGACAAGACAAAAGAACAAGGTTAGCATAGTTAGCACGCACTGCTCATGTGCAAAATACAATTCTGTGCAAGTAGGCCATCATTAATATGAAATGTGCAAATATGCTTGTATTCCAAATATACTAAAATAAACTTTGCAGTATGTCAACACTAAATCCAGATTAAAAGAACAGCAATATGAATTTAAGATGTTGTAAGAAAGCTACAAAAGAGAAGACATTTGATTTACCTGAGACTGACATTTTTTAACTTAATCAACTGCACTATAATCTATCGATCCCACTACACGGCTGATTTGGCTGTGTGGCTTAAACAATCCACAGCCACTGCGCTGCGAGCACAATAAACAGAACAAACGTGTGCCTGGCCGTTTAAGCTGACATTTACATTTCGCATTAAACAATAACACAACAATTGTTGCAAACACATGCGCAAGCATCGGACACTACATCAAACAAACTGAAGGCAACTGAGCGCAAGTTCACTAAACATCTCAAATACAGACAAACAATCTCTTACCGGTTGCCTCTCCAGTTTCCAGAGTCACGTATGCACAATATCTTTCCAAATTGTTGGCCCAAGCACAGCAACTTTATGCCTGTGCTTCTCAGCAGGGTTTCCTGAAACTGAGCTGAAGAGCCTAATTAAAACCACCTGTGCTTAGCTTTGCTGCACAGGACAAATCAGCTCAAACGCGGGCAGCTGACGCTGATCAGCCAACTCTAGCTGCTTCAACTTATCAGCTGACTCGCGATTGATGCAGCTTAAACATCACCCATTTTTTTCTATTTTTCCCCGGTGTATTTTCTTAGTGGAATTTAAAAGCAAAACACATACAAACCCAGTTTGACTTAACAGTAGCATATTGACTACATGGAACTACTAAGGCACATATATTAGAATGGCATGCCCTCTTGAATGTATTTCTCCTACATCCAATTGAAATTGATTTTGTATGGGGGAGAAACTCTTTTTTTTTCAATAGCTTTCATATTAGGCCTACGTGACCTAGGGATGTCAGACCTTGCATTCAATGTAAATCTCGTGAATCAAATGGATTTATGTTCTGTTTTCTATTGGGAACAAATCCTTTCACATTACTGTATGCTGCTTTTCATACTTCCTAGCCATTGTTTGTTTCCACTCATAAAGACCTTTGTGCCCAAGTTGAATGCATCCCAGCCTATCTACAAATAAACATTGTGAATACTGCACGTTGGAAACCATGACAACTGAGACAAGGGTTTCAGTGAGGGGGGGGGGGGGGGGGGGGGGGGGGGGGGGCGGGGGGGGGGGGGGGGGGCGGGCTATGACACAGTAAAGAATTCAGTATTAATTCAACACTTAGAGAGTATTCTAGGACCAAATACACACTACAAGAGTTCTTTACAGTACAGTAAGTGTTGAATTATTACAGCATTTTCATTCTGTACAGTACATGCTGGCTCCTGGCATGCACTGCAGTCACTCTTGCTAATTAGAACAGCTTGTTAGGTAGTCACAGGTAGGTAATAATTAGTAAATTCATCTGCGTTGTGTGCACAAGTGAACACGACACAACAAGGCCCTAGAGCAACAGTAACATCGTAAACATGGAAACTGAGGAAAATGCTCTCCACAAATTGTCACTGTGATCAGCAAGGTGGTTTTTAGGTCAAATATTGGTGACATGTTATACACATTGCACGGCAAGACATGAGATAATATAACGTCAGTTTTCTGTTAAAGCGTTTTATTTCCCAAATTTGTATTTAACTGTTTATTTGTTGTTTGTTTCATAGATCGGGCAGGCTAAACTTTAACTCCATTCTACACAATGCAGAACCTCTATCTGGGTAGGAATTCCGATTTTGGCCTATACTGCATTGTGGATTTTTTATTATTATTGTTATTATTCATGGGTTGAAAATACCAACCCGCCCTGCCTTCAAGTACAAGTGGAATTTGGAATCAGTGCTTTCCTGTAGCAAGGGGGCTTCACGCGAGGGTTCCAGAAGAAGAGGCAGAAGAGAGGAGTGAAAAACAAAGCCCAGCCTGTGCCGTCTTCCCTCTGGCCTCCATGGAGAACCCCCTCCCCTACTGGGCAGCTTACTGTGGGGGTCCAGACTGAGCACCACAACGCCAAAGGGGTTGAAGAACCAAACTGCATGAAAGAAAGGACCTTTGGATCTTTTCAGAATTCTCCACCCTCTTGCAATCTAATTAAGCTACTCATATGCCTGGAAAAATACCCGAGAAAAAGAGAGGATGGGAGGGTGGGAGGGAGAGAGAGGGGGTATGACCAAAATGAGGCTAGAAAAGACGAGAAAGAGCTTCTACCCAAAGAAAAAAAAAGAAAGTGTTTGATCCACGGTAATTTATTCTTTTCTTTCTAAGGCATTTCTCTGGTTTAATTGGGGGATGATCAACAATACAAATTGTCAGCCGGTTCTTCAGGAGTTGGAGGAACTTTCTTTCTTTCTATTTTTTTTTTTTCATCTTTCGTCCTCCACCGTCACAGACATGGAGTCGCGGGCAGGTCTCTCCTTTTTTGTTTGATGGTTGCTCGCAGGTTTTAATTTCCTAAGGCCAGGGAGATATCCGGCGGGTCATTAGAAAGCTAATGACTGAAAATGCTTCTGACATTTCCACTTATAATGCCGACAAAATACTGTACGCATGCATGAAATGTCTTTGAAGGGGACAAGGAATAGGAGTAATCAGGTGGACGTAGGGAAATGAGAAGTTCTAACTTTCGTTTTTGAGAAGTCCCCTTAAAAGTAGAGCCGTTTTAGCCACTTTGCTCAAGCTGAGAAGAAAAGTCATTAAACCTGCCAAGGTTGACAGTCAATTACGTGGGAGAATATGTTGGACGTGATGCCAGTAATTCTCCATTACTACAAGCGATTGGCTCCACTATACTTCACCCTAAAGAGGCTCAAATATAAACGCCAGGACTCATTGTCCTCACAACTAAGGCAGTCAACTGGGAGGGAGGGTCAAAGGGGTATGTTGTGCCGGGTCCAGTGAGATGAGGGACCCCAAATTGACCGCCCCATTGCATTATATGTATATTAAGGGGGGCCCTTTCAAATTACTTTGTCCTGGGCCCAGTCTAAGCTGTCAGCAACCCTGCTCACAACAATCTGAGAAAAAAAATCACGAATGCACTTGGGAATAAACTCCTGAAAAGGGGACATTGATTGTCTCTTCCAAAACTGTATTTTTCTCTCCCTTCAAATGTATCCCACCTCGGTTCCTGGTTGGTAACATCAATGTCAAAAACAGTGCTTGAGAGTCCCTCAATGCCTGTTATTGACAAAACCATTTAGGTGCAATTACCGCTCTCATTTTGTCTCATGTCTCTCCACCCCTGTTTGTACTCTTTATCTGAATGCTGTTTCTTGGATTCTGCATTGATTTATTAAGTATTCTCTTCTTTTCTTCTTCTTCTACTATTCTACCATCTTCAACTATTCTCTAAGCCTTATGGCAGCCATACCATGACTATCGACTCTTAACCAGAAAGCAAACCTCCTAACACACAACCCTATTCTTTAAAACCTCCATTCTTTTATTCTTTTGAACTACCTCCAACTTCTTTATTCACCTAACAAATACAGAGTGCAAAATGAAAAAAAAAAACTACATTTTTAAAATGCTATACGGTACACGGTATAGGCAGAGAGCATTTATCACAAACATTCAAGGCTTGTAGATTGTGACAAAGTGCATGCAGGGGGACTAACAAGTAAGGGAATTGTGCGGTATACGTAGGTCTGTTTTGTCCCTCTCTTCTCCACTTGTCCCCTATTGTGCTGTAGTGCTGTAGGCGTTGATATTTGTTGTGCATGCAGTAACAATGCCCTCAGCTGCAAGCGAGCTGAGTGTACCAGGCTTTGGAACACCAAGTGGAACACGAAGGCCACATCTCCGGTACTTATAAGGGCCTTGCAAAAACAACCAGGAGGCTTTTTTTAACCATCAGGGAGGTCCAGAGCCCTTGGAGCTAATGGGGCATTGCGGCAATGATCGCTTACTTGTTTGTTTATCTGTGGTAGAGCAGGGAAGGAGCAAGCTAAACAGAAATACTCCAGTAGGGAGGCTACAGTAGTGGTGGTCTGCGTGACTGGATGTCAGTGATGGATGTTTTACCTCATTATCTGTGCTAGATTATCCAGTTTGGTGTCACTGCCATAGGGACTGAGGCACTACAATACACAGTCCTATAATTTGTGTTCAGACCATGTACTGTAAATCTCATACAGCCCAATAGGAGTTATGTAAATGAAAAACTGTTTTGATTTGTGTACGCAACCACTGGAAATTAAACTCTACTCTACTTCTTGTATTAAGATGCATGTATTGTGGTATTCAGTAGTGAACTCCTTTCCAATTCCCACCCCTACCTCAGTGTCACAATCCTTATTTGGTTACAAAGCAGCAATTTCCAGAGACATTCTG
>NC_085865.1:29284058-29341558 GCF_034702125.1 Engraulis encrasicolus | reverse complement strand
GGGGGAGGACAATGTTGTCCTGGACCCAGGTAGATAGGGTGGCCAGAAATGTGTCCCCATTACATTGTATGTAAGTATTGGGTAGGGGTCCTTTCAGATGATTTTGTCCTGGGCCCAGCATAAACTGTCAGCGACCCTGGGTGTGCAAATAAAATGACCAAAGCGAATTCACTGCGAGCGAAGGGACCTGAGTGAACAGAGCGAATTTCAGCGATTGAAGTCAAGCTAATATTATGTCAATGAGCTAGTTCGATGAAAACCAATTGGAATGTTCATATCTCTGAATGTACCAGAGCCGTTATGTGATTAGCTCAAACAAGTATGTCAATGTCACGTCCAGAACAAATGAAGCGAATTCATAGCAAAACTTCTTCAGCGTCCTCGGCTATTCGGGTAGCGTAGGTCGTTTCTGGTGTGCACGTAGCTTGATGGATGGAGGGAATGGTCATGAGGGACAGAGAAAAGGGGAGAGAGAGAGAGGGATGAACAGAGAAATATAGAAAGGGAGAGGGAGAGAGCGGGTGGGGAGTTAGGCATGGGGTGGGGGAGATGGATGGACAGAAAGTTGAGCTTATTGTGTGGCGAAGGCTTCCAGATGCGAGGATGAGATTGCGGAGAGCGGCGGGCGTAATCCTGGGTCACCTTCATGCTACACACTCTTCCTCTGCCTCGCGTTTCCAAATCTTTGTCTCCCTCTCTTCCTCTCTGTCAATCTCAATCTCTCTGTTTTGACACACACACACACACACACACACACACACACACACACACACACACACACACACACACACACACACACACACACACACACACACACACACACACACACACACACACACACACACACACACAGAGTGTCTCTCTCTCCACTTTATCTGTCACTTTGCCCAATCTCGCTCCATAATGGGCTGTCTGGACTCCAGCATCCAGCATGTCCTCTCCTCTTTCCTCCATCCTCCATCCTCCTCCCTCTCTCCCTCCCTCCTTCTCATTCTCCCTCTCCCCTTCTCCTCCCTCTCGCCCTAAACTCCATCCCTACCTTCCCGAACCTCCAAAGTTAAACTTGGACTACTACTTTTTGCCAATAACATTTTATGGGCATAAAATGTATCGGCATGCATTTTTTTTTTGTCTTTACACTGTGCATACTTCTACGGTACAGTGCAAGTGCATAATGGTGCTTTTTCTTTTTAATATGTATCAAATCAATATAACAGATGCTTTAAAATAAAGTGGATAACATTTTCCCTACATCTACACACTCCTTACTGGAGGAGAAGTCAAACCTATTGGGCAAACTAGTGCTGTGCAGCAATGCAAGGTTTTTTGGCCATTCGACGACGTAGACTCGAGGAAAAGACGTTGTCTGCTCCAAGGCCATATTGTAAGTCAATAAAAAGATCTATCATCTTTACATGTTCAGCCTCGGGGACGGCATCAGGCGGCACGCGCCGCGCTGCAAAAAAAGGGATTGTTGCATAGCGAAGGAACGCTGCGCCGGCGGAAAAGGGATGACAGTTCATTTGCGCACAATAAATATTCAGAAAGGCGTTTTTACATTACATGACATGTCAGAGGAAGTGTCAAGAGGACGTCTCCAGCTGCGCAATATTCTCTCTCTCTCTCTTTCTCTCTCTCTCTCTCTCTCTCTCTCTCTCTCTCTCTCTCTCTCTCTCTCTCTCTCTCTCTCTCTCTCTCTCTCTCTCTCTCTCTCTCTCTCTCTGCCTCTCCCTTATTGACTCTCTCTTTTCCCTCTCTCTCAACTATGCATGCACACACACATACACACACAAACACACACATACACACACACACACACACACACACACACACACACACACACACACACACACACACACACACACACACACACACACACACTCCTGAAGATTAAAGCATGTCTTATTTTTTTTAGGCAGTTGTGGAGGTTTTTTTTGCATGAATGTTTTATGAGGAAGGCACCGGGGCTGCCAGTGGCAGGCTGCTGAGCTGACGTCTGAGGCCGACAGGGCACTTGCCGAAATGAACCCCCTGCCTGCCTGCCTGCCTGCCTGCCTTCCTGCCTGATTTCACCCCTCCTCCCCTCCATCCTCTCTTCCACTCCTTCCTACCCACTGTTTAGCCCCAAAACCATACACCGAGTCCCCCCCCTCAATTCCCTTCTCTCTGGTGCCAAATCATACTGATTGGGACAGTGTAACCATGGAGCCTCTGCCTCCACACATTCGTGCCTCTCTTACTCTCTCGTTTCTCTCTCTCTCTCTCTGTCCTGTAACCCCATCAAAGTAATCACAGAGAGGGCACATGTCAATATGAACACTCTCCTCCCCTTTCCTTCCTTCACTCCTTACGTCTCCGTAAAAGACATCCATCCATCCGGCTGCATCTCTTTCCTTCACTCCTGCGCCATCACCTCCACCATATGGACAGAGGGAGAGAGCGTAACCATGAACCCTCTGTCTCTCTGCATCCCTTTTTTCTCCCATCCCCTGCCTTCCTCTCCTATCTGCTGCCCCCCCTGGAAAAAAAAACCCATCCATACTCATCTATCTGCACTCCTCTTCTCCCCTCCACCTAAAACCATATGGTGAGAGGGACAGTGTAACCATGAACTCTCTGCCTCTCTGCATCCCTCCCTTTCCCCCCTTGCCTTCTCCTCCTCTCTGCGGCAAAAAAAATCATCCATACTCATCTCTCTGCACTCCTCCTCATACCCTACGCCAAAAACCATATGGTGAAAGAGACAGTGTAACCAGGGCTGCTGCCAGATTTGGCTGGGCCCAGGAGAAAGTCATCTGAAAGTGCCCCTCACCCAATACATATAATGTACAAACCCCAACTCCGATGAAGTTGGGACGTTTGGTAAACAGTGAATAAAATCAAAATGCTATCATTTTCAAAACATTCAATCTATTCATTAGATGGAGAATAGTGAAAAGACAACATATTAAGTGTTAAAACTGAGAAAAAATATTGTTTTGGGGGACATGTACTCATTTCTAATTTGATAAATCCAACACGTCTCAAAAGAGTTGGGACGGGGACATTAAATGGCAGCAAATGTCGAGGAAGACTAAAAACAAAACAAAAGACAACACTTAACAGTTAAATACATTAACCGATGAGATGATTTTTATATAAAAAACAGTGTTAATTCCTATCTTGGACATGATTTCACCAGCTTAAATGGTGGGTGTATTCCTTGTCATGTTTTGCAATGTTTTCCTTTCTGTAGTGCTTACAGTGTGACAGGTCTTGACCAAAAACCCACCATTTTATCACCTGCTGGTCCTTATAATGGAGCCAAACTGTTAAAACATAGTAGAGAATGCAATTTGACCTTACTATGTGGCAGTAATCGAAGATCTCCCTTCAAAATATAATGCATGAGTGGCTTTTCATGCTGTTTAAAACCCATTTATACCATTCAGCACTGTATTTAACTCTACAGATGAGTGAGAACATCTTAACCAATGCACTACTGCACCCGCATGCCATCATGGAGGCTGACTTTTGAAGCTAGCACTAACACAAGTTGGATGGTCCATTTTTACTGTAGCACAGGATGTGCAATGCTCTATTATTGTCAAAAAGAATGGACTGCTACAACTTCTGCTGACTTCTGTAAGCAAAGGACAGTTTCCCATGTCTTCTGGGTCTATTTCAAGTGAGCTCAGGTGCTTAGGAGAATGTTACACCCCTGTATCATTTTCATGCATTAAGCATTCTTAATATGGTCAATTTTCAATAGCTCTAATTCCTGGAGTGCTAGAGTGAGACTACAGCCAATATATATATTTCATGATGTCATGAACCTATACAATGATTTTATTAACAAAAATATGTCTTATATACACTCAATTGTGGTAAATCAAAGGGAATTCAAAAATGTATGTAATAACTATGGTAATTATTCCCTTTGCATCTTTAATTCTGAGTGACTCAGCCTCTCTGTGATGATCTTATACCTGGACACCTATATTGTCCGTCAGTACAATTCATTTTGAAATGTTCTTCTTTGTTGTTTTATCTTATTTGGATGTTTACTAAATTTCACTGATCCCCGTCCCAACTCTTTTGAGACGTGTTGGATTTATCAAATTAGAAATGAGTACATATGTCCCCCAAAACAATATTTTTTCTCAGTTTTAACACTTAATATGTTGTCTTTTCACTATTCTCCATCTAATGAATAGATTGAATGTTTTGAAAATGATAGCATTTTGATTTTATTCACTGTTTACCAAACGTCCCAACTTCATCGGAGTTGGGGTTTGTAATGAGGACCCAATTTTGGGCCCCTTCTGTCCCTGGGCCCCGGGACAACTGTCCCCTTTTCCCCCCCCCCCCCCCCCCCCACCCCCCCCCCCGCCCCCCCCCCCCCCCCCCCCCCCCCCCCCGTTGGCTTCCCTGAGTGAAACCACCAACCCCCCCTTTCCATTCACCTCTACCTCCTCCTCCACCTTCCCCCTCCTCCCCCTACAGTGACAGGGACAGGGTAACCTTCCCTTGCGGCTGCAGAAATACACAGAGATTATCAGGGTTTAATGTCCTCCCCCTTCCTGTTCGGGAACAGATTAGGAGTGGAATTATCTGAAAGTGTGTGTTGAGGCAGAAATAACATAAATGTTGGAATGACCTTCCCAACTGCACAGAGACCGTAATCGCTCTGAGAACACCCACCCAGCACCATGAGAAGGTCCATTTCACGACCAGATTATTGTATTGGATTGTTTTTTTTGTCTGTCTGTCTTAATTTCTTTCTTTCTTCCCTGAAATAATCCAGGATTTGTCATGGCTGGCATGCGACCTTCCTGATGGTGGAGGAGACCAATATCGCTCACCACCAACCACTACAACGAGAAGGTCTATTTCACGAAGAGTGATTATCTGTATTGTACATTTTCTGTCTTTCCTCCCTCCTAGAAACAATCCAGGATTTTTCATGGCTGACATAAGACTTCTCTGAGGGGGTATCATGGAAGGAGACTTAACAGATAAATGTGTGGGTCTTCATCTTCAACGTGATGGTGAGGCAACTTTGCACTGCCAGTCCCTTACAGATGACCAACACTGCCACCTAATGCCTTCTTTGATAATGACGGGCAAATTCTGCTCCCTTACCATTCAGTGATCCACTCCCTTGAATGGATCCCTTTTCTAAGGCAGCTGAATATAGCCCCTACTGTGTTCATTTCTATGCAATAGTATTAAGTTCTGCCCTTCTACCTCTCATTGTTTGTGTTACATGTTGCATAAAACTGTATTATAATGGGCAGCTCATGGTTTGAGAAGACCTATAGGACTGGTCACTGTAAACCAGCCCAAGATGACAGGGGGTATGGGTTTGTGTGCAGCTCAGCTACTTTAAACCCAAGAGATTTGTTTAACTTTCTCATAGCTGGGCCTTACAGTATCATTATTATTATCCTGTTCAAATTAACTGAAACTTTTTATAAGCAATGGCACCCTTAAGTCAGTGTCTGGAAAAATGTGTTTTCCCGACGGGAAACGTTAAAGGGGTCATATTATGTTCATTTTTACAGCAAATATTTACTCTGTGTAGTGGAGTTCTTTTCCAATAACCAAGTTTTCCCAAGTCCATTCTTTTTATCTTCGTGTACATGTGTGATACGTCCTGTGTCTGGAGCGCGTAGAAGTATAGGCCTACAAAATAATAGTCAATGTTCTGAAATGCCTGCGCCGTATGGAACAGGAACAACCAGATAAAATTGAGACAGGTGGCAACACTACTGGCAGGTAAACTGCTTGGAATCCCCCTAACCCCTGTACAAATAAACATTGCTTTAACTAAACCAAGAACGACAGGCCTTGTTGTTCTCCTGAATGCTGAAGCTAAGATGTATTTGTTCCGCCTTGCTAGTTCCCGTTCCATTGACCCATATTTGTCAGCATTGTGGAAGGAACCCTGTGCGGAGGGAGAACATGAGCATGCTGGCGTGCGTGCCGTGCAGCTGGCCCGTCATGCACAAACAATTGCAAACAACAAAAACAACAACACAATTGTGTGACAATGGCAAAGGAAGTAAACATGAATAAATCATGTACAGAGACCTACCCAGTCGTCTGAACTGATCACAGTCAATGTGTTATTATGGATGTTGCCATACGGTACAGGGTAGTTGAGATGATTTAGAAGCATAGGCTTACAAATGGGCAAAAAAATTGGTAGTGCAATAATTGCTGCTAAATTTGTGCTTGATGGCCCTACTGTGGCCTAACGGTAGAGCACTCATCTATTATGCGGTCGACCTGGGTTCGATTCCCGGCCCGGGTCCTTTGCCGGCCCTCCCCACTCGCTTCCTGTCAACATCTTCACTGCTCTCATAAATAAAGTCAAAAAGACCAATATATATATATAGGCCTATATTTTAATTGTGCTTGATGTTAGGTAGGGAAAATAATTAGATTGATTAGAATCACAATGACAAGTGAGGAGAACGGATGAGAGTTGTACAGTATATCTGTGATAGAAGATATTTGTGCACACACACATGCACTCACATCTGTGCTATACACTCGCCTTCAAAAGAGTTGTCGCCTATCCATCTGTTTGGAATAACAGCTAATAACCTGACTTTCAATTAATCACTTGGCTTCAGAAGTCACTCATATGAAAGCTACAACCCTCCCAAATGAAAATGTATGTACAAAAATAAATTTCATGCACCAAAGAAAGATTGACCCTTTATTGAACACAGACAGGGCAGATTTTCACAAGACAAAAGTTTTGTCGCCTATCGAACATAATATGAAAATGAGCAGATAAGTCACTTCAAAACACTTCAAATACGCAGATTGGGTGTCATACTTAATCACTGAATCACTCTCACCTCTCCAGAAAATCGACTTTGGCCTTAGGTGTATGTTTAGGGTCATTGTAATCATGGAAAGCAACACAATGAATATCAATGGAGTTCAATGAGAGATGGTGACATATTCGCTATTCGTAGAGCAATACATGTTTAACTTCATGATGTAATCAATGACAAAAGCCCTCAAACACCTGCAGCATGCATGCAGCTCCTCATAAGAGCTGTATCTGTACAATGTTTCACTTTATGCACCATTTCTCTTTTTTCATATTCTTCATCTCCGCTCCAACCGTATCTCACGCCTTTCGTAAAGTCTTCACGAAAAAAATAGAGTAATTTTCGTGGTGCATTCACGTTATTGCCCGCCTTTCGTAAAGTCTTCACGAAAATAATAGATTAATTTTCACACTGCCTATTCACTTGAATTGCCCGACTGTTGCCTAGCGACCCACTAGTTTGATGCCCTTTCGGTAGCCTACCGTCACATGGTAATCAAACATTTCAAACAAGCAATTTAGGGTTAGGTTTAGGGTCAAGGTTAGGGTTAAGGTTAGGGTTAAGGTTAGGGTTAGGGTTAGGTTTAGGGTTAAGTAGGGTTAAGGTTAGGGTTAGGTTTAGGGTTAGGTTTAGGTTTAGGGGACATAAGGCGTAAGTACCGAAAGGGCGTCGAAGGGTTAGGGTTAGGGTTAGGGTTAGGGTTAGGGTTAGGGTTAGGGTTAGGGTTAGTTTGATGCCCTTTCGGTAGCCTACCGTCACATGGTAATCAAACATTTCAAACAAGCAATTTAGGGTTAGGTTTAGGGTCAAGGTTAGGGTTAAGGTTAGGGTTAAGGTTAGGGTTAGGGTTAGGTTTAGGGTTAAGTAGGGTTAAGGTTTGTGTTAGGTTTAGGGTTAGGTTTAGGTTTAGGGGACATAAGGCGTAAGTACCGAAAGGGCGTCGAATTAGTGAGTCCCGAGTGTATCAGCAGTGTTCTGTCAGCACCCCCTCCCCGCCCCTGCAGACGTTTGGATAACCATAGCAGCAGTGGGGCAATTCAAGTGAATAGGCAGCGTGAAAATTAATCTATTATTTTCGTGAAGACTTTACGAAAGGCGGGCAATAACGTGAATGCACCACGAAATTTTTTTTTTTTTTTCGTGAAGACTTTACGAAAGGCGTGAGATAGGGCTCTCCAACACCATATAGTTTTGATGCTATCAGTTCTAAAATGGTTGATCTTGGGATCTTGACTTCAGAGTATGAGTCCCATTAGCCTTCATTTTTGTCAGAATTAGGCCTGACATACTCTTGGCTGGCTTTTTTGAGACAGGACAGAGGGAGAGACTTCTTTGGTGTTAAAGGTGAAGAATTTGGAAAAAAAATACATGGTGCCTAAAGTCAAACATGGGAGGGATACAGCTCTTATGTGGAGCTGCATGCATGCTGCTGGTGTGTGAGGGCTTTTATCATTGATTACATCATGAAGTTAAAAATGTATTGCTCTACGAATAGCAAATATGTCACCATCTCTCATTGAACTCCATTGATTTTCATTGTGTTGCTTTCCATGATTACAATGACCCTAAACATACACCTAAGGCCAAAGTTGATTTTCTGGAGAGGTGTGAGTGAATCAGTGATTAAGTATGACACCCGATCTGCGTATTTGAAGTGTTTTGAAGTGACTTATCTGCTCATTTTCACATTATGTTCGATAGGCGACAAAACTTTTGTCTTGTCAAAATCTGCCCTGTCTGTGTTCATTAAAGGGTCAATCTTTCTTTGGTGCATGAAATTTATTTTTGTACATACATTTTCGAGAGGGTTGTAGCTTTCATGAGTGACTTCTGAAGCCAAGTGATTAATTGAAAGTCAGGTTATTAGCTGTTATTCCAAACAGATGGGTAGGCGACAACTCTTTTAGAGGCGAGTGTACTGGCTAAGGATCCTTTCAATGCAAGACAGACATCTAGGCTACCTGGAACAAACGGAGCAATTTTCACAGGCAACCTCAAATGCCATTGAAGAAAGGAAGGAATGAATGAGAGCAACAGAAAGGTTGAAGTGGAGAGGAAGGGGTCGTGATCCCGGAAATAGAAGGAGAAAAAAAAGGAACAAAGAAGCAAATGTCCTTTATCTGGATGTTCATTCTGTTGTCAGGAAGAGAACAAATACCAGAGAGCCATCTCGGGCTTGGTCACCTCTAGCTGAAGCAGGCTGTCTCTTCTTCAGAGTCGTATGTTTTGTGTTGTTGACTTGACAACCAGAAGACAGCTTGCCAGCATCAATGCAAGACAGAATGCTTCAACTTTCGTGTTTCTGGACAGACAACAACAATGTCCATTAGTGAATAAATAAATAAATAAATAGATATATTTAATAAAAAATAAAATAAAGCCAGGGATGCGTCACAACACTGCACTGCACAACACATGATGAGCTTTCATCAGAGCCATACCTTCAGGGGCTTAATCAAAGCACAAATAATTAGGTTCCGCAAATGTGAACTTATCCTCTTGCTCAAGGCTATCACACAGTTAGCAGCTAATGCCATCATCTTCTCAGCCTTGCGTCCAGAGGCAGAGGCAGGGAGGAGGGCTTTTTCAAAACACGTTCGGTGGAAAATAATTAAAGGTAAGCCACCTTTGAAATAATTATTTAATTATAGTTTATTGTTTTTATTATTTCAATCATAGTGTATTGAAATTTAAATGCTAAATGTGAAACCTTTGCTGCCTCTTGGCCAGGACACCTTTGGAAAAAGGAGTAAGCCTTCTAAAAAAAATAAAAGAAATAATGTGGTACAACAAGAGTGAGAGAGGACAAAGGGGGGAGTTGGGGACATGAAGGACCAGGGAGAGCTATGGAGAGACAACTTCATTTCCGGTTAGTATGCTGATGGTTCCTTTTTTCCTCTCCTTCTCTAATACCTAACCTACTGTAGGCCTATGTACAAAGTAATCTAACATTTATGCATTGCGATCCAGTACCATTCTCCCATTCAAGTTGAGAATGTGCCCTGCCTCTGAATTCTATGTAGTCGACCTCTTCAGCATTGTGGTTAGGCCAGGAGCAATGTTAGAGGCCTGGGCAGCTAGGCTCATTTATTTCACCATGCCACTGGCACTTTACTCTTGCACCTTGTATACAGAATCCATCGGAGCTGATTGTACATAGGGCCCAAAATGTGCTGCTACGTCCCTGGTCTGCATACCACCGCCACGGTGACGCACCTGGGCAGTCATGGGTGAGCGGTTAGGGCGTCAGACTTGCATCCCAGAGGTTCGACTCCCGACCCGCCAGGTTGGTGGGGGGAGTAATCAACCAGTGCTCTCCCCCATCCTCCTCCATGACTGAGGTACCCTGAGCATGGTACCGTCCCACCGCACTGTTCCCCATGAGGCGCCACTGAGGGCTGCCCCCTTGCACGGGTGAGGCATAAATGCAATTTCGTTGTGTGCAGTGTGCAGTGTTCACTTGTGTGCTGTGGAGTGCTGTGTCACAATGACAATGGGAGTTGGAGTTTCCCAATGGGCTTTCACTTTCACCTTTGAACTGGTTGGCCAAAAGATCATCTATGTCTGTGTAGATGTGCTGTCCCCCCAAAAGTTTGCAATGCACCCCACTTCAACTCCACCTCCCCACCTGCCCCCCTGCACCTTGCATGTCAGGTGCTATGTACCGAAGAATCAAAATGGTAGGAGCTCATCAGCTCATCAAGGTTTTGTGTTCAACCTGACTTGGGTGTTGTTGATGAGAGGTCCTCAATGACAACAACCTCTTACTCACGTGGGGTAGACACTAGACAGCCGCCGATTGACAATATCTGAGTCAAATGAGCCTGTTGTTTAACAAAAGCAATGTCAACCTGGCCCCGTGGCCAATGCTAGATGCAAGTGATGTGTGTTTGCCGCCATCTGGAGATGACCCCAAACACTGCAGGCAGACAGACAGACATGGAGTGCGTTACAATATGCGACTTTGCCTCCTCCACTTGTGCTTGTCTCCTCGTACCAGGAAGTAATATGTCATGATGACATCACTGACAACAGCATTATATTTCAATATCTTGCAAAAGCTCAATTGTAGAGTCTTTTTCTCATTGCAATTGGGATGGTGAATGAAAAATAGTCCCTCAAAAGTTGTTGTGGCTAGGCTGACAGCTGGGAAACTTTATCGTTTTCTCCACGGAGGAGGGGCCAGGAGGCGGGACGAGGAGACAAGCACAAGTGGAGGAGGCAAGGTTGCATATTGTAGCGCACTCATGGTCATTGCAATATTTGACACAACCCCCTCCAAAGCTGTGTGGACCATAACAGTGACCACAAACACAAAAGTAGTCTAGCCTAACTTTGACCAAATGGGACTCTAGAAACTCTTGACTTTGTCATTGTGATCGTACTGTCAATGCTATACACTAAGATTGAAATCTGTAACAGTACTTGTAAAATGTGTTTATTACAGGTTTGCTTACTCCAGGGAACAGAGGTGATACGCTACATCAAACACCTTACCCACTTAAAAGACTATAATCAAGCCATTAGCTGACTGAATAATTGCTATGGAACAAAAGTAGGCAATGTCATGTTCCAAACTGAAGTCTGGCTGTATCAATCTTAAATGACTTATTTCAAGGAGATACTGATATACATGCAGTAAAAGACTGCAAATACCAAAGCTGTATGGCTCTTGACAAACACAGCAAGATGCTGCCACCTGCTGGCCATAGTCTATAATAAACCTACCATCCAGCAAGTGAGCCAGTCGCCCTGAATTCAATACACACCAGTTGGGGTCAATGGAGGGTGAAGCAACTCTGTGACTTAAGTAGAGACACGTTAAATAGATAAATAAATAAATACATACATACATACATACATACATACATACATACATACATACATACATACATACATACATACATACATACATACATACATACATGCATACATACATACATAGCCTACATACATACATACACACATACATACACACATACATACATACATACATACATAAATAACTAAATAAATGTCTTAAAGTGTCTGTGGGAGCCATACCACTGACTGAACAGAGGTGAAAAATGAGGCCAGAACAGCACAAACAAGGTTTAGGGTGAAAAGGGAAACAGCTTAAAGATTTAAGCTTTGTGGGTGCTTAAAACGTGTTACTTATTTGATATATATTTGGGTATGTATCAGAAAGAAACCATAAATACAGTAAAATACTGCCACCTGCTGGTCATAATAAACCCAATAGCCAGCCAGTGAGCGACTTGATCCTTCTGTGAATCTGATACAAGTAGCCTAATAGCCGGTCAGCCCCCACCGCACTGATTTTTTGGGGCTCATTTTCCTGTGGCCTGGTAAAAACTTGTAGGCCCAACAGACGCTACAGTATGTCAGTATCACAGTAACAGAGGAGGCCAAAGACATCAAAACAGCAGAGGGCAGCACAAATATAATGAATTTGCAAAGAACCAGCCACACATAACTGTCATCCATCTTCTCCAAACTCTGCCAGTGGATCCACATACAATGTTCCATTGATTAGGGAGCATCTCATGCACATAAGATGGTTAAAGTGACTCCCATTTGTCACTGCGTCCATGCAATGAGTGTAGGGGGTAGGCATAAAAATGGTACACAGCGAATGGGGAACAGTCCCTTACGGGGAACTGCATTACATAGGCCTACTGTAACAGGATCTGTAGTTTTGTCCACATTAGACCTAATGCTGATAGGATACTGCTGCATATAAAATGTGGCCCCTGCATGACACTTACTGTAGGTTAGGGTAGCTATAAACATTTATCTGTTCCAATCTAGGCCTATGTGTGTTTACTCGTTTACTCATACAAAAAAAGAACACCAATTGTGTAAAATCCAGGGCTCTCCCAGTCTGTTGTTTATCAGCAGGAAGGTCACACACCTTGGTCGCCACACTTGCTTGCAAGGCATCACAGTACAGTCACTCATGCTGAAATGAAGTTGACTAGACCAGACAATGTGGCCAAAGCATGATGTCCCCAGAGTAATGTGGAAGTCAAAGTAAAATGTTAAGATTGATGATGGGCAATAGGCCTAACATGTCAAGATGATGATGAATGAGGAATTAGCCTTTGCTGTGTCACATAGATTCACAAGACGCAAAGGGCCTTCAAACTCCAAGGTGCCCAGATGCCAAAGTAATATTATTCTTAACATTATTTTAAGATTAAAGCACTATTTAGAGTCCCCCCCTTTAACTGCAAAGCAAATAGGCCTAACAGCAAATTTACCTTCTGTTTGTTTGCTGTTGTATTAAAACAATCTTCCCAATAGCTTATGTAAAGGGTTTTGTAAGGACAAGTCAACAATACAACTACCACAGAACTTGACAAAGGATGCCCAAAGGCTCTTTCAACAGAGGAAATTCTCGCCCAGTTTTGCAACCATCCGCCTGTTTATGCAGCCCAGTCACGGCGCATCTCCGGACGAGGGGGCGGAGAGAACGGAAGGGAATCGCTCGGGCACAGACACGCAGCGCGGATCTCATGTAAGGTAAACCGGTAACCTTGTGGTGTATCTCTCCGCGTAAATGACAGCAAAGTGTCGCCTTGTTATTCCACGTTATATACGATTTCAGAAAAGCGACCGAATCTCTCGGCGTCGCCAAGGGAGTGTGACACCTCTCCAAAATAGCCGGTTTATGCAAAAGAATGCGTCCATCGTCATTGAAGTGTAATTGCACTGTTTTGGACAAAGTCAAATAAATACGTGACCTACAACCTTTAATGGACGACCTCGTTATGACAGAACATTTGCTATCGTGCAAAAATCATTAGAAATAAACGGTAGGCTATTCAATGTGACACAATATGACTGAATCGCGTTTGTTCTGAATATTCCAAGGAGAATCAGCTGATGGCTAACAGGTTTCACGCCGGTCACGCAAGTCAAGATGCTGAATGGCTGTGGAGGCATGCGGTGTTGTGATGTTTCAGCATTCAGTGGAAGCCTAGCGATAGCTCGCATATTCTAACAATTTGGCCTATGAAACAGACAATAATAGCAGGCAGGCTAACATTATTATGATTATGTCAACCTGTTACTTCATTGACATGCTCTGATGTAAGATGCTGGATCACGAGGCACTATGCTCATGTCATGTAGTAGTCGTCAACTGTTGTGCGTTAATATCCAGTAGTAGTATATAGTAGACCTATATGTAGTATAACATTCAGTAGGCCTATTTATTAAGTAGTATGTCCCCCATAAACCCTCTTGCTTATTTTTTATTAGGCCTATTATTATTTTTACAGTAAATCATTGTTTACAGTTCCAGTAGGCTATATCGGGTAGGCCTACCTAGATTTCAGAATACATTAAGTGATTCTCATTATTCCACTGTATAAATTCCATACATCGGGCTCTTTTGACTTGTCTGACTGTATTCAGAGCTGAAAGATTTCAGGCGTGGGGATGACATCAGACATGGGACAACAGACATAAAAAGATTTAGGTAATCAGTTCTGGTAGGCTCTCCTAATAACTTTTGAAATGTGTTTGGCCATTTCAGCCACACAATTATTTCTTGCTTTCATCCCTGCAGCATAGTCAGCTGTTATTTGTTTGTTTGTTTGATTGTTTGTTTGTTTATTTGTGTCGTGTGTTCCCAGAGTTAGAATGTGATGTGGGCCCAGCAGCAGCAGCAGCAGCTTGCCTGAGTGAGTAAGTGAGTGAGAATGGACTCCATCTGCATGTCGGCTGGCAGTGCCACCTACCTGCCCAACGGTGTGACCAAGATGGGCCCCACCACTGCCACCACCACCAGGGACTGCTCCGCTAGGCTGGCACCGGCATCCATCATGGCATCTGCGACGGCGACAACGGCGGCAGCAGCAGCAGCAGGGGTGGCTTTCATGGCAGCCGGCAGCACGGTGGGCATCATCGGCTCGGGGGACTTCGCCAAGAGCCTGACGCTGCGGCTGCTGCGGAGCGGGTTCGGGGTGGTGGTGGGCAGCCGCTACCCCAAGAGGGCGGCGGAGCATTTCCCACACGTGGTGGACGTGACACATCATGAGGACGCCGTGGAGAAGGTATAATACATTGGACACGTATGTATACATATACTGTATATGGCATTATAATTATATATGTGTAATATAAGTGCAATATGTCCAGGGAAGCCGACAAGGGGGGGACAACAGGGTCAGTTGTCCAGGGCCTAGAATGAGATGTGGCCCAGAATTGGGTCCCCATTACATTGAATGTATTGGGTGGGGAGGCCCTTTCAGATGACTTTGTGCCGGGCCCGACCAAAGCTGTCAGCGGCCCTGGGTATGCCTACTGTATGTGTTAGGTAGGCGGCACCCTATGCCATATGGTGAGAGAGCACTTTTCACACGTGGTGGATCTGACACACCACAAGGGCACCTTGGAGAAGGTTAGTTTGATTGTATATAATATACTGTAGCTTGACCATATTTAATAATGTTACAGGTACTATATTGGTGCAAGGGGTGGTGTACAAGAGCATTTGTTGTCATGACTGAGTCTTTGCTGGGATGAGTGTACATGTGTGATTGTGCAATATATTGTATATAATAATGTTATAGATTCAATATTGGTGCAATGTCAAGGGTGTTGTACAAAATCAGTTGACTGTGTGACTGTGGGCAGAGTACTTTTTGCATATACTGAACGTGCTACATCAGAGGGACGCCATGATAAAGATGTTAACCTTCATTCTGATGGTGTTTAATATCTAAGGAGGTTGTGTGTCAAAGGATGTGAAGGTGGATTCAATTTTGATTGTGTTATAAATTGTAATATGAAGTGTGGTGTATTTTGCACAGAAGGTTGTCTTGATTGGGTGTACCGTAATGAAGGGTAGTTGGGAGCTGTGGCCAAATGGTTAGGGATTTGGTCTTGGAGACTGAGTCTGGTCTGACTTGATCTTGACTGCGTTACGCTGTATGTATGAATGAATGAATGAATGAATGAATGAATGAATGAATGAATGAATAAATGAATGAAACTTTATTGTCATTGTACTGGTACAACGGAATTGGTAAAGTGCAGATACTCACGGTGTTTAAAAATCAACAAATAAAAAAAACTATATATATATATATATATAGAAGTCAGCTGTGCAAAATTAAGTGTGCAGATAGCTTTTGGATAAAAACTGTCTTTTAGCTAGGGGTGGTACGGTTCACAAATGTCACGGTTCGGTCCATATCACGGTTTCAAGGTCACGGTTTTCGGTTTTGTACGGTTCTGTTTTTTTTTTTTTTTTTTTAATAAAATGTATTATATAAAAATTTGAATGAAAATGTAAGCTTATCATGGGTATGTTGAATTTGACTTCATTTAACCCAACTGAAAGAGGAAAGATAATGATTTTAACATGCTTCCATTTTTTTTCACAAAAAGGGAGAACTAGCCTAAGTCCTAACTTTTAAGTTGAGAAATATTCAAACATTACATACTATAACACATTTGACATGTAAAGATAAAACAGCTACACTCCTGTAGACAATGGGACCATTAAGTCAGTGCAGTATGACTATTTTGGTTAATGACACACTGAGAACGAATTGGACTTTTATTTTGATACCGCTTTCTGCGAGTTTTGCGCTTATGAATCAGTTGCTTCCTATCATGAAACTGCCGGCCGTGAGAAGCATAGAAGTAAAATCAGAAGTCAAATTCAATTTTAAGTGAACAAGTGATAGGGTTAAGTCATGTTCAAATGTGAAAGTTAAGGTAACAAATAATTTAAAAAGATCGTTTTTTAGAAGTGTAGGCCTATGCACAAGAATGTTTCACAAAACTCCTGTGAAGCTGAGCCTTTTAAAACAGTCAAATTTTATTTTGGTTATAGTGTTAAACCTGAATGTTAAAGTGGTAGTTCGCTATTTTAGACATTAAGCCCTGTTTGTGTGACTTCTGGGGTGAAGTAGAGATGTTCTCATCACAATTTTGACATTTGGTGCTGAACGGAGCATTTGGGTATCCAAGACTGCAGCCCCCCCACCTTTACATTGACTCCAATAGAGCACTCAAGCAATCGATTATAAAATGGCATTAAACTTTTGTTTGAGAAGACATGGAACTCACCGTGTGGTCAGTGGTAGACAGCGATAAATTGACCCGAAAATTGCAGCGAAATATGCCTTCTAACTGTTGTTTAGCATTTGGCGGACCTATTTTTCCCCAGACGCCGTTGAATGGCAGTAGACATCCAGCCAGTAGGTAGCGATAGTGTGTTGTTTATGTAGACATCAAGGAGCGAGGTAGAACGGCTATCTTTGAGCGGGACTGGCTACAAAAACTACAGCTTGCATACAAACCATAGATAGTAACGTAAACAAACGCACCCCCATTTCCAGTCGCGCGGAGTAATACTAGTCAAACCAATACAATCAATGAAGACGGACAATAATGAATATATCTTCTCTGGAAGCGTATTTCGCGGTGATTTTCGAGCCAACGTATCGCTGCCCACCTCTGACCACTCGGTGAGTTTCATGTGTCTGCAAACGAAAGTTTAATAACATTTTATGATCGATTGCTTGAGTGCTTCATTGGAGTCAATGTAAAGGTGGGGGGGCTGCAGTCTTGAATACCCAAATGCTCCGTTCAGCACCAAATGTCAAAATTGTGATGAGAACATCTCTACTTCACCCCAGAAGTCACACAAACAAGGCTTAATGTCTATAATAGCGAACTACCACTTTAACTAGGCAACAGCACAACATCCCCTTCCGTCCATCAGAATAACTAGCTACATATAATTAGGCCTACAGTTGATTGCAGTTAAGGACAGCACAGTGAATCTGATGGATATGTTCAATTATCGCGCATTTTGCCGTCCGAAATCCCCATTCAATGCCACGTGGATATAGCCTACACTAGGCTACTGTAACGTAAGTCATAGTCTACTTTGTTCTGCTAATCTGTCATTTTTTGTAAATTCATGTTCATTTAATTTAAAATGGTCAGCATAAAGGCTGGGAACAGTCACTTGCGCTAACGTGGAGAGAGAGGGGGGAGACGGTGACGCTGCTGACCGACCTGCACTTGCTTATAGGCTAGAATTCTACTGTAGCCTAGTCAGCTGGCACATGCTGTTACATTATGTCTTTCAGTTGGCTGATAGAAATCAGTCTTTCCACACTCAATATCCTACGTAGTCTTTGTGTTTTATGCTTGTAAAAGTAGTAGGATTTTAATAGCGTCGTCCGCCGGTGGTCACTCTATTTTATTTTATTTTTGAAACCGTGGGCACCGTGCGGTTGCCCACTACCCCGTTCCGTGACATGCAAACCGTACGGTCTCGGTTTGCAACGCAAACCGTACCATGCCTACTTTTAGCCTGTTCGTTTTTGTACCCAGAGCCCTGTAACGCCTGCCTGATGGTAGCAGGTCAATTTATGTCCAGGATGATGGGGGTCTCTGATGATTTGCTTGGCTTTCTTCAGACGGCGACAGGAGAGCAACTCCTCTAAAGAGGGCAGGGGACAGCTGATGATCTTCTGAGCTGTGCTGACCAGCCTCTGAAGAGCTCTCCTGTCCGCTGCTGTGCAGCTGGAATACCACACACATAGACAGTATGTCAGGATGCTCTCTATGGAGCCACCAGTAGACTTTGGGGGAGATGGTTAGCCCATAAGACCCAAATGAAGTACAGTCTCTGCTGTGCCGTCTTGATGGTGGCAGTGTTGTTGGTGTTCCAGATAAGGTCGTCCCTCAGATGCACGCCCAGGAAGCGGAAATCAGAGCCCCTCTCCACACAGGCCCCATCGATGACCAGCGGTTGAATGTTGTTTTCCTCAGCTTTGTGTGCTATAGAGGTATAGTCCAGGAGCCCAGGGGGGTCTACCTAGTTGGGAAGGTTACCAATTTTTATGGGTACTATGATGTCTGGCATGGTCCCCAGCAGGGGCGGTTCTACCACTGGGCAAGGTCGGGCAATTGCCCGGGGCCCCGTACTTTCAGGGACCCCGTCGTCCCCATAACATTAACTTTAAGTGGGGAGAACATTCAAGTTTTTGGGGCCCTACATTACAGCACGGGGCCCCTTATGCAGAGTAGCGGTTCCTGCGCGTCATACATCAAACCATTTAGAATGTGTAACAAGGTGCAGACTCTCGCTAAATATATTTAACATAGGTATGCATATTGAAAGCAGGTTATATATATAGCCAGCGGTACACTTCAGCACGACGGTGGGACTTAAATTTGAACTCAACATTATGCCACAAGAAAATTAATAGTAGGCTACTTTAGCAACTGTAGGTCACATGGGTGATAGAATTATACAAATAAATGTTTCAAATAGAAATGGAGACCATAAAAGAACGATATTTATGATTTATTTTTGTACATTGCGACCTTGAATTCTGGGATACATTATACCGGTAGTAGCCTAATAGTCTTATTGGCTGTTTGGAGAGAGCGCATCGGCAACGTTCTACCGTTATTTCGAATGTCAGCCTGCCCCAGAGAGCTGATTCGGCCCTGACGCGTGGGAGCTTGTCCTTTCTTAATAATAAGCCACATTAAGTCATGGTTGTCAGTGAAAACTCAGTCATTTGCCTATGTTGTAGCATGCCTTCTTGACCTTGTTTAATGGAAGTGGGCAGAACATGATTTGTGCATCTTGATAAAAACTCAGTGTTACAAATTGCCCTGCGTTACTTAGTGCTCCGCGCTCCTCTAATTCAAAGACAGAATAGTATAATAATGACCAAGTCACTTCAATCGCCAGTGCTAGCATGAACATAATGGATATTCAGACAGAAGATATGTTGTACAGAAGCTACAAAGAAGGCACGGTAGGGGTTTATTCCTTTCAATCATTATGTCCGCCGCAGCACAATTTTGATATCGTACCATGTCATACTTCACGCATTGTTGTCATTCCGTGTAACTATAGTCAAAAGTTGATAGCTCTAATGTCGGCTCCATGTCAGTTTGCTGCATTTATTTCTGGTTAGTGTAACCGGGTGGCAAATAGAGGTTGATTTTTTAGGTTTATCAATGTAATTACCGACTACGCCACCAGAGGGCGCCACAGTCCCTCTGGAAAATTGAGCTAACCCACTAGCACATTTTTAAATGAAGACTCACAGGTTCGTTTTTAAGACACGGAGACAGGATGTCAGGGGAGACATGTGCTTTTCTTTTAATAATACAAAATGGTTCTTACAAAATCTTTAATATATATACAAAATCACATGAGGCCAACACAAATACACCTGAGCCAGTAAATGCCTATACCCCCAACCCTCTAGCTAAGCACGGCAAGACAGTTGCACACAGCAAACACTTCTAGTGAAAAATAAGCATGCAGGGAGAGTATAGTCACACTTGTATTCAACTCTAAAAGGCCTAGGCTACTATGAAGCACAGCACACATTGAGCAAAGAAAGCTAGGAGGTCCTGGGGTTACTTAGTGGCGGATCAGGTTACCGTGTGTACACCAAAGACACTTAAAAGAAAAGAAACAAAAGAAATAAAATATATAGCAATTAGCCCATCATACGCTCACACCGCTAACCAGAATGCTGGCGTTACCGGGGCACTCAAACGCTCATGAACAACACTCAATATCAGGTGTAATCACTCATTCACACATCATCCACACATAATTGGTCCGAAACTCAACCACAAACAGCAGCCCACCCAGATGACAGTCACTCACTGGATCATCCGGTCACCTGCACACAGAGGTTATCAAACACATGAATAACAGACATCACACACAAATCATGATCAGTAGGAAATGGTGGAAGGCGACATACCGTGACCGGAGAGACATGGAGGCTAGAGCTACCCTGTAGCAGCAGCAGTGAAAAGGGCACAACACCCGAGCCCAACCTGGCAAGGTAACAGCAGCAATTTAGACACACACATGCCAAATGGACAATCAGATGTAGGGAAAGTCAGGGCAGTAGGCTACATACCAACGTAGGCTGTACAAGTAGCATCACCAGCAGTCTGGCTAAACCAGCTAGCAGCCACACTCCAAGCAGCTTCACAAAAGACACTACACAGGACTACCAATTTCCCATAAGTGCAGATCCGTCTGGGCCTTGACGCCCGAGCATGGAGAAAGGAAACTGGCAAGGTTGCCCAAAACAGTAAAAGCTGCCACCTCCAAGGTTACCGGTTACCCTTCTTTTAAAGAAAACACTGAATGCTGCCCATTGGTGCCTATCAGTCACATGGTGAGCTATGTCACAGCAGAGTGCTGTTGGGAATTAAAGGGACATGTCTCATTATGCTACATTAGCATGACGGAAGTTTGGCTATTGTAGTCTAGCTGTTATATCGCGTCACGAAGCAAGCTGGGTCACTTCAGAGTTGTGAGCGTCATTAGTTAGAACTAGAGAGGGGACTTGTCAACTATTCAACAGATGTGTGCACGCGCAGTTGGCGCAAGGTGCCTGTTGTTTCTCGTTTGTTGCCTAATTTCGGTTTCTGAAACACAATAGTTTCTACTTCAGCCACCGTTTCCTCTGTATTGGGTGTTCACTGGCTCAAGAGTGCAGTGTGCGTTATGGTGCACCGTGGTGTGTCGACTCGTGACTGTGTTTTCATGTGCTGTGAGCTATGTTTTCGTTCAAGGGGCGCATCATCATTTTCTAAAAAGTTTTCTTTTGTAATCAACCCTCTACCGCGAATTGTCTCATTCTATCTTCTTTGCCCATTCATGGAACGAGTGTGGGTCTATCCTGGCTATTTCTCACGTGTAGCAGGCTGAATGCTCATCAGCACAACTAAATCATTTGTCACCTTAGGGGGAAATTAATCTCTGCTTTTATTACCTGCAGAGTTGGCTATTTTAATAGCCTGCCCTTACAGGCATTCCCCAAAAGTCACTCAGGCAGGTGAAACTTATCCACATGTTGCTGCTAGAATTCTAAATAGCAAAAGAGATCACAACACTCAAGTATTTGGTCATTTCACTGGCTACCCGTGAGGGTTTTTTGTTTTGTTTTGAGAATTGAGTTTAAAGCAGTCCTGATAGTCTTTAAGTCATTAAATGCCTTGGGCCCTAACTATTGGCTATTGTGGATGTGCTAGAGCAATATCATCCTTAGATGCCTTAGGTCTTCTCTGGTAGTGTCTAGGGTCAAATCCAGATAGGGTGAAATGGCATCATTATGCTGCCTGCTGGGGCCAGCTAGATGTCCAAATAAGACCTGCCCCAACAGTGATTTCAAAAGAAATTAAAAACAGCTTTGTTTTCATCTGCCTTTGGTGATAGTTATCTACTATCTCTTTAGCAATATATTTTTCTCTCTTCTCTTTCTTTAGCCTACTCTTTAGCACACTGAATGACAGGATAATGTGCTATAGCCTATATTGATTGAATATGGGGCCCACCTAGATAATCATGCATATGGGTTCCGTTGTTACGCCACTGCCTGCATACATCATCGATTATTAATTAATAATTTAAAAGGGGCCTCGGAATTGTTTCTTGCCCAGGGCCTCAGATTTCCTAAAACCGCCCCTGGTCCCCAGATAGAGGAACAGCACGTCTGCCGAGTTCCCTCTGGTGGTTGTGGCAAGAGGGGGGTAAAACTGGCACCCAAAAAATGGGCTAGATCAGTTGGTGAGGTTACCACTTGGAACCTGTTGTAAATTGTTCATCATAGTCCCCTGATAGAGAAATGACCACTGCCAGACATTTTTAGTGGTGGGTTACCCCCGGCAGACGCCCCCGTATGATGATACCCCAAAAAATGGGCTAGATCAGTTGGTGAGGTTACCACTTGGAACCTGTTGTAAATTGTTTGTCATGGTCCCCTGATTGAGGAATGGCCACTGCCAGACGTTTTTGATGGTGGGCGGGGCTTGCCAGACATCGTTAACTGGGGGGTAAAAAATGGGCTAGATCAGTTGGTGAGGTTACCACTTGAAATCTCTTGTAAATTGTTCATCATAGTCCCCTGATAGAGAAATGACCACTGCCAGACATTTTCAGTGGTGGGGGACCCCCGGCAGACGCCCCCGTATGATGACATCCCCAATATAGGCTATGTCATTCACATAAGGTTTGAACCAGACATGGTACAAAAAGACAAATGAGACCACTTTTTTAGATAATTCCAACGTGGAGAAATGATTGGAAGGGTCAATATGTTCATAGAAACATGTTTTGGGTACTTTTTAGGACAAAAATGACTTCAATTTAAATCCGGATAGGAACCAGTGGGCAGGCTTTCAAAATCAATGCAAACATGACATGTTTCTGATTTAAAAGAATGGTGGCCAGCATATTTAATTAAAATGTACAAAATAATAAATCAATATTTACTGTTATGACCAAAGTACAGCAAGTTCTGCAGCTAAAAAGAAAATAAAAAAATGCAGACAATGGAGAAGATCCACCTTTTCATGGATGAAAAGTGCAGTTTTCCCAGTCATAATGAATACTTAGATACTTAAATATTCCACAGAGCACCTTAAAGCAATTTGTGGACAAATTGCGCCGATTTTGAAGGCCTGCGAATGGTACTAAGAAATTGCACTACTACAGTACATGCACTACTGCACCATTGTATGTTAACAGCAATTTGAAATTCCCACTTTCCAGCAGCTCTGAAGATTTAGAATCAAAATACTTAACATAGGCATACACAGCAGCAGGCATACACAGCAGCTGTTGCTGTGAGGTATAGCATGCACATGTGCAGTTCCATTGGCGTGTGAGTGTGTGTGTCAGACATCCAATCCAATAACAAATTCATCCACCCACCCAGGGCCTCTTCTTGTTGATATTGTATATTCTCAGTCAAATGTTCCACAGAGGAGGCGATTTCTGCCATCCACCCAGCCCTTACCTGGACAAAATGAGTAATATGAGAGAATGCTTTGATATGTGAGGATGCTGGGCATATACTTCAATTCAGCATTCAACACCATAATAGTATATTTCATGTACAGAATGTGCAAGCTGGGTCACTGACCATCCACACAGCACCCATCACTGACTTTGTTACTGGTGTATAGAGAGTGAATTACACAACATTCCTAGGGAGGACATCTGCTGGAACAACCCTTCATCATTGATTAAGACCACCAATGCCACTGCTTCCTGGGTAAAGTTGAGTGGGCAATTTCATCTCCCATCCATCATGAACATTTGTTCAGCTAGTGCCACTCATTCAAGTTGGCCCATAATGTGCTCTGTGGCAAGTAAGTTTGCTGGGTCCCCTACCAGAGTCCACAGCATGGATGGGATGCCAGGAGACATGCCAGTACACCAAGGGACATGGAGGAGGCCATAGGAGAGTTTACAATCCAGCAGCGGGATACAACAGCAGTGTAGAAATGGGATTGACCCAGAACACAGATCACCCCCCTAAAACAACTGCATCAAGTCTTTGCACTGTTTGCTATGTGCACGAAACCCACTCTGTTCTCCAAGATATATTTACTACTTTTATTATTTGTATTATTTGTATTATTTTATTATAGTATGTATTTATGGCTGCTGTAGTTTGACATGAATTTTGTTGTGTACTTAAGGATATATTATTTGTTTGCACAGATAGGCCTACATACACAGCTATACCTATGGAACTGTACTATGTGACTGCAGCTTTACCTGCATACCTCACAAGAACTGCCTTGGGCCCTGCAAAACACACACACACACACACACACACACACACACACACACACACACACACACACACACACACACACACACACACACACACACACACACACACGCACACACAATGTGACTGCACCTTTACCTGCAGTATCTCACAATAACTGCCTGGGCCCTGTAACATGCAACACACCATTGCTACACCCCCACCAGGGCCGGTTCTGGCTTATTTGGTGCCCTAGGCGAGTTTGATTTCTGGCGCCCCCCCCCACCCTTTGAAAGAAAAAAAAATATTTCTTATACCTCACAGAACACAAGACTAATATCCTTAGTAAGCTTAACTAAATAGCATCAAGAACAATAACCGTTTTTCATCAAATGGATTTATGGTTCTTTTTGACAGGCGACCAACACATCAGATTGAGTCGCATGAAAGTAGCTTCACTGTGTGGTGTGTTGGATGTGATGGTGGTGGGGCCCCCAACCCCAGATGAGAGGGAGGTTATCAATGTGTTTGAATTGTAACGTGAAATTGAAATGCCAGGAGAGTGATACAGTACATTTGCATGTAAAATGCATGTGTAGACAATAAGCCTACCAAGGAGGTCTGCATTGATCTACACTATCTACAGCATCACAAAGCATGGCAGCATAACAATTTTAATAAGCTACACATTTGTGCTGTCTTCCAAACCAATTTCATTTCTGGACTGGAAATAGTGGTGCATTTGTGAGTAGGAGAATGAGAAGGGGGCTATCTATGTGTTTGGAGGGACAGGGTGAGAGAAAGGAGAAGAGCTGTCACGCTATTGAATTTCATAATATACAAAATATAGTAAATAGCCTCACTTGTCTGCTGTGCATGGTTCTGTTACATGATTAATGTAGGCTATGTCATTCTGGTCTGGAAATTAATGTTTTTTTTAAGCTTACAACAAGCAGGTAATTCATGTGGATGGAAGGAGATATGGCAGCTAAAATTGTTTTAAACATTGCACCAGTCTTACTTTACATTGCTTGTCAACCTAAGCAAGTATTATGATATCAGGTGGGTGTTAGTGAGTAGTGAGTAGGCTACTAACAGCTACTTTACTGGATTCCATTGCTTGGCATATTGGCTACTGTTAGCATGCTAACTAGCGATTTCTCTGATCAAAAACAAAGCTCTTTTTCTCTCTAATTCCAAATAGTAACCTCATAACTATTAGGCTTTCCATAATCACAAACGGTTGCTGATTAAATCACATAGTTCCAAAACACCCTCTGAAACTCCTGCATCATGCAATGAGTGGTTTAATGAGAACATAATAATCTCCATCCAGCAGAGCAGCACTACTGTTTGTGCTTGCCCCCTCTGTCTCTCGAGTGAGTCTCCAAATTCAAAATAGACCGCACGCTGTCACTCGTCCCGCCCCCTTTCTCAGAACTGTCTGTTTATTGGTTCACAGACTTCCCAGAGACAGTTGGAAGAGATATTACTATTGGCTGAGGGGCGCTTTGCCGTGAGGAGCGCTTTCGCCACTCTTTGTTGATTGCGACTTCATAAAAAAACTTCATATCGCAAAATTACGCATAGGAGAGCGCCATTTCGGCGCCCCTTCTTCACATGGCGCTCTAGGCGACCGCCTAGCCGGCCTATGCTAAAAACCGGCCCTGGCCACCACATTGACATAGCTCTAGTTATTTGTTCATCACTTAATTATTTCTCAATACTTGAATACTGTTACTGGTCCTGTCTTGCACTTTAATGTCTGTCAGTTAATGTCAGTCCTGTCGTCTATGTTGGGGAATTCGGGTAAATTGGGCCACTTTGGGCCATTCGCTTATATGCAAAAAAAGTGGCCCAATTTACCTGAATATTATCTAAATATTCAGAACTGAAATTTCAAATAGCTGTTAACATACAGTGGTGCAGTAGTGCACATAGTGCAATTTCTTAATATAAATCACAGGCCTTCAATGTCAGCCTATTTTGTCCATGAATTGCTTATAGGTGCATTGTATAATTTATTTGGTTGTTTATTTCCCAGAATTCATACTGCCCATTAAAAATATTACCTTTTTATGAATATTAACCACCACCATGAAATTCTAAGTATTCATTATGGCTGGGAAAATTGCACTTTTCACACATGCAAAGGGGGAACTTCTCAATTGCCTGCCATTTTGAAATGGACATTTTTAGCTGCAAAACTTACTGCACTTTGGTCATAATAGTAAATATTGGTTCATTATTTTGTAAAAATGAGTGAAATATTCTGGCCACCATCCTACAAAATGCACTTTTTAAGTCAGAAACACGTCGTCTTTGCATTGTTTTTGAAAGCCTAAACACTGATTCCTGTCCGGAATTGTGATATCTGTTAAATTAAAGTCATTTTGTCCTAAAAAAGTACCCAAAACATGTTGCTATGAACATATTGACCCTTCCAATCATTTCTCCACGTTGAAATTATCTAAAACAAAGTGGTCTCATTTGTCTTTTTGTACCATGTCTGGTTCAAACCTTATGTGAATGACATAGCCTATATTGGGGATGTCATCATACGGGGGCGTCTGCCGGGGGTCCCCCACCACTGAAAATGTCTGGCAGTGGTCATTTCTCTATCAGGGGACTATGATGAACAATTTACAAGAGATTTCAAGTGGTAACCTCACCAACTGATCTAGCCCATTTTTTACCCCCCAGTTAACGATGTCTGGCAAGCCCCGCCCACCATCAAAAACGTCTGGCAGTGGCCATTCCTCAATCAGGGGACCATGACAAACAATTTACAACAGGTTCCAAGTGGTAACCTCACCAACTGATCTAGCCCATTTTTTGGGGTATCATCATACGGGAGCGTCTGCCGGGGGTAACCCACCACTAAAAATGTCTGGCAGTGGTCATTTCTCTATCAGGGGACTATGATGAACAATTTACAACAGGTTCTAAGTGGTAACCTCACCAACTGATCTAGCCCATTTTTGGGGTGCCAGTTTTACAGCCCCCCTGGCCACACCCACCCGAGGGAACCCGGCAGACGTGCTGTTCCTCTATCTGGGGACCATGCCAGACATCATAGTACCCATAAAAATTGGTAACCTTCCCAACTAGGTAGACCCCCCTGGGCTCCTGGACTAGTATGTGAGTTGAGAAAGTATTAAAAAAAAATCAGGAATAGATTTCTCAAAAGCATGAATGCTAACCAGTTAGCAACTTAGTAGATTGTCAATGGGAAGCATCACAAACAAGTAAGTATAGGCGTGCACAGATAGGGACGAGATGATGCTAAAGCACCTGCCAATTTGCCCTCCTGGACAATAAGTGCCCTTTTTGAAACTTCTTATTTACGTATTGTGGCCTTTGTTGACATGATGCTTGAAGATTAAAAGCGTGTGATAATAATGCCTCAATATTATCCCTATATAGCCTAGTAAGGCAGCCAGAAGTTCCACGCCCCGTCTCCCCCACCCCCAGCACCTGCCCCCCAAAATGCCAGTGCACGCCACTGAGTAAGTTGCTAACTTAGTAACAGTGCTGTCCAGAAATGCACCCCAGAACGACATAGACATGTACAGACAGACTGAAAGCTGTGCCTGTCTCTCAAATAACATTTCTTACTCAAAGGTGCACTGTGTAGGATGGTGGCCAGAGTAGGTATTGCTGCTCATTGAAACTGTGCTGCCTATTGCCTAATTTGATCATTTCATGAATATTTACCAAATAATAAAATAATATGTTGCAGTATGACCAAAGTACAGTAAGTTTTGCAGCTAAAAATGTCTATTTCTGGAGATGCAAAATGGCGGACCATGGAGAAGATCCCCCTTTTCATGTATCAAAAATGGAATTTTCACAGTCAAAATGAATACTTAGAAAATGATGGTTCTAATTACTTGTGGAAAAGGTAACATTTGTGAATGGGCAGCATGAATTCTAGAAATAAACTGCTAAAAATATTACACAGAGCACCTTCAAGGTGAGTGAGGAGTTCCCATTTTAGAGAAATTAAATTACCTCACCCCTAAAAGCAGTTTCTACAAGATTTTTAAAATCAATCTTGGAAAATTTGCAATACTTTTTTTCTCGTTTTTTGTTTGAAGGTGTTAGTTGACAATTTGGCGGCCATAGCTACAAAGTCTTTGGGGAATACCTAAATAGACAAACAGACAGACAAACAGACACACACAGACAGACAGTGATGCCTGAAGTGCAAGGATGCTGCTGTGGGGGATGGTATGCAACAGGGACGGTGGCAATTGGTTAGCCTGGGCGAGAGCCTGTTGACTCCGTCAAACAGCCAAAATCTTTGGGTGGAGTACATAGGATGGCGTCGCCAGGCTAGCAATTTGTTGCCCTGACATTTGAATTGTTCAGCTGAACAGTCTCAATTAACACTGCACACCAAGAACCTCCATTTTTTTCTTATTACTTTATGTAGGCCTAGGCTACTTTATTCTGGTTTTGGAAAACAAAGGGCAAAATTATCAAGTTTTCATTTTTTTGTACCTAATCTAAGGCAAACTAAGGCATTGTCATAGATAGATAGATAGATAGATAGATAGATAGATAGATAGATAGATAGATAGATAGATAGATAGATAGATAGATAAGCCTATTATTATTATTATTATTATTATTATTATTATTATTATTATTATTATTATTAGATGGTAAGGCTTATCGTATTCTATGCCTATTGTATTATACTGATATTCCAAGCTGTGCTATATTCATGTAGTCGGAGAAGTGTAGGAATAGCGATAGGCCTACTGAAATGTCTCAATAATAAAGATTTTTTCCTTAACAGTAGCTATAGAAATCATGACGGAGGACGCTTTTGGAATGTTGACATTTGTTTTGATTTGTTGTTCATTCTAATGGTGCGTCACAATGTGCTTGGCGGTATAAAAGACCGCGTATCTTGAGACTTTGGCACTTGCTACATTGAACAGCTACGATACACTAAGTCTGAGAGAACTGCTATTTCTAAACTGATCAAATTCATCGAATACGCTCAACAAAGATCGAGTTCACCAATCTCACGCCATGTCATATGGGCAGAGCTTGGTGGCTTCTCTCCAGCAAACCATCCAAAGGCTGGAGAGGGAAAGCGCCAAACTGGAAAAGACCCTCGCATCGAACGAGCGAAACTCCACCTGCATCCGTCATGCCAACACCAACCTACAATTGGAAATCAAGAAGTTGACACCAAGGGTGAATGCGATCAGGTGTAAGCGCGAGGAGCTGCGCCAGTGGCGTTTGGATATGGAGGAAAGCTCAAAAACGCGCGAACAAATGCAAACCCGAGTAGAAGACCTTCAGCAGAAGAATTCTGACCTCCACGACAAGCTGGAGTCTCTGCAGGGGGACATGTCAGCGCTCAGGAGGGACCGTCAGGCTGATAAAGAGGACATCACGTCTCTCCGTCGCCTCAAGAATGGCCTTGAGCGCGAGATGGAGCTGGGAGAATGGTGTCTTCTTCAGCAGGACGAGTTGATGGAGCGGAAAAATGCTGCTACTCAGGAGCTGATCTCGGCCGTCCATGAGTACTCAGAGCACATCGACTCGCTGACCGAGAGAAAGGCTGAACTGGAGCTTGAGATGAAGAGCGCAACGGAGAAATACCAAGCACCTGTCCAAAAGCCTCGTACCTTGTATGAGGAATTGGAAGAAGCCATGCGCCGTGAAGAGGCAACACCCGTGGCCTCCGAAATTGTAAGTAAAAATGTTCTCAAACATTTAACCTGAAATCTAATGAAGTGATTCAGAAATGTTGAACTGTGTTATCCATAATCCGGGCGGGTTTGCCTGCACACATTCGAGTTCTTTACTAATTCATTATCTGATCAACCTGCCTGTGCTCACAATAGGCTGGCTCTGGTTTTAATCCAACTTACTGTCGGCGGTATTGACAAGTTTGGCAAGTCAGATATGCTATGGTTGATAGTGACAGCTGTGCCTGTTTATTTTTAGGCTCCTGCAGCACCTTTGACGGACCCAGTCCACGAGGCTACACCTGAGAAACCTGTGGCTTCTGAAAGTGTAAGTTCAAAATAAAATAAAAAATTATAAACTTTAAAAAAAAATGATACTATTTATTTATTTATTTAAATGTGAAGCTAATGCAATTCAGAACCAATGGGTTAATCACAATCGTTAGAGCTGTCAGTCCAGTTTCAGAAATGAAAATTACCACATAGATTAGGCCTATACCGTGCTGGTCAGTCCTGCCTGACACTAATGCGAGGGGTCATCCACAGCTATTTCAGAGTGTTTGCATCATGTGGCAGATGTTATGTACTCTCTTGATTGAGGAGGTGTATTGACTGGTGGTAACCTGGGGTTTTGTAACTCCTGTTCACAGGTCCCTGATGGATCAGTGGTGGATGATGGTCACTATTGCAGAAGGCCAGCTCTCCTGAATGCCGTCCGCTTGCCAGCCCTCCTGAACAGCTTCCGCATGCCAGCTTTCCTAAACAGCTTCCGCATGCCAGCTGTCCTGAAAGGCTTCAGCATGTCAGCTCTGGATGGATACGGGATTCCAACTCTCATCAATGGGATCAGCTTCAGTCTGGGCTTCTGGTTCACCATCTACTTCTTCCTGATGCTGGTGACCACCTTCATCATGCCCCAGTGCCACGCTGGTGGACGGCTGGAGTGCCGGGACCTGCTGACCCAGGCTCTGCCCAGCGCGATGAAACCATACTCCCAAGTGACCTACTTGCGTCCACCACCCTTCTGATGGTCACTCCCAGTGGACATATAGTGGGCAGGCATTTACGGATTTGGACTTATTGGATTTATCGGACTTGGCTTTTACTGGATTTATATTGGACTCATAGTTTATTTTTTTATTATTGTATTCAATGACTTTTAACAGATTAGCTTCACATCAGGACATTTTTCCAAAATAAAACACACTAAATTCCACATGGACTTGTGCCAGTTGTATGTTCTGAGACAATGATACAATATTGATGTCCACATACACACACACACAAGCATACAAGCACACACACACACACACTGTCCAGAAAGGTGGTTAACTGATATACTGTTAAAGGTACACTGTGTTGAGAATTTTAGTTGTTTATTTCCAGACTTCATGCTGCCCATTCAGTAATGTTACCATTTTCATGAATACTTACCACAACCATCAAATTCCAAGTATTCATCATGACTGGAAAAATTGCACTTTTCACACATGAAAAGGGGGATCTTGTCCATGGTCCGCCATTTTGGATTTCAAAAAATAGCCATTTTTAGCTGCAAAAATTACTGTACTTGGACCATACCAGAAAATATTTGTTTATTACTTAGTAAACTTCCATGTAAAAGATCAAATTTGGCAATAGGAAGCCCAGTTTCAATGAGCAGCATAGTTGCAGTACCTTTTTTGACCATTTCCTGCACAGTATCCCTTTAAATAACTGATGCCATTTTTGTTTTAGTTTCACATACAAATGTTTTGTCCATTTCAATCATGTAAAAAATGCTTTGCTGAACAGAATTGATTTAACAGGCAGAGGGAAACTGAGCGAGTGATGGATAGAGAATGAAAGAGGCAGTGAGAGAAATCCAGAGAGAGAGAGGCTGGTAGTCAAGCCAGGGTCTTTATACTGAAGGGCCTACCTTATTCCTACCAATACATGTAGAACACCACACAATCTACTGATAGTGTGGGAAATCACATGCTGCTTTGCACAACTGTTCAGATCTGAAAGGCAACATGGATGACCGTCCCAAAGCACTAGCCTGAGGTGGGGAGCCAATCCAAGGGCGTAGAGGGGTGGAAAGGAGATGATGCCTATTACTCAATAAATGGAATCTTGCACTTTTTGAATACAACTGACATGATTGGCTGTGGGCTACAGTATGTGTATGGCCAATAAATGGTCGTTGGCAATCATACACCACACCTCCCCTATGAGAAATTCAGTAGGCAGTCTCCAGACAATATCTCATTTGTGATATGGTCTGGTGTGAACCATGCAAACCTACTGATAAGCACCGGTGGCTCTGAGAGTTTCTGTAGACAACAAATGCAAGAATTATGGATTTATTAATGTTTTTTTCTTCTTCTTCTTTTGCAACACATACATAACACACACACATTGCATACAATGTAGCCTACTACAACTGTACTAAAGTAGGGATGTTTTGGGGGCTCCAGCACCCCTAGTGAGTCATGATTTGCGTGTGTAAAAATATCACTCTTTTTGCATTCGTGTTTCAATGTGTGTTTGTGTATAATGTGTAGACGTACCTTTTAAATAAATTATTGAAAAAGGATGCCTGAGCTGGCACCACAGAGGCTTTTTGCCCAGGGCTCCCAAATTGCTAGCAACAGCCCTGCACCTTCCTACAGTATGCCTGCTAATTTGTTCGGCAAATAAGCTTCTTATATTACTGTACTGTTTCCAATATTTCATTTTAGCAAGTGGAATAAATAGTAATGCATCATATTAAGTTTTCCATTCCAAATGATTAAATGAATACGCCTAGGAGCAATAACAAGGGTTGTGTATGTGATATCATTTGTTCCCTTGCTTTTTCTGTTAAAAGTGCAATGTCAAGGGTTGTGTGTGCAATATCAATTTGTGTGTGTGTGTGTGTGTGTGTGTGTGTGTGTGTGTGTGTGTGTGTGTGTGTGTGTGTGTGTGTGTGTGTGTGTGTGTGTGTGTGTGTGTGTTTGTGTGTGTGCGTGCGTGCGTGCGTCATTTACCGTGTTTGCATTCATGCAAGCTAGGGTATACTGTTTGTTTATATGTGTCTTGTTCAGACAAAATCTACATTTAAATGTTTCCTATCTGTCTATGTATTCATACACGTTTCTTGTCTACATTTCTTATTTCTTGTCTAATGTGTGAGCATATTTTGCTAATTTTTATGCACATCCATCACCCAAGACTATTTCTCTTTCAAAGAGACAACAAAGACTTGATCCCAGCGTAAAAAAGATAAATTGGTGAAAAAAAATGCCGTACACATTATTCAAAATTGTGCACATTTATTTCCTGACAACACATTCCTTTTCATTTTAGGATGGAATCCAAAAATGAAATGATGGGACAATAATGTTGGACAAATTCATTTATGATTTCACATCCACAGTTTCTGACAATACCAGTGTGACATGGTGGGAATTGCTTACCAGCAACAACAGAAAACTGTGATCTTATCTTTTCTTTTCTTATCTTATCTTATCCCCCTAGGAAAAAAGAGTGAATACTGCCATATTAGTGCAGTGAACGCAGTGATTTGGACCCAAAAACTAACCCTGCAATCCTGACAAAAAACCTGCTGTTGCAGTTTATTTTTCACAAGGAGGGTCTTATCTAACCATATCTTAAATCTTATCTCTAGGCATCTCTCATCTTCCTGGCTATCCGCCGTGAGCACTACGCCTCGCTTTGGGGCCTGAAGCATCTGCTAGCCGGCAAGGTGTTGGTGGACGTCAGCAACAACCGCCGCCGGGACCAGTACCCCGAGTCTAACGCAGAGTACCTAGCCTCCCTCTTCCCAGAGTCCTTTGTGGTGAAGGGCTTCAACGTGGTGTCTGCGTGGGCCATGCAGTCGGTACAGAGGGATACGTGCAGCTTGGTAAGAGTGGGATATGTTATTATTCCCCTGAGTGAAGAACATGCAGTTTGGTGACAGTAGTAGAGAGTAGTACAGTAATTGTGTATTCCGATATCCATATTCATCACAGTCTTTCCCCTGATATTGTAGGCTTCAGAGCATGTTGATTTGGCCTAGTGGTCAGAGAGTTGGTCTTTCAATCTACGTAGGGGTTGCAGGTTCGATTCCCCCCTGACCTCTCCCTACATCGCCATCCATGGCTGAAGTGCCCTTGAGCAAGGCACCTAACCCCACATTGCTCCAGGGACTGTAACCAACACCCTGACAAACCCTGACAAATAATAGCTGTAAGTCGCTTTGAATAAATGAAAGCGTCAGCTAAGTGTAATGTAATTTAACATGTTTTTGAAGGTAGGCTACTATGTATTTCACACTCTGGCTTTATTTGCTCCATGTTCCCCTGTGCCATAACCAAACCACCATCACACAACTGACATTGCAGACCTCAAGGAATAACCTCACGTCATGTCTGATTAAATATGGCCAGGACTGATCATCATCACTGACCTCAATTTTATCATGACTACCAATCACAATTGAGTAATTGTGCAATGCCAGTAGCAGTGGCATAAGAATGTTGTAACAACTTCTATTTCTATTTCTATTTCTATTTCTTTCTAGAACATTTTAGTTCATTATCCTTCACATAATGTTGAAAGTAAAAAAAAAGTGACAACACACCCAAGATTGCATCCACGCATTCACACATATGATAAACATACCTAAACTTGTGTCATGCAAGCTGTATGTTTCCACTGGAAACCTATCTGTCAGGACCAGACGGAGACTAACTGAGGAGACACCACATTATGTTGGAGAAATATGCACTGCAAAATTCGTACAGCATTTGTTTTTAAGGCTTTTTAGGCCAACTGAAATGAATGGAAGGCAATTGATGAGGTGTCTATTTTTATGTGCCTATAATTGCCTCACCCAAATGTTTAAGTCTGAGCCTTCTTTAAGTGTTCAATGGGGACAACCCAGTTAAGGTGGAATGGATGTGATGTTAAGGTGGTTCAGTGCAAGGGAACAAATACCTACTGATTCCAGAGCATGGGGCTGATTTTTGTGGTTCACAGTGCACATTGCATTAGCTTATGTCTGCTTTTTTGTCTTCATTATGTCATAGTTAAGTGTCCTGGTTCCTGCCAGACCTCTGTGTGTGTGTAACTCTAGAGCCCCCTAGTGGTGGTCAGCACACATGGAAGTCACGCATCACCTACAAAATCTTACTCCTTACATACAAATCCCTCAATGCTCTTGCTCCCCAGTACCTCTCTGATCTCATCCAGCATCCCTCCCAACCAAGGTCCCTGAGGTCCTCTGGCAAGGAACCGCTTGTCATCCCCTGTTCCAGGCTAGGGACTTTTGGTGACAGAGCCTTCTGTGTTGCTGCCCCCACACTTTGGAACAGTCTATCTCTCCATATCTACCAAGCCCCCACACTGACTACGTTCAAGAAGCACCTGAAATCACACTTATTCACTGAGGCCTATGGTCCTTAACCACCCTGCCCCCCAACCCCACCTACTCCCTCCTCTCCTCTCCCTCTATTCCCCTGCCCATTCTCCCTTTTGTAAAGCGACCTTGGGTTACTTGAAAGGCGCTATATAAAACCAAGTTATTATTATAATTATTATTATGGAGGTCTGGGAGCATGTAGCAGAATTCCATTTCTTTAGTCAAAAAATAAACAGAGCATGTATTGCTTCAATATCAATGGCAGCTCACATTGAGGAGTCACAGGACATATTACAAACTATCTTGACGCTTTAGAGATCAACAGAAAACGTTTTTGAAGGAATTTGTTGATACTGTATTGAACCAATAAATGCTACCATTATTTGTATGCTCCCAGACCTTGTAGTGGAGCTCACAAAGCTGTGTGGGACTACGAGTCGAGCAAGAGCCAGGCAAATAGTTAAGAGGATATGAGTCAAATCTTTTTGTTCCCTACATTGTGCACTAGGGACATTTTGGACAGAGCCACATGTACACAGTAAATATCAATGTAAATATACCTCATAAAGAGTTTAAATCAGATCACATTTGGTTCCACTCAAAAATAGTGTTAATTGTACTTTTTCAGCCGTGTATCATTTCCAGAGTACAATGTGTAAATCACCTTGAGGAATTTGACTCTCCAAAGTGTTGTAAATACTGCACATTTATGTATACGTAAAGGAATACATAACCCCTTACTGAATGAACCATCAAAAAGCACTTTGGAATAACAAAAAAGTCAGTAGTGACTTCAGCGACTTTTCAAACCGTACTGTACTACATTGCATGATAGATTTCTCTGTCAAGTAAGTGGAGCTCTTTGAAGAGTCACTGTGGGCTGACTGGCAAAAACATTCTAATCGGCGAGTTGAAAGCCAGATGCGACTTGTCACGTCTGACAAGCTCAGAGCCAAAGGATTGGTCCTCCCGTCTGTCCGTCAAGTCATGAAACAGCAGGTGGTAGACTTGGCTGAGAAAAGTAAGGACGGAGGAAGGAGTGGGAGAACTTTGCTTTTCCTTTTTTCTTCTTCTTCTTTTTTTGAAAATCTCTGGCAAGAAGCAGCTTGGCTCTGGAAGGCTTACGTGTCACATCTTTATAAGTCCTTAAGTACTGCACCCCCTAAGAGAGCTTTGATTCACAGCATTTGTGGAGATTGCAAAGGAAATTTTAATCTGTGTGTGTGTGTCTGCTGCCTGTGTGCTTGTGGCTGTGTGGGTGTGTGTGTGTGTTCGTATTCGGGGTCGGCACCTAAAGCAAGTCCTTGGTGGTTTGTGTTTTTGTGCACGTACTGTACATACTGATGTGTGTGTGTGTGTGTGTCTGTAATGGTGTGTGTGTACAGTAGTGGCGTGTGTGTGTGTGCGTGCGTGCGTGCATGTGTGTGTGTGTGTGTGTGTGTGTGTGTGTGTGTGTGTGTGTGTGTGTGTGTGTGTGTGTGTGTGCGTGCGTGCGTGCATGCGTGTGTGTGTGTGTTGTATCCCAGGTCTACATCTGCAGTAACTCTCTAGCCGCGCGTCAGCAGGTCATGAAACTGCCCTGCCACTGTGTGCGTGCATGTGTACATTATACTATATCATAATTTCCCTTGAGATGAATAAAAATACTCATTTTATGGTACAAGTACTACTATTATGTGTGTTGTGCTTTGGCCTAACCATGGTGTCCCTTCCACCAGATCTACATCTGCAGCAACTCCCTGGCCGCGCGTCAGCAAGTCATGGAGCTCTCCCGCCAGATGGGCTTCAGCCCCGTGGACATGGGCACCCTCTCCTCGTCGCGGGACATCGAGCACCTCCCGCTGCGCCTCTTCCCCGCCTGGCGCGGGCCCGTCCTCTCCGCCGTGGCCCTCTCCATCTTCTTCTTCGCCTACGCCTTCGTGCGGGACATCCTGCACCCCTACCTGAAGAGCGGCCTGAGCCTCTTCTACAAGATCCCTGTGGAGGTGGATGAATGAATGATTGAATGATTTTATTTAGTCTATTAGATGTGAAAAAAAAACGTTGTATAGCAGTGTTTCCCAACCAGGGGTACGTGTACCACTAGGGGTACGCGAGCACACTGCAGGGGGTACTTGGAAAAAAAATAATTTTAGCAAATGTATGGAGCATAGTCACACTGCAATAGAAAAAGTGATGTAAAACATGAGTTAGAGGGTACTCATGGCACAACGAAAAGGCTTAGGGGGTACATGACACAAAAAAGGTTGGGAAACACTGTTGTATAGCAACAATAACCATACATTACAAGGAATAACAGGGATATACCTATGTGGCAGCCGTGGCCTAGTGGTTAGAGAGTTGGTCTTTCAATCTAGGGGTTGCAGGTTCGAATTCCCCCTGACCTCTCCCTACATCTTCAACCATGGCTGAAGTGTCCTTGAGCAAGGCAAGCTAACCCCACATTGCTCCAGGGACTGTAACCAATACCCTGAAAAATAATAACTGTGAGTCGATTTTAATGAATGAAAGCGTCAGCTAAGTATAATGTAATGTGATGCAATATACACAAAAAAGTCTGAAGACTTATTTCCATTGTGGTCCCTTAGGTGGTCAACCACACCGTGCCCTGCGTAGCCATCACTCTGCTGGCGCTGGTGTACCTGGCGGGCCAGTTGGCCGCGCTGCACCAGCTGGGCTATGGGACCAAGTACCGTCGCTTCCCCGGCTGGCTGGAGGGCTGGCTGGCCTGCCGCAAGCAGCTGGGGCTGCTCAGCTTCTTCCTGGGGGCCGTGCACACACTCTACAGCCTCTGCCTGCCGCTCCGGAAGTCCGAGAGGTACCTGCAGATGAACATGGCCTATCAGCAGGTGGGCATGGGGGAGGAGAGTGTCTTTTTGTCAAGAGGGAGGTCTTTTGTGTTGTGTGTGTCTGTGTGCGTGCGTGCGTGCGTGCGTGCGTGCGTGGCGTGCGTGCGTGCGTGCGTGCGTGCGTGCGTGTGCATGTGTGCCATAGGTGCCGGAAAGGGGCATGCAGTGATGGGCTTTGGGTAGGCTTTCTCAACTTTTATTTTAGACAAATGAGTGGAATGCAGCAGCAGTAATCTTTTTAAGAAATAAAGAAAAAGAATGCACAACCACCACTTTAAAACTCATTCCGCCGCCCTTGGTGCATGTGTGTGTGTGCATATATGCGTGCGTGTGTGTCTGTGCATACGTACGTGTGTGCCGTGCCTGTGTGTGTGTGTTACACGTGTGCCAACTTGTGTCTGTATGCGCATTCGGGTCCAGACCAACACTCCTACAACAAGTTATCTGTTTATGTTTCTTTGTATATCTATATAACCAGGTCCATGCCAACATCGAGGACTCGTGGAACGAGGAGGAGGTGTGGCGTGTGGAGATGTACGTGTCCTTCGGCATCATGAGCCTGGGCCTGCTGTCCCTGCTGGCCGTCACCTCCATCCCCTCTGTCAGCTCCGCCCTCAACTGGAGGGAGTTCAGCTTCATTCAGGTGAGCTAGCAATAGCAATAGCAATACGATTTGTATAGCATATTAGCATACATAACTCATTCAATGTACTTGATTGAGTGACCTCAATTTATTACACCGTGAATTTATGTAAACGGAGTGTGCGCACCTTTACCTATAACGTGGGCCATCAATATAACTTGAGCACATTTTACAAAGTTTGAATGTCTTCAAGTACATTATATGTTTACAAGTCAACATCTATTGTCTGTTTTGTGTGCGATGTGTACTTGTATACCAGTGGTTGCTTTATGACTATTTGTGCTTTCACTTTAATCATTGTGTCTTTAAGAGCTGGGAGACTAATGATTGCAATACAACACTGTGATAATGCAAGCTGTGTAAAATGTGATTACTCAGTTCAGTAAAAGTGTTTGCTATAGGTGTCAGTGCCGTAAACGTTCATAATCTAATCGAATTGCAATAGCACTGTCATTTACAGTAAGCAGTGATACATTTTGCTGGTCTATTATTGGGGTTGCTGCATTGTTAATTCTTTAATACATTATGTCGGTCCACCGGTGTTGGGTGATAGTCCATTCATCGCTATACTGCTTGCCACATTTCACACTCTACTGTATGACAGTATGTAGTATACTGTTTTGTATTGTTATGCTATTAATGTTTTAATATACTGTGCAGTTTGGGTGTTCATCCACTCTGTGGAAAACATACATCAGATATTGTAGTGACACTGATATTTTCCAATACTGTGGTTTCTTTTCCTTGGATGTTGGCAGTCATTGCCCTGCTGATTGCTGTTTCACGTGCTGCTCTTTCAGATACTGCTGTTTCGACTAGAGTTCACAGATTTTTTTAGATGCGTCCTAGCATCTCTATAAGAGGGTATGTCCGTCCGTCGGTCTGTCCGTCTGAAACGCATTCTTTAAATTGTAATTTCCTCCTGTGTCCACAAGGCGGCAGAGTTTTTGGCCTGAGCTCACAGGGCCCCTCTGCATAGACGGATGCATTTTTGTCCGGCTGTTGGACTTGTTTGTATTTTTTTTTTAATTACTTTACTTTATTTCTTCAGGACATTGCACATTAATGAACACATACGTGTACATATATGTAAATATGCCAGATTGTAGCCCAAGGGCTAATTTCCATCTGGTGTCCAAAATAGGCAGGCTAGATGTTTACAAGCAATAGAATTTAAAATCCCAAACATTCATCCAATATCAAAACAGACTGTTAGTAACAAAAGAAATAAAACCCACTACAGAAGCAAAAAGCATGCATGTAAATAAAAGGAAAAGAGAAAAGAAAAAGGTCCCAAAATAGGGCCATGTGTTATGCGAGTGTGTGTGTGCGTGTGTGCGTGTACACTGTGTAGAGGCTCAGACCATCAGTGTGAACATGTTTGTTGGGCTCGAAGCCACTTTTTATACTCCATCTTAAAGGTGGCTAAAGAGGGACATTCCCTTATATGCAGTGATAATGTGATATTGTGCTTTTCTTTTTGGCTGTTAGTCCACGCTGGGATACATTGCCCTGTTGATCGCCACCTTCCACGGGCTGCTGTTCGGCTGGCGCCGGGCGTTCGAGGAGGAGTCGTACCGCTTCTACCTGCCGCCCAGCTTCGTGGTGGCACTGGTGCTGCCCGTCACGGTGGTGCTGGGCAAGGTGCTGCTCCTGATGCCCTGCCTCGCCCGCAAGCTGCACCGCATACGCCGCGGCTGGCAAGCCGACCAGGGACACCGGGACCTCCACCATCCGCCGTTGCTGCTGCGTGGCTCAGCCAATCAGCTATCGCCCGAGCGCGTCACCATCATGTAGCCTCTGACCATTATCACTGTGTCCCATTCTGAAGGGTGTTTGGCTTGAACCAACCCCGCCACCACTTCAATCATACCTACCCTATCACCTTAATGGGTCATCGTGAGAATTTTTCCGCCGGATCACCACCACTACTAATATCACTACCACCAACACCGTTCCTAGCACTGTCCAAACCTGAATGGGTCACCGTCATGTAGCATTGAAGCCCTGCCTCGCCCGCAAGATGCATTTGCCGCGTTTGGCAGGCTAATCAAGGACGTCGGGACCTCCCCCCACCACTGTTGGTCTGCGGCCAATTGGCCAATCAGCTGTTGTCTAAGCGCGTCACCATCATATAGCGTTTCGGACAGGACCGCTGTCTGCATCATTATGGCACATTAACAACAGTGATGGCCAACCTGGATTCATCAGTTATACATACAATCCAGTGCCACATATTCCAAACAACTTGCTTTCATTTGCCCTATTCAAATAGGTGATAATTCGACCAGGCCATCACCTGGATGAGTTGGATAGGTTAAAAAAACGGGTTATTTGGAATATGTGTTACTGGATTGTAAGCCAATGAATCCATCACTGATTGTCACTGTACCAACCTGACTGGATGATTAGCATTTTGGGCTAAACCACTTCCTACCCTGGTCTTTATGCCCCATCATAACAACTGTATGGTTCAGTATATTGCAATGTTTAATCTTGAGCCATCAGCCCCTTAGCCACCATCCCCTCTACAGGCACCCTATGCGCATCAACCGGGTTGCTGGGTTACATCATGTAGCATTCCGGCAACTCAACAAGCTGCAGCATCACAACTTCACCCTGGCAATATCGCAACCTGACTGAGTCCAAAGTAACAGTGTTTGACCTGAACCACAACCACAACCAGACACTGTCCCGAACTGAACGTGTCAGCAGCACCATGTACTATGGTGTGTGGGCGCCTAAGTTGCCATCAACACCTGTCACCTGAATGGGTCAGCATCATGTAGCACAGTGGTTCTCAACCCTTTTTGAACAAACGCCCCTTGGACTCATCATAAGCCTCCGAACGCCCCCTTGACCTCATCATAAGCCTGACAATGCCCCCATTAGTATTAGAAAATAAAATAATGCCCCCCAATGGCAACTAAGCTCCAACCGCTCTTAGCTGAATCCTTCTCAACGCCCCCCACACCCCCTAGGGTTACCCAACGCCCCCTGGGGGGCTGTACCGCCCCCGTTGAGAAACACTAATGTCGCATCGAGTCCTTTCCATTCTATCTCCTCAAATTCCAATATCCAAGACTGTCACCTGAGTCACCACCAGGGCAGATCCAGAGCAGATCACCATAATGCACTATCCTGGTCCCCAAGGCCCCAACAGCTGCTACACCTTAATACTGTCCCCTGAATAGCTCATAGTCATGTAGAATCCATCTGCTCTGTCTGGAAGCCCATCTGAACCCCTTCATACTCTCATCCCACGAACCCAATAACCTGCTCCTCTCTGCTTTATCGCTCTCTCTCTCTCTCTCTCTCTCTCTCTCTTTCTCTCTCTCTTTCTCTCTCTCTCTCTCTCTCTCTCTCTCTCTCTCTCTCTCTCTCTCTCTCTCTCACTCTCTCTCTCTCTCTCTCTCTCTCTCTCTCTCTCACACACACACACACACACACACACACACACACACACACACACACACTTTCTCTCTCTCTCTCTCTCTCTCTCTCTCTCTCTCTCTCTCTCTCTCTCTCTCTCTCACGCGCGCGTGCACCGTCACACACACACACACACACACACACACACACACACACACACACACACACACACACACACACACACACACACACACACACACACCAAAAGCAACACAATTCACACCGCAACATGACATGACTATGACACACATCCAACCCAACCCAGCTACCCCGGCTCCTGTCCTGTCATCATGACTGCTGCGTGGTGTGACGGTTCATTTTGTGTGGCTTTTCTGAGGAGTCACACCTTCTGTGCTCTGCGTTGACTCACTCCTCAGTGATTCAGAACTGTCAGGACTGACACATCCGTGCCCACACTTAACACACACACGCACGCACACACACACACACACACGCACATGCACACACACACACACACACACACACACAGTTACACTCTCTCTCTCTCTCTCTCTCTCTCTCTCTCTCTCTCTCTCTCTCTCTCTCTCTCTCTCTCTCTCTCTCTCTCTCTCTCTCTCTCTCTCACACACACACACACACACACACGCACACACACATGCGCACACACACATCTGTGGAGACAATGCTGGCACATTTTTGGCTTTGCCTACATAACCAGTGATTTTATGTAAATCTCACTTTGGCCTCATTTTAGAGTTGCTAATTTCAGCCTGGAGGTGTGTGTGTGTGTGTGTGTGTGTGTGTGTGTGTGTGTGTGTGTGTGTGTGTGTGTGTGTGTGTGTGTGTGTGTGTGTGTGTGCGCGTGTGTGTGTTTGTGCGCGTGTGTGCGTATGAATCTCTCTGAATGGTGTGTGCATCACCAATCGCTGGACCGATGTGTCTTTGCACTGGTTGAGACATCTGATTAGTTTTGAGATGTACAGGTTGTTTAAAGTTGTGTTGGGAAATTGTAAATGTTTTTGTTGTTGCTGCTGTTGTTGTTGTTATTTATTTCTTTAACTGAACATGTGCACTTTTTCTGTGACCAAGACCCTTCATTGTGATATAATTTTGAGTGAGGGCCAAAATTAGCCTATACTGTGACACAGCAGATTTTCTGCCATTTAATGGAAGATAAAACACTTTATTTGATGGGGTCTACATAAGGGTGATATGTAACCGGCATAAAAATGTCATGACACATGTCAGGAATAGTAACCTTTAACTGCAGATGGGGTCGCCGGCGGGCCTTAACTATATGCTGAAAATACTCAACTACGTCATAACAACATTGCTATGACAGTTCTGAAACTCGTAAGTAACAGATTAACACATAACCATTACAATGTTGGTGTCAGTAAGGTTATAACATAGGCTCTGCGCTAAGGGGTTAATGACACATATATTGATGTTGATGACTGTTGTCATAATGTTTCATTCAGTTTTTGGAATGTCGGGCTAACATTGTTTAGGTGTCATGATGACATTCCAAAAAATAAATTACAAATTATGCCAACAGTCAAAAACATCAAAATTGTGTCATTACAGTAATACTCTTGACTTGGGTCATGCCATTCCTATGATGGTTCACACTTTACATAGATTTAAGGTATAGGCCTACATAGGTTTCCTGTTCACAAAGAGTGCGTTTTAATATGCGACCTTGCCTCCTCCACTTGCCTCCTCCACTTGCTTCTCGTCATGATGACATCACTGGCAATAGCATTATATTTCAATATCTTGCAAAAGCTCAATTGTAAAGTCTTTTTCTCATTTGCAATTGGGATGGTAAATGAAAAACAGTCCCTCAAAAGTTGTTGTGGCTAGGCTGACAGCTGGGAAACTTTATCGTTTTCTCCACGGAGGAGTGGCCAGGAGGCGGGACGAGGAGACAAGCACAAGTGGAGGAGGCAAGGTCACATATTGGGATGCACCCAAATATTCCTGTCTGTGTGCGCAGCTGAGGGTCCCTCTGCAACCTCTGATTGCTTGGAAACTGCTGTCACTCAAAAAATGTGCTCACATGATTGGCTGCTTAGCACCTCGCCCCTCCTCACAGAGTGAATGTTTGTAAACGGGAAGCCTATCTATACAAAGTGTATTTTGTGACACCCTGTATATCGTACATGCTTACAGTGATAAGCAAAAACTTGTAGCCAGCAATCTAGAACATATTTCTCACTGCATAACAGCTGTTGATGTCACTACTGATGTCAAAAACAGACGCCAGTTGAGTCTCACAGCTTTTAGTCTGCAAGCCCTTCTGAACCATTTTTGGTTGACCAATGGTTGACCCGATTGCTCTTTGAAAGAGTCGCACTGAAATGACTTGCACTGTTGATGCAGCACCACCCACATAATAAGGTGACAAGAGGAGCCAAACCTTCGGGTGGAGGACTGAAGGCTGGAGTACTGAATGCCTAGCTTTTCGTGGGTCAGTCTGGTCCTGTACTCCTGGTGTGTTCATGTGTATTGTTACTGTTTAAGTCTCTCAAAAAGTGTGCCACAGCCAAATAAAAGTGTTGTAAAAGTGCTCTTCTGTGCTGTGCTGTGCTGTGCTGTGCTGTGCTGCGTCCCATCCTGTGGTTGATGATATACTGTATGCAGGGCTGGGTTGGGGGAGAAATAGGGCCCGGGTACTTTTGGCTTACTTTTCTGAAAATAGGGGCTCAAGAGGGTGCAGGGCCCACCGGAAAATGCCCGATATACCAGATGGCCTGTCCAGCCCTGACTGTAAGACATACAGTATATTAGATGTTGTGTCATACAGTATAACTCCAGCAGGGAGCGCTCTTTACCTCTTGCTTTCAATCCAGCTGTCAGAGATGCACTGCTCAGCCCAGCGTGAAGGCTGTGTGTGAGCGTGCCGGCAGACACACTGTACGTGTTGGCAGATAAGCATGCTGTGTGCTGCGAGGAAGGATTTGTAAATTACAGAAGCAAAAAAGGTTCTTAAAAAGAAAAGTCAATAAAGAAAACACAGAAAGAATTTTCCAAACACCCTCTGGAACTGAAATTCAACATTTGGCATATTTCTCCACTGACTATATAGCCCTTCAATAGAACAAAGACTGCCATTTCAATTCAGACTAGACTGCTTTATTCTTTTTCTTTCTTCCTTTCTCTTTATGTTGTTTTTTTCCTTTCTGTCTAACCTTTTCAATCAGTTTGCTGCATAAATGTGTCTTCTTCTTCTTCTTCTTCTTCTTCTTCTTCTTCTTCTTCTTCTTCTTCTTCTTCTTCTTCTTCTTCTTCTTCTTCTTCTTCTTTTCTCCAATGCCTATATGGCCCTTCAATAGAGCAAAGACTGCCATTTCAATTCAGACTAGACTGGTTCTTTCTTTTTCTGTCTCACTTTCCCTTTATGCGTTTTTTCTTTCTGTCTAGATTTTTCAAACCGTTTGCTGCATTAATTTGTCTTTCTCTTCTTCTCCTTCTTCTTCATTTATCCATGGCCCTTCAAAGACTGTCATTTCGATTCAGACTACAGACTGCTTCTTTCTTTTGCTTTCTTCCTTTCTCTTTATGGTGTTTTTCTTTCTTTCTGTCTATCTTCATCAATCCATTTGCTGCATAAATGTGTCTTCTTCTTCTTCTTCTTCTTCTTCTTCTTCTTCTTCTTCTTCTTCTTCTTCTTCTTCTTCTTCTTCTTCTTCTTCTTCTTCTTCTTCTTCTCTTCGAGTTCTCTAGCTCTGTCTGTAGGCCTACTTCAGCTTCTCTTATCTGCCGCATGGAATCTTGTTCTCCTCCATTACTGTACACTGTAAACTTCCTTTCCTCGCCATGAACACTTCATTGCACACTGTGTATGTATCTGTTACATAATGCACCATACTATTGGCTGAGACACAGAAATCACACAAACTCTCTCTTTCTCTCTCTCTCTCTCTCTCTCTCTCTCTCTCTCTCTCTCTCTCTCTCTCTCTCTCTCTCTCTCTCTCTCTCTCTCTCTCTCTCTCTCTCTCTCTCTCACACACACACACACCTATACTCTCACATACTCACAACCTGATTGGGTATTGGGCGGTTGGGTGGGCAAGGTGGGGTAAGGCAGCTGCCTGCCAGCGTTTGCCCTCTGGTTGAGAGTCAAAACTACTCTGGAAGTGTTGAAAAGGAAGGAGAGGATTGGGGGTTTAAATGTGAGGAGAGGAGAGGACGGGGGAGAAGAGAGGGGGAGTGGAGAGGAGAGGAGAGGGGGGGGGAGCAGGGGGGGCACGTTCCTGATGGATTGGACTCCTGAGTAAAACACTCCATCTCATCACACACTCCTGCCCAGCTCCATCTGTCAAAATGAAAGCTGGGGGTAATAGATCGGTTTTGGTGTGGGTGATGGTTGTGTGTGTCCGTGCGCGTGTGTGTGCGTGCCCGTGCATGCGTGTGTGTGTGTGTGTGTGTGTGTGTGTGTGTGCGTGCGTGCGCGTAGGCAAGCGTGTGTTTTACCCCAGATCTATGACTAGGGAATAAAATTGTTGCTTTTGAACAGGCGCATGCTGGAGCAGCTTCATATGAATCATCCAGCACTCAGAGACAGGAACAGACAGAGAGAGAGAGAGAGAGAGAGAGAGAGAGAGAGAGAGAGAGAGAGAGAGAGAGAGAGAGAGAGAGAGAGAGAGAAGGTAGAGAGCCTTTTCATTTCCATCTGCATCTCCTTCTCCACCCTTTTCCTCCTCTTTCCTTCGGCCATCCTTCTCTATCTCCTCTCACTTCCCCCACCACCACACCCACACACAAGTACACCATTCCTCACTTCACCCACCACCACACCCACATACAAGCACACCATCCCTCTTCTCTTTCTTCCCAGTAGTATCTCCAGGGCCGGTTCTGGCTTATTTGGTGCCCTAGGCGAGTTTGATTTCTGGCGCCCCCCCCCCCCCCCCCCCCTACCTTTGAAAGAAAAAAAAAACTTTTTCTTATACCTCACAGAACACAAGACTAATATCCTTAGTAAGCTTAACTAAATAGCATCAAGAACAATAACCGTTTTTCATCAAATGGATTTGTGGTTCTTTTTGACAGGCGACCAACACATCAGATTGAGTCGCATGAAAGTAGCTTCACTGTGTGGTGTGTTGGATGTGATGGTGGTGGGGCCCCCAACCCCAGATGAGAGGGAGGTTATCAATGTGTTTGAATTGTAACGTGAAATTGAAATGCCAGGAGAGTGATACAGTACATTTGCATGTAAAATGCATGTGTAGACAATAAGCCTACCAAGGAGGTCTGCATTGATCTACACTATCTACAGCATCACAAAGCATGGCAGCATAGCAATTTTAATAAGCTACACATTTGTGCTGTCTTCCAAACCAATTTCATTTCTGGACTGGAAATAGTGGTGCATTTGTGAGTAGGAGAATGAGAAGGGGGCTATCTATGTGTTTGGAGGGACAGGGTGAGAGAAAGGGAGAAGAGCTGTCACGCTATTGAATTTCATAATATAGCCTACAAAATATAGTAAATAGCCTCACTTGTCTGCTGTGCATGGTTCTGTTACATGATTAATGTAGGCTATGTCATTCTGGTCTGGAAATTAATGTTTTTTTAAGCTTACAACAAGCAGGTGGATGGAAGGAGATATGGCAGCTAAATTTGTTTTAAACATTGCACCAGTCTTACTTTACATTGCTTGTCAACCTAAGCAAGTATTATGATATCAGGTGGGTGTTAGTGAGTAGTGAGTAGGCTACTAACAGCTACTTTACTGGATTTCATTGCTTGGCATACTTGGCTAATGTTAGCATGCTAACTAGCGATTTCTCTGATCAAAAACAAAGCTCTTTTTCTCTCTAATTCCAAATAGTAACCTCATAACTATTAGGCTTTCCATAATCACAAACGGTTGCTGATTAAATCACATAGTTCCAAAACACCCTCTGAAACTCCTGCATCATGCAATGAGTGGTTTAATGAGAACATAATAATCTCCATCCAGCAGAGCAGCACTACTGTTTGCGCTTGCCCCCTCTGTCTCTCGAGTGAGTCTCCAAATTCAAAATAGACCGCACGCTGTCACTCGTCCCGCCCCCTTTCTCAGAACTGTCTGTTTATTGGTTCACAGACTTCCCAGAGACAGTTGGAAGAGATATTACTATTGGCTGAGGGGCGCTTTGCCGTGAGGAGCGCTTTCGCCACTCTTTGTTGATTGCGACTTCATAAAAAAACTTCATATCGCAAAATTACGCATAGGAGAGCGCCATTTCGGCGCCCCTTCTTCACATGGCGCTCTAGGCGACCGCCTAGCCGGCCTATGCTAAAAACCGGCCCTGAGTATCTCTGCACATACTACTTCTGTTTCGGTCAGGGGATATATCCGTCATTGTCCCTGCATGCAAGGCAATGGCAACAGCAACAGCAACCTTGATGAATCTGGGTAACAGGAAACAGCACTAGCACTTGTCTGTCATCGACTACTAACGTTGTGTCCCTACACGGAGAGGGCAAGTTGCGGCCACGCACGGAAGGGTAACAATGAACTGCAGATGGGTCGGGGTGTGCTGCACAAGTGAGTTAAGTGTCCGCTTGCCTGGGGGTGCGGGAAACATAAAAAAGTGTTATTAGTCCAGTCAATCTAGCGTTTGACAAGGACAAATTGCAATAGTAATCTATTTTTGTATTCCCTGGGTATATCTAAATAATATATATAAAAAATCTACCAATTTATATTTAGTGGAACACACTTTTTTCAAGGTCAAAGTTGGACATTTTCCATTAATTTCTCCATCAAAAAAACCAAACAGCCGAATGCTTCAAGTCCAGATAATCCCTTTATCCACGCCTCTGAAAAAAACCTTCATTGAATTTTATTTTATCAAATGTATTGACCAGTTAATTGAATTTATATGACAAAGTTCATGCACCACAAACAATACTAACATCAGTTACAATATTCAGTAGGCCTATACTATGTAGGCCCATCTACAATCTATCCACTGGGAAACATTGAAAATTAATACTGGCCAGACACTATATTTGGGATATCATTTTGATGCTATAGCGTGAGAGGAACTTCACTGTAATCACGAACTCATAACTCACCACCACTCTTACCCGCCTTTTATTTTACCACCACACCCCTGGATTGACATTAGGCATCATATAAGTGACCACCCCACCCAACCCTGTTTGTAAAAGACTTTTTAGCACCACTGCACACCAGGAGACTCTTACTTTGATTCACATTTCCAGAAGTACAAGTTTGAAATCATTTATACTGCACCGACTTTAAAAGTTTGGAACTGCAGACAATTGTGATCTCAACTCAAAAGTTCACTCTTACATATTTGAGCTATTTTTTTTTTTATGCAAGAAAATCCGGTAACACTTTCTATGAAGCCCATATCTATAGTGCATTATGAGCGCATGTATAACAAATTATAATGCACGTTATAATTACTTACAACGCATTACGACTACACCGATGATGTTTCATGATGCTTTATGCTAACAGTAATGAATAACCATGAATCTAGCTTATAATACTTTATAAATCCAAGGGTATTATGAGTGCTCATGACTGGATATAAACTACAGGCTGCCTGATGGGGCTTACAGTACATTATGATGCATTATAGATGTGCATTATACAGTGCATTATAGATGCATCCATATGAACTTCACTTTACTTAGAGCACACATTGACGACTTATGATCTCACATGAAACATTATAGCATTGTATGAGCCCTTATGACAGTTTATCATCCAGGGCTGTGCATAGAGGTGTATAGGTACTCATAATGCACTATAAGCCCCATCAAGCAGCCTGTAGTTTATAGCCAGTCATGAGCACTCATAACACCCTTGGATTTATAAAGCAGTATAAGCTAGATTTATAGTTATTCATAACTGTTAATATAAAGCATCATGAAGCATTATGAGTGTAGTCATAATACGATGTAAGTAATTATAATGTGTGTTATAATTTGTTATAAATGCGCTTATAATGTTGGCTTTAAGTAAAGTGTTACCGAAAATCCTCTATTCCCGGTAGTTTCATTGCGGACTGGTTTGTGTTTAGGTTGTTAAAGATGTGTCGCCGTCAATGCCAAAATCAAATAGAGAACCTGTTTGTGTCAAATGTATTTTTTCTGCCCAGACAAGAGGGATACTGCCAAGGAGAATATTAATTCTTTTTATTCTTTTTTCTGCTATTTTCTTTTCTTTTTACTTTTTTTGTTGCTGTTGTTTTTCTACATTTTCAGTTTGTTTACGCGTGTCTCTCTCTGTCTTTGTTAGCAAAATCTCTCTTTCTCTTTCTGGCTCGCTCCCTGTCATTTACAGTACTGTTGTTGCTTTCTACTGTAAAGCCGTTTTTGCTTCATCTCCCTGGAGGGCTTACTGTTGTCATAGTAGAGCATCTGAACACAGCTGCCGTTACTGTAAATAAACTTGAGCATTAGCACTTTTGTGGGCCGCTGTGATGAATGGAAATACAGCACAGCAGTGGTTCACCAACTTTTTTTCTCCACGAGACCCATTTAGACCTAAGAATATTTCCGTGAACCTCACCCCCTTCCAAACATCAAATATGTTTTGTTCCCTGACATTGCTAAAATTTGTATTTAGACTTCTCAGGACATGTATGGAAAATTCAGGTAAATTGGGCCACTTTTTTTGCATATACATGTAAACGAATGGCCTAAAGTGGCCCAATTTACCTGAATTCACCATTTAAGCCTATATTTACTTTACCATACAACTGAATACTGTTGCTAACCAATTTTTGATAAGGTTATATCATCGGAAAGCATATATCGAAGGGTTTATGCAAAGGCAGTGCCTCCCTGACCCACCTAAGGATCTCTACCTCAAGTTTGAGAACGGCTTCAGGACAAGGTTGTGGCATACCATTACACAGACTTTTTAGCCCTGTAATTCATGTTTGGGAATGGGCAGACTGTAAACTGTTGTTATTGTGTTGTACACAGAAAATTATTTGCTTTAAACGTACACTTTATGAAATCCGTATTTACACAAGGTGACTATTTTTGGTGTGTGTGTGTGTGTGTGTGTGTGTGTGTGTGTGTGTGTGTGTGTGTGTGTGTGTGTGTGTGTGTGTGTGTGTGTGTGTGTGTGTGTGTGTGTGTGTGTGTGCGCGCGCGCGCATGTGTCCGCATGCTTGCATACGCGCGTGTGTATATGTAAGTGTTCACATTTGTGTTTCTGTATATGTGTGTTTGTGATTTTTTGTCTGTGTGTGTGTGTGTTTTTTTCAATGTATGACCCAGCAAGTTGGCTCCGTGGAAGTGTTGCTTGCTCCCCTCTTGCTGGCAAACGTCAGCAGCATTTCCATGTAGGGACCGTTGGATTGCATGCTGATCGCAGCCTCCTCCATCTGCGAGATGAATCATGGTCCTTCTTTTAAGTGACACACTTTCTCTCTCTCTCTCTCTCTCTCTCTCTCTCTCTCTCTCTCTCTCTCTCTCTCTCTCTCTCTCTCTCTCTCCACTCTGAAAGCGCATCAGCCAGAACAGGGAAATGTCATTTCACTCTCACCAGTTTTAGCATAGCACGCATTATGCGGCAACACGATCACAACAAAACACAGGAAGCAGTAGCAATCAACACAGCCTACAATTATTCACTCGCAATTTGACATTTCAGCGATCACACAGTAACACAAATCCCTGGACAGAGCGTACAAATACTGTAGCATTCTTAACCTCACACAGCATGTTCACACGTTTTAGCATTGTAGCAATCACATGGTAACGCAAAACCTGACCAGTATACTAACATTTGTTAACCTCGCACAACACAATAATTCATGGTTTAGCATTTTGTTGATCACAGTCACACAAAACACAGCAAGAAAACCTGAAAACCTTGCACAACACTTGTCACACAACTGTTCACTCACTGTTTAGCATAACTCTTAGCAATCACCATGGTCACACAAAACAAATAAACCAATTAGTCCCTTTCACCATGGCGCCAATCAAGCTCTGTGTGAAGCAGGACAAATGACAACCAATTTGGCGCAAACTGGTTTGAGGCAGAATAAAAGTGGCATCTAATTGTAGGCCTATGTATTTAATGCCACCAGGTGCAACCTGTGCTGTGTTCGAAAGTGTCTGCCCTCATGTTGGAAGGGACAACTACAAGCAACACGTTGCACCTCCAGTCATGCAATGATGCAACATATCACTCAATCATTCACTTACTTGCATAGCCTACAGACATTCATGGTCACATACAATCAGGGTTTGTAAATTAACACAGTCAACCGGCCAAATGCTAGTAAAAAAAAACTGTTTGGCTGGTGGAAACCACCTTATTAGCCATCGATGAGTATGTGTTTGGCTAGTACAATCAGTAGGCCTATCTTGTAGCCATTTTGGCTGGTGATGAAAGATGTTAATTTAGAGCCCTGCATACAATCATCATGTAATCATTCACTAAAAATCAAGGCGCTTATCTAAGCATAGGGACAGAACACATGTCTCCCTACATGATTTGTGAAAAACACATCCACCACACAGCCGTTTATTATTCTCACAACTAGAATCAATAATAATAATTACTGTAATAAACCACAAGGTTTGACAGAAACATGATGTTGGCATCACATAAAAACATACAAATCCTTTTAGATTTTTTGCAATAAATATCATTCAGGGTGACATAATATTCTAACAGAAACAGCAGAGAGCCAAGGAAAAGGTCCACTATGGTATTTCATTTTTCAAAACACACGCATACTCACATGCACAGCATGCAATGTGACCAATCATGCCCCATTCAAAATGCCAATTCACGTTATTCACAGCACGCACAAATGGACCCGTCTGCGCGCGCGCACACACACACACACACACACACACACACACACACACACACACACACACACACACACACACACACACACACACACACGAGTGATTCTCTAATTCGCCTACACTTTTAAGTCCGTGGATTTTATTTGGCAATTCAACTAACTATTAACTGCATCCAATCATGTTTTGGACATTAGAAAACATTTATCTTTCATATAATACAGAAAGTGTAGACATAGCATTATTTCCCTCAGCAAGAATGAATATTTAATACTGGTTTTGGGCGTTTTCATGCCGTCCTGTTTTCCAAATGTCAGATTCAGTCTTCATATTAGCATGTAAAGAAACTTGTTTTGCCCAAGACGATTGCAAATGTTGATTCACAGTAATCATCACAATATGACAAAACTGTCAGAAAGACCACTGTCCTTTCCATTATACATGAAATTTGCCATTTTGTGTGTGTCCACGAAAACTGTGTTAACCGTGTCACGGTCTGAAACCTCCTCCATAAATCAGTAATGGTTTGGTCTTAGGCCATACGAATAACATCACGTGATGTCATAACCTCTTTGGCAGGATACAGGAAGACTTTTTGGTAAATTTTGAGCTCCATCCTTCCATAATTTAATCCATTCTTTTTCATGTTCTCATAGCGGGAAAATTGCCTGTCAACTGTGTTATCAACATATTCATAAGAATCTGAATTAGAAATCACATGTAGAAAAACACAGATAAAGCATACAGATACATGAATTGATTAAGGTGTTGTGGTGGAACTTCTGAGGTCCTCAGTTAGCACAACACCATAAAAATGGCTGAAATGTCAACGGTGTTACCGTCAATGGTGTTACAATTAAGTATGACAGTCAGGGTTGCCAGATGAGGCTGATGATTTCCAGCCCAAAAAATGATCAAAATCCGCCCTAAAAACCCGCCCAATTCTATTGATTTATATGGCAGTGTGAAGGTTTTTCTGATAGATGCCATTTTTACCCGCACACGGCCATCCTAAGCAGCCTAATTGGGCGGGAACCAGCCCAATCTGGCAACACTGATGACAGTTGAGGAGGAGTATGTTTTTGCCAATTTATATCCATATTGACAGACAAACAAACAAAATAATTTGTGTTCTATTGATGTTCTGTGAGATGGGTTTGTCTGCTCTGTTTTTTTCTCCTAAAAATGTGCCGACTTGTTCCCCTGCACTGTTGACCGTAACACAGTTGAGTAACACGGTTGACTGTTTTGAAAGTGTTTTTGCGCTATTGATCCCTTATGTGTTGGAAAAATCCTATGAACATACACTAGGGATTATCTCTGGAGAAGGAAGTCTTGTGTAAGGAGGGTGACTCTATTCAAATCAGACGTTACAGGGATTTATGATGAAAAATGTGTCAGTCTGTATCACAGTGACTCATAAAATCCTACTTATGAAGCTCAACAATCACATTTTCTATATCAGTTGCACAGATTAATGACAACATTACTGCTAAGGGACATAAGCACTTTCAAACATATATTGTTTCAACTCTGTAGTATTTCTATATATGTTTGAAATGACATAGTATTTGTCCATAACACTGTTGACAAAATAATTAAGCAAATGTTCGCTTTCATTAGAGTATTTATCAAATGATTTAAGATTAAGCTTAGCAATTTGTTTGTTTGGAAACTTAAATATATACACTATGTAAACATCTAGGTCATTTAGTTGAAAAAAATACTGATAATTGACATTTTGCTTTTGCCAAAAGCGTAGGGGAATCGTAGAATCACTCACACACACACAGCTGTTCACAGCCACATATTCACCATTGGTACAGCGCACAACACAGACCATATGGGCATCTCTTTGCCTACAATCAGAGTGCCATTCAGGCAGCCGATGACACATCACACCACAATACAACACCATTCATGTTGCCACGGCGGTGGTGAGAGCCAGAGGTTGAGTGTAGGCCTGTTGGATGCCTGATATTATGTAGGCGACGTACATCTCAATCAAGCCTGCTGTCGCTGTATTATATAGAAAAGAGCAAGCCATCTGTGACGAACACCATCTGTGAAGAATAGCCTTGTCCCACCATCAAAAAGACAGTCCAGCGAGCAGCAAGCTGACGAATCACTCGGTAGGGCTTGCCAACCACATCATGCTGTCATCATGCCACTGGCATGTATTCATGCTCTTGATATGCATGTTGCAGAAAATGCCTCAGACATGAAAGAAAATCTATGTAAAAATAGTCATACCCTTCAGAAGTACTGTATGCCCACTGTCTCGTCATGTTGAAGGAACCAGGGGTGGGCATAAACTTAGCTAAACCTTTGACAGCCCCTGAAGAACACGGTATCTTTTTATATATGTTTAGGGCTTTTTTGTCTTTATTTCATAGGACAGCTGGAGATGGTGAAAGGAAGCAACTGGGAGAGAGAGATGGGGGAGGAAATGACCTGGGCCAGAATAAACCTGGGTCGCTGGTGTAGTAACCCAGTGCCCTACCGTTAATAAATACGGTATCTGAGGATGAAAAGAACACCATGTGGTTCCATGTGGTATGTGGTTTATGAGCATAATTTATTTCCAGGCTTTAGGTAAAACGTAAAACCAATTTGGTATGAAATATAGCCATAAGTAACAAGACACACACAATCAATGACAAATGTGGTGTAGGCCTAATGGTAATCACATTAGTAAAGGGGCTGCCATTATGGTAACTGTTGACAATAATTCACCACTAGGGCTGGACTGGCCATCTGGCATAGCGGGCATTTCCCGGTGGACCCTGCACCCTCGTGGGCCCCTATTTTCAGAAATGTTCATTTAGAAAAAAAAAAATCTGAAAATAGGGGCCCACGAGGGTGCAGGGCCCACGGGTGAGTCAGTTCTGGGCCACTAATTATGAGCGGCCCCTTTAAGACAAAAGTGCCCAGGCCCTATTTCTTCCCCAGTCCAGCCCTGTACACCACACAGTAATGTATGGGAAGTAGGCCTATGCATACCCCCCACTTCCCGACAGAAACCTGCCAGCATCACGGTTTATGGCACACTCCAGACCCAATCCAAACTAGTAGGAGATCGCAACCATAGCAACCGCCGTGGTTTAGCTGACTTTAGCGAGGTGTTTTAATACGAGCCAAAAGAGCCATATAGCTATTTTTCTGGTATATGTTACATTTATGTTGACACAATATCATGTTATAACACGAAGAAGATGTAGAGTAAAAATGACAGTGTTTGGAACAGCTGCACACAAGAGAAATGAAGTTTCACTTATTTATTGATTATTTAAATAATGGCTCCATGGGCGCCGCCATTATCATCTGACTTCAATTTGTTTATGTGGAAGCAGTGAGAGAAGAAGGCAAGTGAGAATTTTATATCAAATGCATCTCTTTTGATGGTTTTCTTGTTGATGGAAGGCTATTTCCCAGAGACCTCATGGTCAGTGAATGAGACTGAAGACCGTCTTGACTGGTTTGCGTCAGTGAACTTGATTTACTCCATCTTGAGCAGATGTTAAAATAAATAACTAATCTATGCCGTGGCATCCCCCATGGCAAGGGCAATGTGTAAGGCATGACATATTTTCTGAAAAAGCCATATAGCGTATATATCATTCCCACCTCAAAAAAAAGAGTTAATTCATTCACCAATACAAAAAGTAAATTCACCTTACAATAGAATCTTAGTACTAACACACAAATTCTAACGTTCCACAACCAAACTGTCATCGTCGTGTGGAATAAAGACCACTGCATTAGCCTAATGCACTTGGATTGCCGTGGGGTTACAGTATGTTTTGTATTTCTTCTTAAAACACAGTCGGACTAGTGTGTCATGGCTCAATGGGCGATGATGTCAGGGAGTCCAAACGAAGGTCATTTCCCGATCCTTCATCCATCTGTACCTCTCTCTCTCTCTCTCTCACACACACACACACACACACACACACACACACACACACACACACACACACACACACACACACACACACACACACACACACACACACACACACACACACACACACACACACACACACACAGTCAGACTGCACATCCACCTCATCATCAACATCACATTCATAGTTCACAGTCTGATTTTATGACCAACAAACCCTGTTGTTACCTCCTGTATGACTTTCTGCATTACAGATAAAAGTCCCAAGCACAAGGGCCTTGCCACGGGGCAGCAAAGATAGCTCATCTGCTCTGTTTAACAACTCTCTGAAGTCAGCAGAAAAAAGGCCCTTCTTTTGAAAATCCACCA
>NC_085865.1:29246558-29279058 GCF_034702125.1 Engraulis encrasicolus | reverse complement strand
TGCTGTTGTTATGAGACGCTGCTAGAATTTTTGCTAACTGAAATCTGCACTTCAGGTAAGTGACAATGCTGTTGCTGCTGGCCACTGTCCAATTTCGGGCCTGATTAGCCAGAACTGCATAATATTCTTCTACAGATTCTAGCCTACAGGCTGGATTGTTGAGATGTGACGGAGCTAAATTTTTGCTAACTGAAATCTGCAGTGAACCGACTGGCTTATTTGGGATCTGCAATTAGGTATGTGAAAAATGTTGTTCTTGGCTTAACCAAATCCACCGTACCATTACGAGCCTGATTATCCAGACCTTCATCAAATCATTCCACTTATTCGGATGCCTGTGTTTTCTGCTAACTGAAATCTGCACCGAACCAACATGTGCTCTTGCTGTTTTTCAAACAAATGCCAACCTGGCTTTGCAAAACTTTAGCAACGTTACTTTGTGCACTTCTGCACTTCATCAACTGGTGAGGTTCTACAGTTATGTGACACTGCTGTTGGCCTGAAGTGCCAAACTAATGCCGCCCTGGCATTGCTAACCTCCCAACATGTTGTATTTGGCTAAGGCATGCTATTTTGACCAATGACTCGGTTTGTATAGGTATTTCGAGCAAAATACAAAATTGTAATTTAAATGATAAAAATGAGATTGTATAATACCATTACCGTTGGTAACAACTCAAATAGGGGACTTATTGAGGATTTGACATTGTGAGTGTTTGTACATGACTAGGCCTATCTGCTGCTATGCTAAAAGTGACTGGCTTGGTGTGTCTTTGCCAAAGCAAGTAAGGGAGGAAGGGAGGGCTCTTGGCCACACCATGGAGCCGCAGATGGCTGTGCTATGGCAGATGGTACAGCCTGTCCAAACGCTAAACTGTAGCTCGCGCACTCACACACACATACACACACACACACACACACACACACACACACACACACACACACACACACACACACACACACACACACACACACACACACACACACACACACACACAGTGTCGTCGTCCTCAGTTATAGCAAGCATTCCGAAGCAGCAGCCAAAAATGACATTCCCCCTGAATCCAAGTGCAAGCTTCCGCCTCAGTTTCCTGTTTCTCTCTGCTCTCCGGCCCAGTAGATCCTCTTTCACACAAACAAACAAACGCACATGCGTGTACATACACTTCCTTGCTCGAACAAACACACATGCGCCCGCCCGCACCCATGCACACACACACACACACACACACATACACACACACACACACACACACACACACACACACACACACACACACACACACACACACACACACACACACACAGACACACACACATGCCCACACACACATGCTATCCAGCCATTCTGATTAACGCACCTATACCTACATCTATTCTCATAAGTGCATTCTCATGTATGCACCATAACAATAATTCATTTGTGGGGCACAATATAAATCACAGCTTTCATTCAGCAGGTTTACTGTCATCTTGCTTCTAACAGCCAGGCGTCTGAGAGAACAAAAGTCTTAAGTAGAAAGTATGAAATAAGCGGCTACGGTGCTTATAGCAGTAAAGAAGAAAAAAAGAAAATCAGGCAGACATATTTGCCTCTGACCTTGCATTCAGCCAGTATTGTGGATCAGCAGCGTACTGTATATGGCAGTGGCCGACAGTCAGGGCTGGATTAAGATGGCCTGGGGCCCCTAGGCTACAAGTGGATGTGGGGCCCCTCAGAAAGCAAATTTTGTGACAAATTTTAATGGACAGTGTCATAATTACATGCTAGGAATTAGGGAAAACACGTCTACCAACTGTACTCAACATGACAGATGAATTTTTCAATATTGCATCGTTTGTCATAATTCTGCAAAATTTCACTTTTCACCAATCGGGAGCCCCATGGCAGGTGGGGGGCCCTAGGCTGCAGCCATATCTAGCCTGTGCATTAATCTGGCCCTGTCCGACGGTGTTCATTTATAAAGACTATAATGGGGCTGGCTAAGTGCTTGGCAGGCACTCTTGAGGCTTTCAATGGGAACAGACCCCCAACAGGGCCATTTAGAACATTATGTTTCTGTTTTGAACATGCCGATTTTTTTTTAAACTAATGGAAGACTGTACCCCAGTTTTTTTTAGCCTTGTCTATGTTTATACGGATTAATATTCATCAAACTACTACATTCCACAGTAGCATCCTCAGCGCTGTATATATTCTCTGCCTTTTACATCCTGCATCAGTGATGGAGAGTTTACAACATACAAGTTGGATGGCTACTGATGGTCAGATGGATGCCTTGATAGCATCGTGTCCTTTTGAAAAAAGGCAATTGGAAAAGGCACGTCCGCATTATTGGCCTTTGGGCAGACGTATTGACACGGGCTGTCAGAGACGTGCTCCCACATTTAAATCAGGCCTCAGAGTCTTCCGGATTAAGGACAATCCAGTGGCGGCGGCAATTGAGCAGGTCCGAAGTCGTCGATCGAGCCTGGCCTGGCTTGTTATGGTGGGTTTTTCAGGCTTTGCATCATTAGGGACCTATTGGGTTTGATGAGGCGAACATGAACATCCATATGGACAGACAAACACAAACACAGACATGTAGGCACGCATTTGCGCACACACAAACACACACACACACAAACACACACACACAAACACACACACACACACACACACACACACACACACACACACACACACACACACACACATTCAGAAACATCACCCACACACACACACACACACACACACACACACACACACACACAACACACACACACACACACACACACACACACACACACACACACACACACAACACACACACACACACACACACACACACACACACACACACACACACACACACACACACACACACACACACACACACACACACACACACACACACAGCTGGCTCAGTATGAATTTCACAAATCTATTTGAAAAAAAAAAACATTTGATTTTACACTAGCATCTGCTATTGTAATAAGGACATGTGTGGTATCCAAATGCTTTTGAGCGATGGAGATGAATGTGTAATAGGGTTCCCATGTACACACTCCCTGGCCCTGTCCCTGTTGCAAGGAGTAGCGGTGGCATCATGTGGCATGGATTGTTATTATGGTCTGTTATCTGTCGTCATGCTCAAACGTTTTGTGTAACTAAGGACCCGGCCACAACAAAGGAGACCGTGACAAGTCGGGGTCATGGTAACTCACGTCCGTTGGCAGACAGGTAACCTGACGATGACAAAACATGGACGTGAAATCTGATCTCTTGCTTTGTGATCTGCAGTGCCGGCTCAGAGCAACAACGGGCGCAAACCTCAGGGGCATGACGCAAAGACAGCACCCTATTGAATTTTTCATGTTTTCTCCTTTCTCAGGTTTTCAGTTGGGCGTCTTACTTCAATGAGCTCATTTCTGTGTCTGGTCAATGACATAAAACATCCAAAAATGTGGCCTTTTGTGCAAAAAACCTGAAGGGGAGAAATCAAGTTTAGCACTCCGTATTCTGCTCAAATGCTACCCAAACTGTACTCCTGAACTTTCTGAAGTTATTACATAACTAATAACTTCTAAACTGTTCCAAAATGTTGTTTTGGAGACAAATTCCTCCCTCACGACACGACAGACGAACACATGCACTGCATACATAACGAGCCAGGCTAATTACAGTGCTGCTTCCCCCATGTACAGTAAATCATACTGCCATGGCCGTAACTACCATTGAGGACACAGAGGTCATGTCCTCAATATTTTTTTCAGAAATCGATGATCAACAATGATAAATTCAGTCCGTATACAGTACACCACCTCCATTATCCTCAAGACAATGATAAATGAAACCGAACTTAAGAGTTTGACTGAAGAGTTTGAAGCATTCTAAATGTACAGTATATAGTAAAGCACACTGTTTTTGAACCCGATATTTGAAAATGTCTGGTTACGGCCCTGCATACTGCCCAAATCCTCAGGAGGTATCCAAGCAGCAGTGGAGCTTTAAGTTGCTATCTCTTTCCGTTTCCTTGGTAGCGGGCCTGCTTTCCTTCTGTCCTCCCTCCCATCCTTCCTGCCTCCCTGCGCTCCCTGTAGGATTTAAAGTAGGGCCCCAGTGGGGGGTGTCGGAGACATGTTTCAGGTTTGCGTCTCAATTATTCTTGGGTGGATAGACGTGCTGGCATGGTGCTGGAATAGGAAGCCACACGACACCAGTGAAGAGTTCAACTGAGCTTGTTGAGGATGGGGGCTCGCTTGGGTGGGTGGGTGGTTGGGAGGAAGGGGGAGTGTCGTGCACCTCATCAAAGTCGGACTTGACTCGACTGGACTTTGATCCTGACAGTGCGTGTCACACTCGGTAATTGCTCTGTCAAAACGCTGTTGGAACAGCTGAAGTCTTCTTGCGCATCCATCCATCCGTATGGTTCGGAGAAGAAGAAGAGAGCGAATTTGAAAGGGGGGTGACAGGCAGCACATGAAAAGAAAAGGAGAGGCAGTAGAGTTCATCTCCTATACGACATCCTCATAAACGGCATATGCTCTATGAAGCAGGGCTGGACTGGGCCCACAAATGGCATGGTACTGAGTATTTTTTGGCGTAGACCAGCTACATTATTTGATGAATACTGTTTTGTACTATATTAGTTCTGTCCATGGTGCATATATTTCCAAAACGGGCCACTGCATTTAATTGTGGGCCTGTGGGTTTTTCTGGGGTAAAACAAACGAACAGCATCGTCTCCTGAGGACTGTTGGATGCCCTTTATGCCAGATTGCCAGTCCAACCCTGCTGTGAAGCACATGTCAAGGGAACAGTTTACAGGGGAATATAATACTCCTGATGCTCACAAACACCTCATAATAATAACCTTGATGACTAATTCACATGTGGTTAAATCCAAGATGGTGGTAGACACAGCAGCTACAGGCTCTCCTTTCAAAGAGTTTTATTGATTTTTTGTGTGTTCATTTGTGTAATTTCACAATAAGTGTTGTAACCCCATAATGTGCACCATGTGGAACACTGTGATAGTCATTGAAAAGACTTGCTTACGATAGTACTACAACATTACCTAGTTATACATTATGGCAACTTGGTCATTGCAATTCTGATAACAGCAAATGTATTAAAGGGGCCATGTTTCAACAGATCTACATTTGTAAATGTTTCATTTCCACTAAGCAACACAACCTTAGTTCGTAAGAGTCACTACTACTGAGATCACTAACCAATCTTGTGATCTTGAATAAGCAGATGCCTTTAAGAGGGGTCAGGCCATTCTATTTTGCAGTATTTTGACATTTATCCAAAGTATTTTGGCATGTGAAACAGTACCACCTTGGCAAAAGAAAAAAATGGGAAGGCATGTAGTGCTTGGTAATGTACCTTCCTTGAAATCTTCACCATCAGCACTTTTCTTGACTTATTGTCAACGGTCTGGGCAACTATAATGGCTCTACTCTAATGTCTCTACAGTGACAAGACATCCTTCATGGGAAAGTCGGGGTATTTTTTAAGTCTGTATTTATGTCTTTTTTTATTTTTAAGAAATACAGAAGACCTTTCTTCAAACATTAGTTTAATAGACCGGGTTTTGTAATAAAATTAGCGTAATGACTTTGCAAATCAACAATATTCTTAAAATAAATTATATAAATAAAAATTAATCCTTAAAAGGCTGCACCTGCAGATGCAGTCCAAAAAGAGTGCCTGCCTTCTCTCTGCCTTCATTTTGTTTTGTATATTTGTATGCCTGTCTGTGCGCTAGTCTCATAGCAGAGTAAACAATGTGTTTGCATACTGATAGTCTGGGCTTGTGAAGGCAATCACAATTCTGCAGTTGACAGTCAATTTACTTAGTCCACACGACTGCATACTTCTTGTTTACTGATTAAGCTTTTTGTTTGTCGCTCCTTTTGTCTGTGTAATAATTGTTATTCTTAAAACTGCAATTCGCCTTTTGTCTGTCATCTTACATATAAAAGTACCCCGGTGTGTGACCACACAAAAATAAATTCATCCCACAAATCTGCCCAGAGACTGTGGTCGGACCACTGCACTGGAGATTGTTTCCAGGTAGTCTATTGCGTCCTAGCAGCCAGAATCCTGAGAGTCATTTTGAAGTGGGCTGCCCTTTAAGCAATCACCATCGACTACTATGGGATTGCTGTGCTTCCTACTTTGCCTAATGGTGCAAGCTGATATTACAGCACCCCTTTTCCCAAACCCTGTTGGCAGCAGCACAAGACAATGCCTCTTACCCCTGCTGAAAAAAGAAAATCACGTATTCCTCGCTGCGGCTTGAATCATTCAATATTTCTAAGCAGTACTGTGGACGCTATTGTGTTTGTAATATTTTGTCTAGCTCAAGCAGTAAAGCTTTTAGTGTTGTGACTGCTGTTGTGGCTATAAGTCACCATGCTAAGCTTTTCTGCCTGGTCACTGATTGCTATGGACCCTTAAGAATGGCCATCGTTTTAGTGTTCGTGTTGTGTCAATAAGGGCTGCTTTGTCGAGATGGACTACCAATAGGCTTTTTTACACAGCTTTAACCCTAGCCCTCTTCCTAACCTTAAGCCCTGTGGGGCAGTATTGTAGTGTATTGCGATTTGTTTGTTGGTAGCTCTGCTCGATGGTGAGCTCGACACAACACCGGCAAACTGTGAATTGCAAACTGGGGGTGAGCGATTCTGGGCTGTTACACAACCTTTGGCCATACAGATTTTTTAATCAGAGACTGATCCTGGATCAGGGATTTGTGGTCTTTTGCTTTATGGACTGCAAACAATACACTTGAGGCGCCTGTAAGATTGCTTGACATAAAGGTGACGGGGTCCAAATCTCCTGTGGATTGCTTGCTGAGATGTTAGCAGTGGGAAAGACGAGTGCTGGGGAAAAAAGAAACTTCTGAATGACACTAAACACAAGAGTCGCACAACTTCTACAGGGCTCCAGAGTGCGACCAATTTGGTCGCACATGCGCCCATTTTTTTCCATAGTGCGCCTAAAAAATATTTTTAGGCGCACCGGTGCGACCAGCCATCAGTAGAACAAAATTATTTGGCAATGCTAAACACCCGTTTTAATGGCCATAAAATGAATAGTCATTCTGCAGGCCTACAGTAACTGGCCCATCACACCATAAAACGTGTCAATGCGTCATTCAACTCCGCTGAACTATCTTTCTCCCCCTTCCTCTCGCTGACAGGCAGCCCGACGTTTCAGAATAAAATGTTCGACTTCGCTAAACTATCCGAGTTCACGTGTGCTCGCAAGTTTGTGATCTCAACCAGGGGAGTTTTGAAACGGACGAGAGGGTTACAATCACGGGGAAAAAACGAGATGGCTTGAGGATATATTAAACATCGGCCACTGATCACATAAACGCAGACGGGTGCGCGGATAATAATGGTCCGTTTCAGCCGCGTGCAGAGCTGGCCATTCATCAGGTGACACGCTGTCGGGACTTCTACGAGAGTTATTTGATAGCGACTCCAAACTGCCTATCTGTCGGCAAGGCATCGTTCATTCACATTGCGACAGCACGAGAGAGAGAGAGAGAGAGAGCGCACAAAATTGTGCTGTCCTGTCGTCGTGCTAAGATACCACAATCATCATGCAAAGGGAGAGCGCTCAAAAATGGGGAAATTCAAAACCCAATTCACATCGGATACATGTAAACACAATGGTCAGTTTCAACCGCGTGCAGAGCTGACCAAACAACAGACAGACTTGTCTCTCGGGACTTCAGTGAGAGTTTTTTGATAGCGACTCCAAACTGAATATCTGTCGGCAAGCCATCGTTCATGCACCTTGAGACAGCACGAGAGAGAGGTGGGGGAAGCGCGCACGGAATTGTGCTCTCGTGTCTGTCCATAGCGCTTGCTAAGATACCACAACCATTCATCATAGCGCTTGCTAAGATACCCAATCATCATGCAGAGGGAGAGCGCTCAAAAATGGGGAAATACAAAACCCAATTCACCTGTAAACATAGGCTATTAGTGTCTAATGATTTTAAAAATCATGACATTTTTAACAGGGTTTGAAAAAATATCTAGGCAATCTACCGGTATCCATCTATCTATCCATCCATCCATCCATCCATTTCTGTGCTTGTGTGTAGACTTAGTGCTGAAAATTAAAGCTTAGGCTAGCTTAGGCCTACTTGTAGCCAGGATGTGGTAGTTATGTAGCCTACTGTCAGTGTCATGTCTTTTGAGGAGCACATTTGGAAGACTAGCCTCTAGCACATGGAAGACTCCAGGTCAATTTCATTAATTATGATTATTATTATTATTACTATTATTATTTGTATTATTATATTATTAGGCCTATTGCTTTTTTATTAGCCTATTATTATTATTTTTATAAAGCTGGGGTGCGTGCGTGCGTGCGTGTGTGCGTGTGTGTGTGTGTGTGTGTGTGTGTGTGTGTTATGGGGTGAACATTTGGGTGCACCTAAATTTTGTGCTGGTGCACCTAAAAAAAAAATTTAGGCGCACCAGTGCAACCAGTGCAAAAAGTTAGTCTGGAGCCCTGTTCTAACTTTCCCGGAAACTCCGCCATCCAAAAACACAGAAACTAGAAATAAGCTGTCGCGGGAATGAAGCCTCTATATTTATCCGCCGTTTGTTTTTGTTTTCAGGTTTTTTTTAAAGTCTCAAAACACAAAAACAGGAGGCTTGACACCGGATCCAAAACAAAACAGCAGAAAAAAAAGAAATCCGCCCCCATGCATGCAGTCACCAGGGAAAAAAACAGAGAGGGAGGCACAATAACTGTGCCAAATGAGTCCTTCACTCAGATCTGGCAACACACCAATATTGGCAGACACAACACACCAAAAGCACCAAACTTGACACCTATCTGAGCACCCTGGTCGGCATGTAGGACATGTCACATATCTATCTGGGACACAACACAGGCGGCAGCAATCGCAGCAGATTGTGATGGTGGGAGTATGTGGAGGGTGCCATTCAAGAACAGATGACCAACCAGCCCACCAGTCCGTCATGCCTGCCATCCATCCGCTACCACATGCCCACAAGCAGGACTCTCTCTCTCTCTATCCATATCTCTCTGTCTCTCTCTCTCTCTCACTCTCACTCTATCTCTCTCACTCGCTCAGAGAAAAGTGGGACACGACAACAATAACACAAAACAAAACAAACAAACCAACCAAATGTGAAACAGCATTTAGTCTGTGAAGTGTGTGTGGGGACGATATGAGTAGGTCCTTCTGTGTGTGTGTGTGTGTGTGTGTGTGTGTGTGTGTGTGTGTGTGTGTGTGTGTGTGTGTGTGTGTGTGTGTGTGTGTGTGTGTGTGAGAGTGTGTGGGTGTGTGTGTGTGTGTGTGTGTGTGTGTGTGTGTGTGTGTGTGTGTGTGTGTGTGTGTGTACAGTATGGGGGGGGGGTGTCCTTGTGTGTGTATGTGTGTTGAATTGACGAATAACATATGTGGCCTGCGTAAGTTATTACCGTAATATTTTTCAAGGTTATTAATGACTACGTCACTCTCATTTATTAGGGTGAGAGAACCCAACCACCAGACACTTGATATATTTCCCCGCAACAGGTTAACGTGAATAACAAGAGATGCAACTGTCGTACAATTCAAGGTTCTTTTTATTTTCTGTTAGTAATTCTTCCTTGTATTTAAAATATATGCCTCTTGGGCTCAGTCAGATATGGAAAATAGAGGTCATGAATATATATACAGCATTCAAAAAGGGCAATCGTTCAACAGGTACAAAATTGTGCAAAATGTGCTAAATGTGCAAAATATGGAATTGCACTAGAGATTGACCAATGACAGCTATTCACAGCAAACAGGATTAGTAAAGAAAATACACAAAAATAAATGAAAAGAAACACACAAAAATCCCCACACTAAGAAAACAAAAACATAGCTGCCATAAGGGCAAGTATCAAAATGGCCACTGCACACACACACTCACACACACTTGTTAGACTACCTTGTCTTTGGTCCCTCCCTACAGCAAAACAGGTTCCAAGAGTTTAGTTTTATATTGCACGACACCCAATAATACTTAAGTGTTCATTCACTAACCCCTATTACACGATTGAGAGTGAAACTGTTACATGAGCCCCTTCGTCTCGGATGTCCCGAAGGCAAAACAAAAGAGAAAGGTTTGGGAAGAGAACAGTGGTGCCCCCCTCTGCTGTACAGTAGCAATGATGGCACAACTTCCTCCTCCTGCTCAGATGGCTACACGAGTCACGTCGGCTTCCAGTGGACTACGGCACATCGAGGAGAAGCCTTCAGATAGCCTGACCAGGCTCACGCGTAGTAACCACACAGGACGCCAAAGTATGCACGCCACCATACTGGTAGTTTGGCCTGGCAAGGTATGGAAGTGAGTAACACCACAACAGACTGCCATTCAACCCCACGCCGACCAGCGGAATATCAACGCCGCGACAGAGTTCCAAATGGGCAGCAGCTAACAAACCAGACATGCTTCTTACGGCAAACTTGATTAAAAGGTGAACCTACCCCCTCCCGCCCCTCAGCCTGCATCCAAGCAGGCACGGGAGAGGCAGAACAAACGCTACGACTGAAGGTCTCAACAACCCAGCATCACACAGCTAGCTAGCTCTAAGGCGCTTTTATCTCATCCATAGCAGGAGAGGAGGTGCCCGCTGCCCACTGTGCTCGTCAAAATAAAAGTCAAGTGTGCCCACAGTCACACATAGAATGAAGGATTCCGCGTGCATGTCAGGTAGGTTAGCAACCAGCAAAACCACCATGCAAAATAATCAATAATCAGCAAGTGGGTTCAGGCCCAAGGTCTTCCTTCCTTCACCATGTCCCTGTACAAGGCACATAACCCACAGGGTTCACAGTCCCTTTTAACCTTTCATTGAACAAATGATAAAGCAATCTGACAAAATGACAACGTAATGCAGTGTCGGATCCATAAGCGCATCCATACTGCAAAAGGCTTACTGTGGGCTAAAGGTGAGGGGAGTATTTGGTTCAGAGGCTTTCCGGGTTGGAATCCCAACCTTACCTCTCCCTAGCTACAACCTCGTCCATGAATGAAGTGGCCTTGAGCAAGGCACCTAACCACACATTGATCCAGAGACTGTAACAAATGTCCTGTACCTTATTAATTGTAAATTGTTATGGATGAATGTGTCCACTGAATGTGTCACTGAATGTATGTAATATTTAAAAAGACTTTAACACAGTACAGTGAATTTAAAACGTCTTTTCATTCAATCCTACTTGTGTACTAGCAAAGGGCGTAACAGCATCATACTTTTTCCATGTTCGCCCTTAATTCCGGAAAATTTACCCAGTTGCCATATTCAACTGAATTAACAGCAGGAAGGTTTGAACCAACACATGCGATAACTCAATAAAGATTGGGGAGAGTCGGTGCATAACTCACACATAGCTTACAGCCGACAGCCAAGTTTTTTTCAAGTCGAGCCGTAAAGGCAAACTAATAAATTTGTGGGCAAAAAAATCTGAACGCTGGACTCCCCACTGTCTCTGGAACCATCTTTAAGCGTCTCGTCTTGGTGAGGCATCTCTGGCCGACTGTGTTTGCTCAGGGCCTGTACAATTGTCAGCAAATGGAACATTTATGGTGTAGCCTCCTCCAGGAAATATAACAGCTATAGTAAATCAGTCTCCCCCTCACACACACGCACACACACACAGACACACACACACACACACACACACACACACACACACACACACACACACACACACACACACACACACACACACACACACACACACACAGAAAACCAGAAACATAGGCACACACACACACACACACACACACACACACACACACACACACACACACACACACACACACACACACACACACACACACACACACACACACAATTAACACACAAACACACACAGATAAACAGACAAGCAAACACACACACACACACAGAGAGAGAGAGAGAGAGAGAGAGAGAGAGAGAGAGAGAGAGAGAGAGAGAGAGAACCAGAAACATAAAGGTACACACACACAGACAGACACACTTAACACACAAACACACACAGACAGGCAAACACACACAAACTCAGGCATGCACACGCGCACACACAAACACGCACACACATACACAAGCGTAAGCATTCTCACCACAGATGGCTGAAGCCCCTTTGCTGCTGTCCCGGTGGGACGTCTCATATAAAACCCTGCCTGCTTCAACTGGTTATGAAGCGAGGTACTGTACTGTACTGTGGAGCCGAGCCGAGCAGAGTGGAGCAGAGCAGAGTGTTGGCTGTTCCCAGGAAGTGTGGGTTGTGATCCAGTTTATTTCTGCAAAACATATCTTAACTTGTTATCCTTTTGTCTCCTGTCCATCTGCCATGCTGTTTAATCCACTTGGCTATCCAGGTTTTTTTTGTTTCCTGTCCCTGGTTTTTATTTTTTTATTCTTTACAAAACCAAACATAGGCCCTTGTGTGTTTTGCTTCACTGTGTGAACCCATTTATTCAGGTAAAAGGTCTTGGCAGCAGAGTCCATTTCTGATATTAAAAATCCCCATCCGAACTGTAAGTCAAAATAGCACGTCAACAAATATGTGAAAAAAGGAACGGAAGGAGTTGTTACTGGCTTTGACGAGTTGCTGTGCTCTCCCCTACATCTGTAACATATTTCTGTCCAGCTGATATGTTTCGCCATTGTCTTCACGATACCGTCCGGGTACGCCCCACAACCAATATGTTTTCAAATTATGCTCCTTATTGAAAATCCTTGCATGTGATTCGACAAACAATCTGTCCATCATCATTACTAAAGTGACACTTCAGCCACTCACATTGAACTCGACCCTTGACGCAGCAGAGAACTACCGGTGGAAAAAGAACCATAAAGCCACCCCTCTATGGAAAATTCCACCCAGTGATCCTGATTGGCTCATTCATAAAAAAAAATGAATCTTTCTTTCTCAAGCCTCAGGTGGTTGCGTGAGGAGACACAGCCAGATGGCATAAGTCAGGTTAGTACATCCGAACCTGCGTGTGGACATTTGGTCCTGTCTTGTTGCTCATCACCAGTACTGTCCAGCTATCACCAAAGAAAGTAGATTGGATAAGACCTATCACTCGCTGGAAAATGCATTGGCGGTAGAGTATGGAGGTGTTAACCTAATTATCATCGACTTTCAAATCTCTTCGAGACTGGTCTGACCTAGAGCATAACAATTAACGTTTCTCAAAGGCATGGTTGACCAACCCACCTCTGTTGGTTGCTACTGGTCGAGGCCAGAAAAGGCTGTGCCATAGTTTAAACCAAACATTTTCTTAGTCCCAATAGATCGTATCTGCTTAAACCACGTCACTGCTTTGAACACGCCTCTACCCAGGGCCATTGGAGCTGCTCAAAGTTGATTGCTTCCCGACAAAGTGAATGGAGTTCTCCGGAGCTCAGAAAGTACTTGCATCGCCCTTGACTTGACTAGTAGCAACGCCGCAGGTGTTGCGTCACTACGCGGTCTGGCTACGGAGGAGTAGCCTGAGGACACAGTGCACATGGGCAGTGGGTGTGACGCCATGATGCCAAAAAGCGACTTGGATGTCCGGAACTGGAATTGCATTGTGGGTGTGAGTGGCTGCTGCGAGTTCTTTGAAAGAGGATGTCGGTTGTTAATGTTGAGTTTGTGGCCAAATTAACTAAAGCTGTCAGTCAGCGTTGAATGTGGGGGCTAATTAATGACAGCGGTCAAAAATTCACAGTGTCCTGTGACCTGTTCCACATTCCAGCCCTTGCGGTAGAGATATTGCACTTAACCATGTCGCAGACAGCAGGAAGTGACACTCAGGCCCTGCCGTGGCGCATATGATAGGGCACTTGTTTGCTATGTGGCCGACCCAGGTTCGATTCCCAGCCCCGGTCGTTTGCCGACCCTTCCCCATCTCTCTATCCCAACTCGCTTCCTATCACCATCTGCACTGTACTATCATGAATAAAGTAAAAAAGACCTTATGACTTGGGTGAACCGTCTTCTCCCTACTGTCTTTGCTATCGCTACAATGCCCTGGTCTGCAGGAGATGCAAGTCAGCACAGCACAGAGTCTTTGGCTGCATGCCCCCCTTTTCATAGTTGATATTACACGGCTACGCTTATTTAATTACACCTTTTAAAGAAACGACAACTCACTTAAAACAATGGAAGGGGGTCTCTATTACTCGTGTCCCCGCAGGAATCAACTCATTTCCTTCCTCTTGTAATGGGATCCTTAGGCTTCCCCATACTGTGTGTAGGAGTCTGCTCTAGGTTTTCTTTCCCTAAAAAAGTCGGTCTCAGCATACAGGGAAGCTGACAGGGTGCGACAAAGGGGTCAGCTGTCCTGGGCCTGGGGGAGGGGGAGGGGTTGGGCCAGAATTGAGTCCTCATTACATTGTACGTTGTATGTATTGGGTGGGGGGCAGTGGCGGAACAATTGCACACAGGGCCCCAGGGCAAGGCACTTATAGGGCCCCTTATACCGCTTGCCAAGCTCACAATAGGGCCCCCGCCACCAATACGGGAGGGCCCTGGGCCCAGGGGCAAGTGCCCTGCTCGCCCCCCCTATAGCTCCGCCCCTGGTGGGGGGTCCTTTTAGCTTTGTCTTGGGCCTGGTCAAAGTTGTCAGCGGTCCTATCCGCATGGCTTGTTTCAGTCAACAGCACACACCTGTTTATTGTCTGTCCAGATTCTCATTTATCCAGGCCATGTTGGTCAAGAGCAAACTTGTATGCAACTGGGCTGATCGTTTCATGAATCCATTTGCATGCAACTATTCTATCAGTGGAATGACTGTTGGTTGAAAAAGTTGGGAAAGTTCATTTTCTACAGGAACTAGTTCACTTTCAATTCACACATTTCAACATTAACTAGTTTGTTCATAGTTCATAATTCTTTATAGTTAATAGTTTGTTCATAGTTCACAAAATGAACTACAGTCCATAGCTCATTTTTGCAAGAGGTATATTGTACAATATCATTAGCAAGGCCTGTATAACAACACAGACACCAATTACTTTTTATGAGAACAGTGAAAATATATGTGTGAGATGTCATCTATGTTATTAGGGCTGTTTGCAATGTATTTGTCTGGGTTGTCACCCACACACTAAGGGAGTGTGGCACCCTATTGAACAAAGGTTCATGAAGTTCTTTCACAGGCACCAGAAACAACTCATTCATCGTTTGTTCATCAAACAATAATTTCAGGTACAACACTGCTATTACTACATCATGACACCACAGGAGTCTTTAGTATACATTCAACTTGGCCATTGACATTCTGGTAACAGCAAACATAGACCTATATCCAGGGGCGGATAGTCATTTTGGGACCCAAGGTGAAATATAAACATGGGGCCCTCAAAAGTCATTCTCTAAACACGGCATCAATTGGCATTGGAAGGAGTGAGGGTGCTATTTTAGTGTTTTGTCTCGTATGTATCTTCGATAACTTTACATAAGTGACAAATTAAGGTCAGGCCTACATTTCGTGTGGTTATCGTGACAGTTGGGCCCCTATTGAGGGGAGATTTGTCCTGGGCCCTAGACATTTGCCTAGGTTTGCCTAATGGTAAGTCCGCCTCTGCCTATATCTCATAGCAGGGGGCAGTGTCAGGTGCTCCTGGACAAAAAATATGGCCCATTGCCTAATATGGCCCATTCATCACTTCACCCAGATCTGCGAGCACTTGTTCAATCCAACTGACCCGCTTATTCATGTGCAAATGTGTGTGCTGATGATGGCCAGGTCACCTCTTCCTGATAAAAGATACCCACGTGCCACGTTTCTGCTGGATGTGCTCCATGTGAAGTCATCGGCCCCTGTTATCTGTTTATACAGTCATGCCGAGAGGGAGAGAGGACAGCAGCTGTGCCTACTCACTGGAAAACAGAGGAGAGCAGAAGACAGGCCTCATTCACAAGTTGACATTTTCAGCCTTTGAAACGTGGGAAGATGGAAAACTTGTGAATGAGCGACACGACTGAAAATGCTGACATTAAAAAGGGCATGGAACACAAGAGAAGAGAAGAGAAGAGAAGAGAAGAGAAGAGAAGAGAAGAGAAGAGAAGAGAAGAGAAGAGAAGAAATAGAAGATAACAGAACAGGGCGGAATGCACATTGTAAACTATCGATATTCTATACAAACTATGGGATCACATGGTGCATAGCAAAATAAATTCTACATCTGAGGTATTTCAATATCTAACAGAACAGCAGTCATGAAATAATTTAATAGAATTCTGAAATTATTCTAATTTCATGCTTGCTTTCTACTGAATTGAGCTGAATAGCTGGGGGGATTCTTGCCGCCCTCTACTGGGAAGGGCCGGCAGAATCCTGATCATTTGCGTGGATTTGATGATATTTGTGACTGGATCATCTTTTTGAGTCCTGCACGCATGCCATGAACACGCGCAGCGTCCGGTTGTTATGGCCTGCTGGGTCGGCGCGAGATGCGAGCAGATAGGAGGAAGCGCAGGGGGTGCTGATAACACAGGCTGGATTCAGATCCAACATTCCGTGACGTGGGTTGCACTCGTGTGTGTGTGTGTGTGTGTGTGTGTGTGTGTGTGTGTGTGTGTGTGTGTGTGTGTGTGTGTGGCGCGCGCACGCGCCCGTGAGAGAGAGAGAGAGAGAGAGAGAGAGAGAGAGAGAGAGAGAGAGAGAGAGAGAGAGAGAGAGAGAGAGAGAGAGAGATGCTCTTCTGTGTGTGCCGGGGGGGCGGGGGTCGTTCAGAGACGCATGCGCATAATGGTGATGTATGGTTGAAAACGGATCGGGCAGCTATGCCGTGGAGCAGCCGAGGCGGAGTATGTAGAAGCTTATAGCAGTGCTGTCCGCAGGCGCTGAGAGACACCGGCCAGTCAACAAAGAAAGCGGAGAGCACTCGGCGAAGAACAAGACAAGGGCCTCCATCGAATTTCCGCCAGCCGTCGAATTCTCTGTTTGGCTAGCGAGTGGCACATCTCCAGCAATGTTTTCAGCCGCTTGATCGCCGGGAATTAATTCCACCTTTTTTATTTGCATGAAATAAAGCAGCCTATCAAAACACGGGTCGCGATGATTTTGTTAGCATTCAATAGTAGAAGACATTTGACCAGTCTCTGTCAAGACTCGCTTTGCTTGCACTTCATTCTGTGGATTTTAACGTTATGTGCGGTCCACGCAGAGGAGCGACCGTTCAGTGTTGAGGTAAGGAGTGGACAAAGGGTCACTTGTCGTGTTTTTCGTCCCATTATAGCCAAATAACGTTAGTATCTGAATTAGGCATGTGGAAAAATCAAGAAAACGGACGACGCCTCGGGGCATGGAATCGGGTCTCACAATGAGTTCTGTGTTTAAATCTGTCTTGAGCGAGCGCAACGTTCGGCGTCAGGAAATGGAGGACCTGGTAGCCCTGGTACCGCTCAACTATCTTGGTCGTTCGTTATTTTACCCGGGATTTTTTTTTTTGACCGTGGTTCAGTTCGCGACAGGTGTGTTTATGCAAGAGTGCAAAACTCTTGTCGTGGTTGTATTTGAAACACTAGTCGTAAAATCTGTCGCCGGCAATAAGAGAGTAGCCTGCACAAAGCCAGCCACTGCTCTGGTCATATGAGTACCAGAGAGACCAAGGCCAAAATGTGGAGTGTTCAAGTTTCGGGAGTCAAACTTTCGGTGACTCTTTTGTATCGTCTCTGGCAAACCTGAGTGCAAATCTTGCCCTCTCGGGTTCAATATTCTTATTAAATAGCTCTATACTTTGGTTGTCTTGTATCGTCCTAAGTGTCAAAGAAGCTTCCACTGCTTTGCCACTAAAAGGGCCATTACGCACAGGGCAGTTCAATGCTCATAAATGTGAACTGTTATAGCCTACTATATAAACCATGCCTGTGTCATTGCACAATACTTAGGCTATACATGACACTTGAATATAATCCCCAAGTAGGCCTATGTAGAAGTTGCATCCAGCCACACAAAAAAACACACTAGTTAGGGCAAGTCAAGTTAGGCTATATCTCACTACATTTCTCTGTCTGGTAGGCTACAGGCTGAATGCCTTTACACCCATGCCAGTTGGGAAGAAGCTGCCTCTGCGGGTCAGTTAGCAAAGGAAGAAGGGGAGGGGGGGGGGGGCATAGTGGATGGGTTTTTGTTGGCATGAAGACACCCACCATGCTGTGTGCCACAGGACCAGAGGGCAGTGCCAGTTAAACACCAACCAAGGCCCAAACGTCTGCTGCTGAAAGCTGTTATCGTCACCACCAAAAGTCCCCCCTGGAGACAGAGAGATGTGACTCAAAACAAAAAAATAAACAAAAACAACCAGCTCCATCATTTAAGTTTAGGATAAATAGCAATCAAATTGTGCTCTGAAGAGATGTGGAGGGCAAAAAATAGACTTGTCTTCTGCTTAATTGCATACGTCAGCCAACACATCATCCCCGAAGCAAACGCTACTAAACGAGGTTAAGCTGGACAGGAAGGGTTCCATGTGTGATGGGCGTCAAATGAAAGGGCAGATGGGAGAGAGACAGTGGTGGAAAGACACAGATATTTATACGCCGTGCTCGTCTCTGATGTTAAAATTGGATGTGGGATGAGAGCAGGGCGCTTTATTGGCGTGGTTTGGCTGAGGTTTGGTTGGTTTGGCTGTGGAAAGTACATATACACACATCCTAGTTCTCTCTGTGTGTGTGTCTCTCTCTTTCTCTGTCTCTGTCTGTCTCTCTCTCTCTCTCTCTCTCTCTCTCTCTCTCTCTCTCTCTCTCTGGAACACACACACACACACTCAAATACAAACACACACGTGTGCACCCAAATACACACCCAAGCTCAAACACACGCGCGCGTGCACACACACACACACACACACACACACACACACACACACACACACACACACACACACACACACACACACACAGAGACAGACAGACAGACAGACAGACACATACAAGCGCCTTGGACACAAGCCGAAAGTTTGGTATTCATATACACATCCAAGCTCTCTCTCTCTCTCTCTCTCTCTCTCTCTCTCTCTCGAACACACACACACTCAAATACAAACACACGACACGTGCACCCAAATACACACCCACGCTCAAACACGCGCGCGCACACACACACACAGACACACACACACACACACACACACACACACACACACACACACACAAGCACCTCGGACTCAAGCCGAAAGTTTGGTGTTCTTTAGGGAAAAGGATGATCCTCTCTCGTCCAGAGCAGGGGTCTGGCCGGTTTGGGAATATAAACCTTTGCTTTATTTTACTGGGAGACTGTGTGACTGGACAGTGTGCATGACTGTCTCTGTTTGTGTCTCCCTGTGTGTGTATAGAAAGGTCTGTGTGCCTTTTTTTGAGATGGTTGTGTGGCTGTCTGGTGTGAAGTTTCTGTGTTTGTGGTTGAGAAGTTTATGTTACTGCTGATCAACACTCTCTCTCTCTCTCTCTCTCTCTCTCTCTCTCTCTCTCTCTCTCATGCCCATCATCCATGTGTATGTGTATGAGCTCACTGTGTGATCTCACTGTCGGTAAGAAGAGTGCATATAAAGATAGTGTAAGTGTGTGTGTGTGGGCATTGTAGGGAACAGTGGGTGAGTGTTAGTGTGTGGCTGGTGACCAGTGGCTCCAATCTCCTCTCTCATCTTCTCTGTCACAGCAAGGAGCTTCCTTATGCTTTGCACTCCCTTGTGTGTGTGTGTGTGTCTCTCTGTGTGTGTGTGTGTGTGTGTGTGGAGAGGGCATGTGGTTTGTATGTGGGCATTGTAGGGAACAGTGGGTGAGTGTTAGTGTGTGACTGGTGGCCAGTGGCTCCAATCTCCTCTCTCACCTTCTCTTGTCACAGCAAGGAGCTTCCTTATGCTTTGCACTCCCTTGTGTGTGTGTGTGCGTGTGCGTGTGCGTCTTTGTGTGTGTGTATGAAAATGTGTATGTGGTTCTACTCTTGATAAGCTGAAGCATTTTCAGTCATTATATGAACCATGTTCTCTCTCTCTCTCTCTCTTTCTCTCTATCTCTCGCTCTCTCTCTCTCTCTCTCTCTATCTCTCGCTCTCTCTCTCTCTCTCTCTCTCTCTCTCTCTCTCTCACACACACACACACACGTGCACAGATGTATCCACCATATTTGTTTCTGTTAGGCTAGCCATCCCCCAAGTCTCAAGCACAACACAGGCTCTGTTGACTCCATACACACTCTCATTCTTTCTCACACACACATGCACACAAAGTCCCATAGTCCCCCCTCACAGACACACAACACACATGCATATACATAGTACTGTCTCAGACGCTCTAGTAACAAACCCCAGACTATCACCACAAGGGCCTACACACACACACACACACACACACACACACACACACACACACACACACACACACACACACACAGCAGAAGCAGTGTTGTCAGTCACGTTACACACAGTCCCCCCTTTCATAGCTGATCTTTTCTGCACTGATACACTCAGGCCATTCACCTACACATGAAAATATTTTCGCTGGGACCGAAATGTTAGCGATCGCTGATTACGCAAGCACTGCGGAGGTGGGAGAGGGAGATCCTCGAAGGGCAAGCACTTGGAAACTTTAAAATGGTAACCATCACCATATCTCGAAATACCAAATCATTAAAAAAAAATAACCACATATGATCTAAACATACACTACTGTGTCTGGGAAAGTTTTTTGTGCGGATATGATGAATTCTGACTGTATGAATTCACAATTACTTATTACTTACCAAGTAAGTAAGCAGGTATGAAGTCCTAAGTAAGTACTTACTTACAGAACGAATGCTGGATATTAAGAAAATGTTGACTATGAAAATCTTGGACTTAGATACACAAAGCAGACTAAAGATCAAATGTGTACAAGATAACACATATAGATAGGCCTACATTGATTTAATGCATGCTATACAATCAGGCTATAGGCGACAACCACTCGTTTCCATAATGCTGGGCTTGTTTGCAATCACCTGGCTGGCCCATTGCTTTATGTTTGCTGAATACGAGTGAGTGGTGATTACGCAAGCCAGAGCGAGGGCAGCCTCGCTGTGGAGGTGCAGGTCTGAAGACCCCCGAGCTGCAAGCGGTTGGAAAATCTATTCTGGAAATCTTGAAGTCACCACCGTATCTCAAAATACTGATGATTAAATAAATAAATATCCACCTACGACCTACAAATACACTTCTGTCTGGGAAAGTTTTTTTTGTGTATATGATGGATTGCAATGTAACTGATACCAACTTACTACTAACTGTTAGGCAGACAGATAGATTTTGAAAGTATCAATAGACTGTATTCTACTTCGTGTACTTTATTCTTCAATGTCACATACAGGGGCGGAGCTATAGGGAGGGTGAACAGGGCACTTGCCCCTGGGCCCAGGGCCCTCCCGTGTTGGTGGTGGGGCCCTATTGTGAGCTTGGCAAGCTGTGTAGGGGGGCCCTATAAGTGTCTTGCCCTGGGCCCTGTGTGCAATTTATCCGCCACTGGTCACATACAGTATAGTCTTATATGTCAAGTCTCAGGTCTGAGAACATACACATCTTCCAAATCAAAGCCAGCGAGGCTTTGGCAGAGCATTTTGAACAAGTCCAGAGACTGGCTTTTATGATCTTGAACGGTTAATTCCCCTTGTGAACCTCAGCAGGAGCCATATTGAGTACCAGATGTCTGTGAATACTACCACATGACACTGTAATACCCTTGTTGTCTTGCCTAGCCTGTAGGGCTAACTATTATCAGACACAAAATTCATTGCAATGGCCTCCACCAATAATAACAAAATACGCTGATGAACCTCAGCAAGGGGGCCATATGAAGGACCACATGTCTGAAACACTCCTTGTCTGGCATGCATGGTCTGGACTAGCCTTACATGCCACTGTAACACGTTGTTTATCAGTTAAAGAGCTCACCGTAATGGCATGCACCAATAAAAACAAATACCTTTTGAAACCCAGCAAAGGGACCATATCAAGTCCCAGATGTAAACACTCCTGACCTAGCCTAGCCTGGTCTGGCCTAGCCTAGTGTGCCATTGTAACATGTTTTTAACTGTTATCAACTACAACTACTCCTGACCTAGCCTAGCGTACCACAGTAATACCCTCGCCTAGACTGGTCCTACACTGTTATTACATCAGCTAAATTGCTCATTGTGATGGCCTCCAATAGCAACAAAATATTACCTCTAGTGAACCTAGCAAAGGGACCATATCAAGTCCCAGATGTACAAGTATGTAATAATTCTGGCTAGCCAAGGCCTGCGTGCCAGTGTAATACTCTTCCCTCCCCTGGCTTGATCCGAAACTCTTATCTACCAATAAAACTCACTGCAATAGCCGTCCCACAACTAACAGGAAAAGAGCCATGGCATGTTGCATGCGAACAGTGATAGATAGCTAAGAAGATGACCGCTGGGGTTTTAAGGCCTCTTTATGCTTCTGTGAATCTCCCGCCGGCTGGACGATGGCATGCGAGCAGGCAGGCAAAAGGGGATTGACACAGCCTCGATAAACTCCCCCTCATCGAGAGTTCTACTGTCTCGTTCAATTCGATGTGATGCTGTTTCTAGGAACTGTTGTGTACTACATCTGGGGTTTAAGATGGCTAAATCCACTTTCAAGTTGAGACTCAGGGATGTGTGTGTGTGTGTGTGTGTGTGTGGGTGAGGGTGACAGGGTAACATGTGATGCTGCAGTGCTGGCCCCATGCCCCGCGTAGGAAGTGTGTGTGCGCTAGTGTGTGTGTGTGTACGTGCTCTCTTTAGCCTTTTCTTCTTAGAACCTGACTTAAGTCTGAGCAGAGCGTGTGCTTGCGTGCATGTGTTTGTGTTTGTGTGTATATGTGTGTGTTTGTGTGCGTGCGTGCATAAGCCTATATTTGTGTGTGGGTGGGTAAGTGGGAGGGTGTGTGTGACAGAATACCGACTGTGGATACTATGGTTTGGATCAATATGACAATTACCGTATTGATTATACTATATGGCTTCACTTATTGCATGCTAAATGACTCATTGCCCAGCTCTCTGGGTATGATTGAGTTTCAGACCCTAATTGCCATCACTTCAGCAAGGTGAAGTTTTTTCGCCGTTTAGCAAAATTCTAAATATTAAAACATTGATTCTTACTCCTATCTGTGTGTGTGTGTGTGTGTGTGTGTGTGTGTGTGTGTGTGTGTGTGTGTGTGTGTGTGTGTGTGTGTGTGTGTGTGTGTGTGTGTGTGTGTGTGTGTGTGTGTGTGTGTGTGTGTGTGTGTGTGCTTCCACCACTATTTGGATCTGTAATGCTGCCCTACTGATGAGATCCAAATAAAAGTATTAAACTGTGTGTGTGTGTGTGTGTGTGTGTGTGTGTGTGTGTGTGTGTGTGTGTGTGTGTGTGTGTGTGTGTGTGTGTGTGTGCGCGCGCATGCATGTGTGTGTGTGTTGCCTGATTGAATGAAAGGCCAGCATGATGTCACTCTAGAAAAAAAGATAAACACACCAAGTGATACACTCCCAATATCAAGTCCCTCTGTAGCCTACTCACATGACAAACTCCAAACAGTGATAATGATGTAATTTCTCATTTTTCCATTTAATCTATTTCAGTGGATAGTAGTTATCATCATTCTGTTGCCATAGTTACCGCTGACCTGTAGTAACATTGGGCAAAGTCGGGGGGGTGCGGGAGGCAGGCATTCGCCACCACGTGCACTGTTGTTGTCATGGCAACCACAGCCTCCCACATTTCGTTGGTAATGATATCTTCATGCATAGTTTGTCTTTTTTTTGGAAACTGGGCTTTGATGTTTTCATCTTTGAAAATTAGTGCTCCATCTCACCCCCAAATCTGCTGCTGCCAACTATCACAGCCGTGGGGTTCATGCCAGTTCTACTCTGGTATACTTGAGAATGGACACGCATGGCCCTGCTGTGGCCTAACGGTAGGGCACTGGGTTACTGCACCGGCGACCCGGGTTTGATTCCGGACTGGTTCATTTGCCGATCCACCCCCCCAGTCACTTCCTGTCGCCTCTCATACTGTCCTATTGAAATGAAGGCAAAAATGCTGCTACAAATATATATATATATACTGTATAAAAAAGAATAGACATGCGTAGGTATGGTTGTGTGTGTCTCTATGTTTCTCACACACACAGAGACACACACACACACACAGCCAACTGATCACAGCTGCCTATGTAAAGGGCAAGCTCTCTGTGGCTGGTTGATGCCAAACGTCTAAGGATGATTCATCTGCTCTGATTGCACATAACTGTGGAAGGGGGGGGGGCAAAGAAAAAGGAAATCTTGCCACCACCGTGATGATACATCGTTGAACCACTAGCATGACAGATCAGTCAATGCCCCAAATCGGCATCTTGGAAACCCAGCCAGTGTCGTTGATATGATATGACACACTGCAATAACCCCTACCCCAGGCAGTTAAGGTTAGGGTTTTGATGTAGCTCATCTCGACAAAGAGAAGCTCATCTCTTTTCAAGAGATATTTTTGGGGCTTTTTGGGCCTTTATAGGACAAGATGTGACAGGAAGCAAGTGGAGAGAGAGAAATGGGAAAGGACCCATGCCGGAATCAAACCCAGGTCGCCGGTGTAGCAGTGCAGTGCCCTTCCGCTTGAGCCACGGCAGAGCCAAAGCAACTCTATTCTCTATCCCCCCCCACACACACCACCCACCCCCCGCGCGCTTCTGAGCTGGTGGGTGCATTTGGCCTGATTAGTCGCTTTATGGCCACCGCGACATCATCTGACTATTGCCGCCACCGCGATACATCTCCCTGACGGATCAGTCAATGTCCGAATCGCTATCTTTTGAAACCCAGCCGTCCCATGCCCCTGATCTGTGGGCACATTTGGCCTCCTGAGTGGCTTTATGGTCGTAACAAGGGCCGCGTGAAGGTTAAGATCGACGTCCTGTCCTGTGCAAATGAAACGCTGAAGAGCTATACTGCCCACAGTATCAGTAGAGGACATCAATGAGACCTCGCCCCACCCCCCACCTCTTACCCTTCTGCTCATTGTCTGTAATGGACTTGAATGGTAATTGCTTTCCTCAAATGTACCCTCTCTTGCTTGTTTTTGCGTCTGTGCAGGGTCTAGCCTGTTACCGAAAAAAAAACCAAGCCACATAATAGTTGTTTACTCATTTTGTTTCACATTTCCTGAAGTGAACTTATTAATGAATGGGAAAAAAAGATATAGACAGTGGGGCAATGTTTGACACCGAGATGGAATTGAGCTATTTTTGTTCCAACTGGTATTTAGAGTAAAAATTATATTAATTTGCATGGGCTTCAGTGGTGACTCACATCCCACAGAGAAGAGAGAAGAGAGATAACACATGACAATCTGCACCGCGTGGTTGTTTCAGGCATTAGAGAGAAGAGGTGGGAGAAGAGGAGGAAGTGGGGCGTTAATATGTCTTGTGTGTCGGTGGGGGCTTACCTGTCTGTTCCTCTCTTCCCATCTCGGAGGCTGCAATAGCCTGAGTTGCGATGAGACTTCATTGCTACCCTGCTGTGGTCACGTATGGGTGTTACACATTTCAATGGTCATCCGGTGAATCCCAACGTTGGCTGCTCACAGGCTAGAAACATGCAGGTCTGGTTTGAAATGACTGGCTGGCTGGCTGACTAGCTGGCTGGCTTGTTTCAGTAAGGCATTTTGGGCGTAAAAAACTGATGGCTATTTTCAGACAGTTACTTCCAAATACCACCGATATTATGATGGGGTGGGCACAATGACTTTTGATTGGAATCATTGCACTCACTCATTCACTCACCCAAACAAGGCCAAGTAATCACAGCAGATGCAGCTTACCCCTTTTTCTATAGGTACCCTTCGCTGGCATAGTCTTAAACCTACACCCAACTGTGTTCTACGTAAACCGATAGTCGTATACCTGCTTTGCATCAAAACGGAACTTGTTTGACGTCATTTTGGAAAAGGCTAATTAGCTCATGTACATTGCCAATGCAGCCGATTCAGGACGACTGGATGAAATCTGTGACACCTTCTTAGCGCAAGGAAGCACTTTTGACACCTGTTTTACTAAGCTGTGGCTTGGTGCTCAAGCTCATTACAGCTGATCTCCTTGAATGTCCCACCATTTCTAGGTTTCTAAACCTACACCTCATACTAGACTTCGCTAGCCTAATAAACTAGATGAACCTGGCTAGTGGCAGAAAATATTTATGTCTGTTGAGTTAGTTTAGTACGATAGTAAACCTGTCTCCCGAAGCCTCATTCAATATTTGTAGCATGAACTGGACTGGTAGGGTGCGTGTTCAAGCCCAAGGTGCCGGACTGTGCAGGATGCACAAGTGTGCTCACTGCACTCAATAAAATTGCATTTATGCCTCACCCGTACAAGGGGACAGTGCAGTAGGATGGTACCATGTTCAGGGTACCTCAGTCATGGAGGAGGATGGGTGAGCGCACTGGTTAATTACTCTGATAACTGTTACACTGGCATATTACCAACCGCATATGTGTGTGAGTGTGGGAGAGTGAGAGAGAGAAGTGAGATCTGGCTTGGGCTGAATGTATGTATGTAGTTATATGGTTAATATATACGGAATGGAATGATGTGTGTAATGTGTATTTTGTATTTATGTATGTATGCTACTTACTCTACCCACCAACCTGGGGGGTTGAGGATCAAACCGGCAACCTTTAGGTCTATTATTGTGACGCCCTAACTGCGTACCCATGACTACCCAACAAACTCTAGGCCACTGGTGGCATTCAAAGGTCATTGCTTGCGTTCTTAACAGGTGGTTAAGTGACAAGGCCAAAAGAATGAGTCATCTGCCCTTAGTGGATATTATTGAGGCTAAGAAATATTATGTGAAGAAAAAGAAATCAATGGCATCATTGGGGTACATTTAAAAGCCAAGCTGCTGAACAAAAACCTTCCTGGCTCTTGACAAATCAGTTGTCAGTTCTGTGGAAATGGTTTGTTCTTATTTGGGTTGTATTGACATGAACCGGATCTAAGGAAGCAAGTACGTGAGAGGTGACCGTGCTTAAGACGAGTTTCGATCCAGAAGCTCTTAAACTGTCAGTGCAGTGTCAGGGAAACAAAAATTGATATCGGGCAATATGGGAAACTGAATCATGATTTTTTGTTGTCATATGTTACTTTGCATTGCAGGCTACATTGCAGTTGTCTACCCCGCAGCAGCAAAAACTCTCTAACGTACTCCTCCATGCTGTCTTGCGTTATTGCTGATGCAAATAAATGCATCTACAAAGACATTATTCTCAGTGATTGCTCAAACTGTAGCGGCACTAGAAATACCATTGTTTTTGACTCAAATGTTCGTAAATGGTCAACTTGGACATTAAACGGGCTTGCTCAGGATCGAGCAAACAAAAAAAAAGAAAACTCATAGGTATGGCATCCCCGAACTCACTTTTTTTAACTGGTCACTTTTCATTTTACACAGGAAATTCCCTTTAATGAGTAATGGGTCATCCTTATTTTGGGACAGACAGCTTACCTATATTTACTTAGCAGTGCTGGTTTTGGACAATGTGGAAAGCTTAGTCATTCACCTATCACCCATCCCTGCTTTGCAATGTACATCTAACGTCAATGTACATCCTGCTGCTTGGCATTCTCCGTTTCTACTTGCAGAATTGTCAATAGTAATGACTTAACGTGGCAGCGTATTTACTGTATTGCTGTGTTCATCCCAGCTAAGCTTGCACAAGAGCAACAGTTAATGTTTTACTGCCATATTTGCACAAGTCACTCCAGTGAAGAGAATCTCACTGCGGTTTACATTGATTAACAAAGTCGAGGAAGCCAAGAAGTGTATTTTTCTTACCTATGCGGACACATATACAAATCCGTACTCACACTTTAAGCACAATTACAGTGTGCGTCACACAAAACTTGACAACGGTTACACATGTACTGTTAGGCCACTCATTAACACCGTCTAAGAAGCCAAGAACTGCATTGTTTACCCATCTTGACACACAGACAAATAGGGCTGGGTATCGCAGCCATGTTCCTGTATCGATTCGATATCGATTCTTAGGGCTTTGAATCGATTAATCACGATTCAATTCGATTCATTCCAAATCGATTCAATCCGTTCCCTTCTTGGTGCCAGGATTTCCCCCAAAATATGCTGTTGCCTATTTTTATATAAAAATGTCAAAGGGCTGTGGCTTGACAGTGTTAACAGATTGCTAATTTGTAAAAAGTAGGCCTAGGCCTAATTGACTAATACCTACTGGCAGTGACGTGCGCTGGGATTTATGGCTGGTGAGGCAACTTTTTCAATATCAGATTTTCAAATAAATAATTGCCAAATAGGCCTACCGACAAGTTCCATATGTCATAGCAGCTTTCTTAACATAAGGTAGGCCTACATATTTTGACATAAGCTTACTGCATTTCCGCAGAGAAAATGCTATTAGATCTCTCTCTCTCACACACACACACACACACACACATACACACACACACACACACACACACACACACACACACAGGATTCAAACAGTGGTCTCAGATAAACCACACATCACCAATGTGGACAGCAGAGCAGAGGAGAGGAGAGGAGAGGAGAGTAGTGGAGAGGAGAGGAGAGGAGAGGAGAGGAGAGAAGGGGAGGGGAGAGGAGAGGAGGAGAGAAGAGGAGAGGGGAGGAGAAGAGAGAGGAGAGGAGATGAGAGGAGAAAGGAGGATGAGTGGAGAGGAGCTCAAGGAGAGGAGAGGAGAGGGAGAGGAGAAGAGAGAAGAGGAGAGGAGATGGGAAAAGAGAGAAGAGGAGAGGAGATGGGAAAAGAGAGGACAGGAGAGGAGATGGGAAAAGAGAGGACAGGAGAGGAGATGGGAAAAGAGAGGAGAGGGGGAGAGGAAAGGAGAGAAGAGAGGAGAGGGGGAGAGGAGAGGAGGGGAGGTGAGGGGAGAGTAGATGTGGGACAAAGGTGTGGCAGGAAGCGAATGTCAACGTAAACAGATATTACACGCTTCGATATAGTCACCAAATATTTTGGGACTGTCATTTCGGTTATGCCTACACCTTGGAATTAAATCAGAGTCTTGTAGTTACACGGGTATATTTGATTTACCTCAACGGTACCCTGTACTCAACTTTACAAACAGTTACCGGGCACATGAGAATCCGGTGCCCATCACAAAAGCTACCACACTGGACAGAATCACGGCGGATTCTCTGTCTCCCCACGGGTCTCACAAACACAGGCTTCACACACATAGGAAATTGGTCTTACCTGAACTCGTGCATCAGGTCCATGCGCCGCTCTTTTCCTTCACTTTGGCGTTGTGCATGCTAACGTTACTTTAGCCGGTGCTGTTCATCCAAAGCCCCAAACGTCGCCCCAAACGTCCAAAGCAATTTGGCATTGAATATGAGTAGCCGCGAGGATTTGTGTTTCGTGAGGCTCCTTAGTCCTTAGTAAATTGTTAAGTCGTAAAATCCCATGCGAATGGTCTTCCACACATTCTCGCCGGTTGCAAACAAGACACAGGGGAAACAACGAATATTTTCTGCAGTGTTGTACCACTCACTTTGAAATGATCGGGTAGTTATTCTGATCGGTCACCTGAGTAGCAAACCCTTCAGCTCTGTCGGTCCTCCATTCTTTATCACATATTTTCCCCTTGGAAATCCAACTTTGAGAATGCTCTTAGTTTCGTTATGAAATCCACTTGTAGCAGTCAAAGTGACCAAGCTAGCCAACAACACCGACTGACTGTATTGTGAACTTCAGATTCGCTATGACGTAACTGTCCAGCAAGACTCAACACCAGAAGGAGTCTGCGGCCAGGCTACTGCTCGCCTCACCATTGTATCTTTCAGTGGGCATTATGCCAAAGCGTCCAGAGTAAAGAAATGATAATCACACGTAGAAAATATTTAAAAAATATCAGGAAATGAGGGCACACCATACATACTTATATTAAGTGTATAAAAACGTTTAATACAATATTACCAGGTTGCATTCACAGAACGAGCAACATGGCGCATGCGCACAAGCTTGTTAACGAGGGATTGCGCAATCCGGGGTGAGGCTAGTTCAGAGTTGCCCCAAATGCAGCGTATTCGGAGCAATTTGACATGAAATGGGCAAATATTACGATTTTGGCCACGGAAATGATTGAAAATGAGTGAAACTGTTTAAATACTGCTCAAATGGTAGTTATGGTGCAGATGCTCGAAAACAATAGCTGTTATTGTTACTATTATTCACATTAACTGCATCTCATCATTCTCATCTGGAGCTGGTGAGGCCGTGCCTCCCCTGCCGTATTGGAGTGCACGTGCCTGCCTACTGGGTATTTTCCATAGACCTAAATTGAACAAAAAGAAAAAGAACTAAAAAAAAAAGATTTTGTGCCCTGTGAATCGATTATGTGAATTTCGATTCTCGATTATTAACTCGATTATTTTACCCAGCCCTACAGACAAATTTACACTCACACACAGTAGTAGTGAATACCTAACGCTCCTAACCTAAGTCACAATGGATTATTCAGCTCAGTACATAGCAACGTACAACAGAGAACAAGCAGTGCATTGTTTACCTACAGTACTGTATACTGACACATACAAATCCACACTGACACTCAAACATGAATACATATCACAACAAAAGAACAACAATGGTTGCACATGGAGTGGGGTACTTCTGAAGCCAAGAAGTACTTTGTAACAGTGTTTACCCACATAAAAAATAACAAAATCACTTCCCACACACACACATAAATACTGTGCACATGTCACATTGTGTTATTACACTCCAGTCAGTACGCAGCAGTGTATGTATATGCTGGGTTGTCGTTCTGGGTGGTAAAGTGTGACTGAGTTACCAGGGCCCTGTGTATTTAGGGGGCCCACACACAGTCTGATTTATGAAGATATATGGCTTAGGGGGGTCCATTGAAGCTGATTGTACATAGGGCCCAAAAATTTCAGCTACGCCCCTGCGTATATGCAGGGCTGCCGACAGCTTTTGCTGCGCCCCGGACAAAGTCATCCGAAAGGACCCCCTACCCGATACATACAATGTAATGGGGGACCTATTTCTGGGCCCCTATCTCCCTGGGCCCAGGACAACATACCCCTTTGTCCCTCCCTGTCGACGGGCCAGCGTATCTGGCAACATCACAGCGCAGCAACAGCAGGCAGTGGGAGCAGCCAGCTGCAACTCGGTGACCTGCTGGAGAGAGGAAAAGGGATCCTGTTTTTCCTCCTCTCCTCTCCTGCACGTTTTGCTTTGCTCTGCTCTGATCAAATGCTAAAATGGATTAATCAGCATCACATGTACGCCTGTGTGTGAGCTCATGCTGTTGTGTTTGTATTCTGTGTGTGTGTGTGTGTGTGTGTGTGTGTGTGTGTGTGTGTGTGTGTGTGTGTGTGTGTGTGTGTGTGTGTGTGTGTGTGTGTGTGTGTGTGTGTGAGCTCATGTTTTTGTGTTTGTCTGTGTGTGCGTGTGTGTGTGTGAGACTGTCTACAGCTCTATGTGTGGTTATGTTTAACGAGATTAGTGTGTGTGCGTACGTGCAAGTGTGTGGGTGCGGGTGTGTGTGTGGGCATGGTTGTGTATTATGTGTGCACACAGATGTGCATGTGTGTGCGAGTGTCTGTGTGTGTGTGCGCGTGTGTGCGCGCATGTGCTCGTCATATCTCCGTTTCTGTCTCTCTCTGTCTGTCTGTCTCTCTCTCTCTCCCTCTCTCTCTCTCTCTCTCTCTCTCTCTCTCTCTCTCTGTGTGTGTGTGCGTGCGTGTGTGTGTTAGTGTTTTGTGCTCGTCATCTCTCTGTTTTTGTCTATCTGTCTCTCTCTCTCCCTCTCTCTCTGTCTCTCGCTCTGCGCGTGTGTGTGTGTGTGTGTGTGTGTGTGTGTGTGTGTGTGTGTGTGTGTGTGTGTGTGTGTGTGTGTTAGTGTTGTGTGAGTGTGCGCAGTGGGGAGGGCTCTAGTGAAGTTCAGTGGGGATTTCCCAGATCAGTGCTGTCCAGATGTAAATTTTAAAGCCTCCCCTTCAGCTTTACTCTCTCTCTCTCATGTGCTTTTTATCTCTCAGTCTCTCTCTCTCTCTCTCTCTCTCTCTCTCTCTCTCTCTCTCTCTCTCTCTCTCTCTCTCTCTCTCTCTCTCTCCCCTGTTTTGGTTGGCTCTCTTCTGTATCTCTGTATCTCTATTAAATCTCTATCTCTCAAATCTGTCTCGCTGTTTCTCTGTCACACACATGCAGCGAGAGAGAGAGAGAGATACAAAGTGTGTGTGTGTGTGCGTGTGCGTGTGTGTGTGTGTGTGTGTGTGCGCGTGCATGTGTGTGTGTGTGTGTGTGTGAGAGAGAGAGGGATGTGGAGAGAGAGACAGGAAGTCAGAAAGATAGACAAAGGCAATCCATGTATGAACCTACTTCACCTCCCGTTGGCATGAGCTCTCAAAGAATCACTGACTCACACTCAAACAAACCTACATGTATATCT
>NC_085865.1:29231558-29239058 GCF_034702125.1 Engraulis encrasicolus | reverse complement strand
CTATATGATGAACCAAGCTGATGGCAATCTAGCGAATGTTTTTCATTTGCACGCTCTGGAAGTTCAATACCCAAAGCACTTATTTTTGAAACTCAATTTCTCCATATCTTAACTCGTAAGTTACAAGACATGCCTAATCAAGGGGATTTTTCATCAGACAATGGTTAGGTTAACAGTGTGAATCAATGACTCACTATTGTGAACCCATAGCTCTGGAGCAACAACAAGACTTTGTTGTGTGCAAGGAAGTATACAGTGTTGTCTGATGTCAACACCGCTCCAATTAAACTGTGACTATTTACTATATACAAAATGAACTCAGAATACAGTAAGTCGCTTTGAAAAGTGTACTTAAATGTCTTAAAGGCTAATGAAAACCATTGCTTCCATTTGTGTGACCCTTGCAGCATCAATAACTTCACATCGAAGGTGGTCAAGAAGGAGACCATCGATTAAAAACGTATGAATTGAACTGTGACAATAATGTGAAGTCATGTTCTTGCATAATCACTGTCATTTAACAGGTTCTGAGTGACTTTTGGGTTATTTTCTTGATTACTTAACCCATCTTCATCATCTCATCTTCTGCCCCCTTTACAGCGTCAAGAACTTCACGCCGAAGGTCGGCGAGAAGGAAACCCACAACGCCATCCAGCGGGCCTTCCAGGTGTGGCAGAACGTCACGCCGCTGCGCTTCCAGGCCGTGCCCTACCGGGAATTAGAGCGCAGGTACATCACCATCTCAAAATGAATGTGAATATGAGTTCTAGTACATATGCCTATATAAATATGAATAAGGTATTTTGATCCCAATATAAGTGCAAATATGAATACTTTAATGCCCAACGGTACCTGAAGTGGAGGTATGTTAGGATCTTAATATGAATACAAATATGAATACTTTAATGCCCAACGGTACCTGAAGTGGAGGTATGTTAGGATCCTAATATGAATACAAATATGAATACTTTAATGTCCTCTCACGACCTGAAGTGGAGGTATGTGTATATATTATAATCCCAATACGAATAAGAAAATGAATACTTCAATACCCTACCGGGACCTGAAGTGCAGGTAGAGTATGTTATGATCCCAATAAGAATATAAGTACTTTGATACCCTACCAAGACTTGCAGTGAATAGGAATACTTACAGGTTGACAAGTAAGACATTTGCCTTTGGTTCCACCCTATATAGGTAGAAACCACCAAACACTTGTGACTGTCTGTGAAAAGCACTATACAAATAAATTCTACTTCTGCTTTACACACTTACTAACATAAGTACTTCCTAGCCAGGCCGTGCCCTCCTAGTGACGCAACATCTACAGCGTTGCTTCTAGTCAGGCCAGGAGCTATACAAATATCGGGAACTCCTCCCACTTTGTCGGAAAGCAAACAACCAGTAGCAAACCAAGAGAGGCGGGTCAACCATGCCGTTTGAGAAATGTTAATTGTTATGCTCTTGGTCAAACCAAGTCTCGAAGAGATTTTAAAGTCGATGATAATCCTTCCTTCCTTACCTACATAGCAAGCGGGACGTGGACATCACCATCATCTTCGCCTCGGGTTTCCATGGTGACAGCTCTCCTTTCGACGGCGAGGGGGGCTTCCTTGCGCACGCCTACTTCCCTGGCCCGGGTATCGGAGGCGACACACACTTCGACTCGGACGAGCCCTGGACACTGGGAAACCCCAACCATGATGGTGAGTAGGAGTGTATGTTTATTTGTGTGTGTGTGTGTGTGTGTGTGTGTGTGTGTGTGTGTGTGTGTGTGTGTGTGTGTGTGTGTGTGTGTGTGTGTGTGTGTGTGTGTGTGTGTGTGTGTGTGAGTGTGTGTGTGTGTGTGTGTGTGTGGTGTGTGTGGTGTGTGTGTGTTTACTGCACATTGCAAATGTGCATGAGACAAAGGGGTCTTCTGTGTTTGGCCATGCATGTGACCCACTTCTTGAGTGTGTGTGTGTGTGTGTGTTTGCGTGCGTGTGCATGTACGTGTACGTGTACGTGTACGTGTACGTGTCTGTGTGCCTGCGCCTTTGTGCCTGCGTCTGCGTGCCTGCGTGCCTGCGTGCCTGCGTCTGTGTGTCACACATTGTCACTATCACTGTATCTTATTTCGCATATCTAATCTGTATGGGTGACCTCAGAGCTTTTTTATTCATCTCCGTTGACGTTTGATTTTTCCAATTTGTCCAATTTTCCAATAATCTTTGGCATCTCATCACAATGCAGCACAATCATCAGGTCGTCAAATCTTAAAAGGAAGACAAACAGTCATAAGATTTGTGTGTGTGTGTGTGTGTGTGTGTGTGTGTGTGTGTGTGTGTGTGTGTGTGTGTGTGTGTGTGTGTGTGTGTGTGTGTGTGTGTGTGTGTGTGCGTGCGTGCGTGCGCGCACGCGTGTGCCTGTGTGCGTGTGCGTGCCCACCGGTGTGTGTGTGTGCGCGCGCCTGTGTGTATTCATGTGCATGTCTATGTATACATCTTGTGTGTACATCTCACAGATGGTCTTCATAGGAACTGCTTCGCGTTGGTTGCGACTCCACGCAATTACTGGAAGTGAAAGCTGTCCCTGTGTAATGCATTAGGTTTCAGAGAGAGAGGGAGAGAGAGAGAGAGAGAGAGAGAGAGAGAGAGAGAGAGAGAGAGAGAGAGAGAGAGAGAGATAGCGAGAGAAATAGACAGAGCCTTGCTGTGATGTCTGCTTTTAGAAGCTTTCATTAAATACATGCTAAGACCATGAAGCTCACACCTTCTTCAGTATGTTTCCCCTCAACTTGCTAATGCAGCACCTGACCCTATGCTATATAGAGTTTGGAGTCTGTCGCTCTGCTCTCTCTCTCTCTCTCTCTCTCTCTCTCTCTCTCTCTCTCTCTCTCTCTCTCTCTCTCTCTCTCTCTCTCTCTCTCCCTCTCTCTCTCTAAATGAAAAGCTGTGTGTGTGTGTGTGTGTGTGTGTGTGTGTGTGTGTGTGTGTGTGTGTGTGTGTGTGTGTGTGTGTGTGTGTGTGTGTGTGTGTGTGTGTGTGTGCTAGAGAATGCTAGAGGGAGTGAGATAGAAATAAGCGTGGAGGTGTGATAATGAAGAGGAGAGAAGGGGAGGAGAGGAGAGGAGAGCAGAGAAAGGGAGAGGAGAGGAGACAGTAGGAGGCAAGAGGGGAGAGGAGAACAGAGGAGAGAAGGGGAGGAGAGGAGAGGAGAGCAGAGAAAGGGAGAGGAGAGGAGACAGTAGGAGGCAAGAGGGGAGAGGAGAACAGAGGAGAGCAGAGGAGAGCAGAGAAAGGGAGGAGAGAGGAGAGGAGAACAGCTGTGTGTGATGTAATAGGAGCTTTCTATGGCTCTGTCACTCACGGCCCTCTCTCTCTTTCTCGCCCCCTCACTCCCCTCCCTTGTACAATACACCCACATCTCTCTCTCTCTCTCTCTCTCTCTCTCTCTCTCTCTCTCTCTCTCTCTCTCTCTCTCTCTCTTTCTCTCTATTGGTTTGCTCTTTCTCTTCTTTCTTTGTTTTACTGTTGCTCTTCCACTGTTGTTTTGTGTCTCTGTTTTTCATGCCAACACTCTCAATCCTGTGTCTTTCATTTCTTTATCGCCCACCTCCGTCCTCTCTCTCCCTCTCTCTCTCTCTCTCTCTCTCTCTCTCTCTCTCTCTCTCTCTCTCTCTCTCTCTCTCTCTCTCTCTCTCTGTCACTTTCTCTCTCTCTTCCTTTCCATCTACCTCCCTCTCTTGCTCTCTGTCCATTTTTCTTTTATGCATTCTGCAGTGTGCCTTTCTCTGCCCACAACTGCCCTTCCTTTCTCACTGTTGTCTGCTTCTGCTTTCCATTCCTCTAGTCGTTCTCTGCCCTCTTTCCTTTGCTCTTGCGCTCTTATTTTCCCTATCCATCCTTCCGTCTGTGCTTTTTTCTCTTTCTTTGGCTGTCTGTCTGTCCGTCTGACTCCCTGGCTCTCTCTCTCTCTCTCTCTCTCTCTCTCTCTCTCTCTCTCTCTCTCTCTCTCTCTCTCTCTCTCTCTCTCTCTCTCTCTCTCTCTCTCTCTCTCTCTCTCTCTCTCTCTCTCTCTCTCTCTCGGCAGACTTGTTTTGATGTTGTTTTATTATCATTTCACTGGGCCAACCTTCTCTTTCCAAAGTGAATTATAGTTTACAACAGAGAACATTCTCTTTCATTAGAAATCACTTCTCTCTCTCTCTCTATCTCTCTCTCACCCCCCTCTCTCGCTCTCTCTCTCTCTCTCTCTCTCTCTCTCTCTCTCTCTCTCTCTCACACACACACAGACTCGCACTCACACAGGCACACACGCGCGCGTGCACACACACAGGCATGCGCGAGTGCACACACACACGCACGCACACACACACTCTGCACTCCAAGAGTAGCACTCAAGGTTGTTCGTCTGAGTGTGCATATATTGTACATGTATCCATGCATACGGTGCGTGTGAGTGCATGCATGTGTGCGTGTGTGTGCATGCGTGTGTGTGTGTGCATGCGTGCGTGTGTGGAGGAAAGACGCCCAAATGAGGTTATGAATGTATTACATGCTGAACTCCCCTCTCTTTGTTCCCTGAATCTCCCACTGCACTTCTTTTAATCTCCCTTGCTCTCTTGCGTCCTCTTCTACACTCCCCTCCTTGTATTCTACCTTTCCTTTCACTTCTTCGTCAATCCTCTCTTTGTATTCTAACTTTCCCTTCACCCGTTCATCATTCCTCTCTTCATGCTCCTTTATTCAGACTTTTCTACTCTGCTGGTTCCGTCTCCGTCCGTCGCTGTTGCTCTCTCTTTCTCTTTCTCTTTCTCACCTCCTTTCCACTTCCTCTTTTTTCGGAACCTCTCTCTATCTAGGCCTACCTATTCCTGTCTCTCACTCTCTCTTTCTCGTCCCCTGTCACTTTCTCGTCCCCTGTCACTTTCTCTTTTTCTGTCTGTCTGTCTGTCTGTCTGTCTGTCTGTCTGTATGTCTGTCTCTATGTCTGTCTGTCTGTTTCTGTCTGTCTGTCTGTCTGTCTGTCTCTCTCTCTCTCTCTCTCTCTCTCTCTCTCTCTCTCTCTCTCTCTCTCTCTCTCTCTCTCTCTCTCTCCCTTGTTCCCCTCCTCCTCCACATGTCTCCCGACTTGTGCAGGAAATTGAAATTCCAGGCTAGTATTTAGTTTCTCTCTCCTCTCCTCTCCTCTCCTCTCCTCTCCTCTCCTCTCCTCTCCTCTCCTCTCCTCTCCTCTGCACTCCATTCCGGTTGCTAGCGCTGCACTGCACTAATGCTGTATTGGAGGAATGTAAAGAATGGAACCTGCATAGGAAAACACTGCTGCATATTATGCCTCCACACATTGCTCTCTCGCTCTCTCTCTTTCTCACACACAGACTATGTACACAAAAGGTGCTTTTTCTCCTGTGTGTGTGTGTGTGTGTGTGTGTGTGTGTGTGTGTGTGTGTGTGTGTGTGTGTGTGTGTGTGTGTGTGTGTGTGTGTGTGTGTGTGTGTGTGTGTGTGTGTGTGTGTGTGTGTGTGAGAGAGAGAGAGACAGAGACAGAGACAGAGAGAGAGTTATGTATGTGTAAATGTGAGCATGAGTTAATGTGAGCATGAATGTGTCAGCGAGGGTAGAACGAAAACATGGACTGTGTGTGTGTGTGTGTGTGTGTGTGTGTGTGTGTGTGTGTGTGTGTGTGTGTGTGTGTGTGTGTGTGTGTGTGTGTGTGTGTGTGTGTGTGTGTGTGTGTGTGTGTGTGCAATGCAATGCCTGCTTCCTTCCTTATCCCATCTCATATCTCCCTCCTCCTACACACCCAGCACTCAATACCCAGCACACACACACACACACACACACACACACACACACACACACACACACACACACACACACACACACACACACACACACACACACACACACACACACACACACACACACACACACACACACACACACACACACACACACGGGTGGATATGCACTCTTACACAAACACACACACACACAAAGCACAACCATCCCCCACCCACACACAGATACACTCTTACACAAACACAAGACCACCCCCCCACACACACAGGCTTTCTATCTGTCTCTTCTAACACACACACACTCACACAAACGCGCGCGCGCACACACACACACACACACACACACACACACACACACACACACACACACACACACACACACACACACACACACACACACACACACACACACACACACCCGCACTCACACAGTGAACTGAAAAAAGCATGGAGAGCAGAGGTGAGAAGTGCGGCCGGCGAGACCTGCTGGAATCCGAGCACTCAGCGGTCTCTCTCTCTCTCTCTCTCTCTCTCTCTCTCTCTCTCTCTCTCTCTCTCTTTCTCTCTCTCTTCTCTTCCTCTCATCTCAGAAATGAGTTCTGTTGCTCTCTCTTCCCATCTTTCTGTCTCTCTTTCTCTGTCTCGCTCCCTTTCCTTCCTTCCTTCCTCCCTCTCTCTCTCTCTCTCTCTCTCTCTCTCTCTCTCTCTCTCTCTCTCTCTCTCTCTCTCTCTCTCCCCACCCTCCCTCTGTCTCTCACCTCACCACACTCTTTTCCATCTCACGTCCCCCGTGCTCCCCAAGAAAGCACACACCCTATTTGCTTTAGAGTCTCCCACCTAAGAAGAGTCGACACAGCCTTTCCTCGCCCCTTCCTTTTCTTCCTGTGGAAGGGCCCTTTTGACTCGCCTCCCAAAGACCTGCAAACTTGTCGACTTGTACTCCCAATGTCCCAAATGACAAGGCTGCAGCCTTTGTAGGCTTGTAAACTCTGTAGACTTGTTAGGACCAACTTACAACCATGACTTACAACCTCCGAAAACTGGTGAACTTGGAAGACTTGTAGCGCTACAAGACACCTTCAACACTTGTAACACAAGGCGGTACGCCCTTAAAAAAAACACTCTTAATTCAACACGATTGTGCGAATGTGTAGTCCCACTCCACTTTAGTATTAAATTCAACTCTTTGAGGGTTGAATTAACTTAACAAATTGATGCCATTTATGCTCAAAAACAAATCATTCAACAGCCTCCTCCAAGGCTAGCCTACCTGGAAAAAAAAACGTAACGTAACCAATCAGTTTAAAAATGGGTGGACTGGAGAGTTAGGAGGGGTGTTCCGAATTGTGGTTCCGAGACCTTGAGATTCTTTAAAAGTGTAAACTGTCCCCTACCCACCACCATCATTTGTGGCTGCGTGTCGGTAGCCATAATAGCTACCCTAAAGTGCTACAGGTGTTTGTTAGTGGTCGACCACTGTAAGGGCTTTGCCCTCAGTAGTGCCACCTAGTGTTGAATCCACATTATGCGAGCACAACTGCACCACACAGCATCCCACATCAAGTGAGAGAGATAAATACGATGTAGCCTTTATTTGCTCTACCCCTGCTATAATTTCTGGCCATAATGGTTACCCTCGAAACGGGACAGGTGTTGGTTAGTGGTGGATCATCAGCTAATGTGGTTTAGATTTGGATCCAGCAGCACTACCCACTTTT
>NC_085865.1:29191558-29219058 GCF_034702125.1 Engraulis encrasicolus | reverse complement strand
TTTCAGTCTGCCGGCTTCCAAAACGACTTGTGGATGGCAGGTGAAAGTCATGCCACCTCATAGATTTGCACTGTAGATTGCCAAATCCTTATTTCCAGTCATTTTGGCTAAAGTAACTAAAAGTAATGCAAAAGTAGTGTAATGCCTTACTTAAAAAAAAAAGTAATGTTGTAATGTAAGGCATTACTTTTAAATGACAGTAACATGTAATAAGTAGTGCATTACAGTTTTTGAGTAACTTTCCCAACAGTGCGCACCGAGCAAAACTCCAAGAAATACTGAGGTGCGGAAGCCACTTTTACTTTCATCGGACACAGAGAAGATTTTTTTCATTTATGATGAGTGTAATTTTCCCAGTCATAGTGAATGCTTATAATGTCATGGGTGGTGCTAAGTATTCGTGAAAAAGGTAACATGAATGTGAATGAGCAGCATGAACTCTGGAAATCCCCTATTGACCTTTAACCCATTAAAATATGGCATTATAAATTGGCTGGTACCAGAATGCCAATGACCAAGTCATAGTTCATTATTAAAGGTCCTGTGCTATCTCATAGTAGTGTAGTACTATGGTAGTTCACTTTTCAATGACAATTACAGTGTTTCACTGGTGGAGTGGCGTGAGTTATAGGACTACATGTATCTTTTTATTCCTATTTGTGGTCCACCTCCCAATATTAGGCTGTATCATTGTAGAGCAGATTGTCTGACAGCACTTTTTTTCTGTCTGTGTGTGCGTGTGTGTGCGTGTGTGTGCGTGTGCGTGCGTGCATGTGTGTGCGTTTGCAGGAAAGCAGTTCTGGGTGTTCAGGGACACTATCCTACAGCCTGGCTACCCTAAAGACATCACCCAGTTTGCACGGGGAATGCCTCAACAGAGCATAGAGACAGCTGTCAGCTGGGATGACGTGGGCAAAACCTACTTCTTCAAGGAAGACAGGTGTGTGCGCGTGTGTGTGTGTGCGTGCATGCGTTCGTGCGTGTGCTGATTGCATTTGGGCTTGGTAGTTGGTTGTGCCTCAGCATAATTCTCAACTTTCTGTGTACATACTGTATGCTAATGTGTGTACGTGCATGTGTACATTGGTTTCCAGGTACTGGAGGTTCAGTGAAGAGTTGAACACTATGGACCCTGGCTACCCTAAATCCATCACCGTGTGGAGGGGAGTACCAGAGGCACCACAGGGGGCGTTTGTGGACAAGGTCAAGGGTAAGTCAAGGTTACACATACGTACGTATACGTATATGAAGTATGGTATATATACTGTAGGTACTGTAGCCAAGATCCAACCCAAATCTTCTTGTGTGCCTAGCTGAGCCTTTGAGCCATGTTCTTTGGTGCATCAGTCAGAGCACATCTACAACCCTAATGGTCACGCCATCCCACTGCCCTCCCCTTTGAGAAGCATTTGAAAATACATTGAAACATATCTGTCCTTACACACCAACCGGCGGTAGTCGAGCGTCAGCGGTGCGGGAGCCGGCTCCACGCCGCGCTGCATTTGGAAAATAGAACTCGAGCGTATTTTTCACGCCGGCGACCGGCGGTGTCTCATTCAAATGAATGGCAGAGTAGCATGCTAGCTTTGGCTGTGGGGAGGGTTTTGAACAGGACTGGCCGTGCACGCCGACGCTGTCAGTGTGAAAGGCAGAGAAAAACACGCCGGCTGAAAGACCGCGTTCGTCCCACGACCGTTCCGTTCCGCCTTGGTATGTTTTGGCCCTTATGCTTCACACACTCATGGTGTCTCCTTGATGCAACTTGGGTTTCACACACTCATGGGGCAGCTTCCATCACTACTACTACTTTTCACCATCCAGTGTGCCCCATCATGTTCGCTTCACCCATCACTGGGGTCCCTCTCAATGGGGTCACCTATCCTGGGGTCTCTCACATGGAATTATGGCTCATACAGACTGAGTATACTGAGCGTGCCTCCGATAGTGTCTTGGCAGCCATCCCATTTCTGACATCATTTGTAGTGAACGGGACTAGAGTTGACCCAGACTCGAACCTGGACCTTCTGGTGTACCAAACTGGGGCTCTGGCCACTACACCACAGGCTTCGCCACGCCAGGCTTCGTGGCGTATAACACAAACCTAGTACCACACTAGATACAATCCACACCAGGTACAGGCTTCGGTTGACAAGTCCAGAGCACAAGTCCAGTTGCTCACAACATTTCTCCTTTGAATACCATAAGCTGGGTGAATGTGAGTATTCACAGACATGCAATACCGTCTGGAACTTGTTGGAAGGCACTCTGAAAGCGCAGACCTCTGCCAAGATGCAATTTAGTCTGAGTTAGGCAGTTTCCTACTCATTTAATCAAAGTTCGTACTAATAAACAAATGAAAAGCAGACTAATAAACATACAACAGCGAAAACATCCTTGGTGGAGGATAAAAAAAAGTACACAAATGAACATGTCTTGGTTTGACAATGCTCTCCTTTAACAAAACAATTATATGGTGCTCGTCTTTGGCAGACATCACCTACTTCCGTTCACATATTTAGGAATGTCCTAAATAATATCCTGCTGCTGGACACCACCTACATTTACGAAGATAACTTGGACTACTGTGTGATGTTAGTGCTATGATGGTCTCCCTTAACACATCTATCATCCTTTGCATTATTTGTTGGCATCACCTACTTCTACAAAGACAATTCACATCGGAATATTAAAACAGAAAACTGCTATAATGTCAATGCTCTCCATTTACCAATCTGTTGTCTGAGGCTTGTCTTTTTTATGGGCATCATCTACATCTGCCAGGCAGTTCACGCCAGAATGTTAAAACAGAACTCCAGTGCCATGATGTGAACGCTATGATGCTCAGTGGGAGTGCTATCAGCGAGTAGCAGAACACAAGATTCCTTCAAATTTGGTGATGAGTTGATATGACAACAACCCACAGTGCATTCTGGTTAACGGAGTCCATTAAAATAGCTTTGCCAACTAGGGTTCAACACGCAGTTGTATCTACTTAAACAAAATAATGCAAAGAAATTACTTTATTTTTCTGATGTAAAATGCAACATGAGAATACATTATCTGTAATAACACCACACAATGGCCAGAGGTGAGTTCCACTTTAACCAACCTGCTTGTGTCTTCTCACAGGCATCACCTACTTCTACAAGGACAAGGAGTACTGGAAGTTCAACAACGAGCTGCTGCGCGTGGAGCCGGGCTACCCGCGCTCCATCCTCAAGGACTTCATGGGCTGCGAAGACCCGCCGCCGCCGGGCACGGGCCCCGACGGCAAGCAGCCGCCCACGCAGGACGGCGACGAGGAGGTGGTGATCCCGCTGCCGCGCCAGGACGACTCGCTGCTGCTGACGGCCGTGCTGGTGCCCTGCACGCTGGCGCTGTGCGTGCTGGCCCTCATCTCCACCCTCTGCTACTTCCGGCGGGCGGGCACGCCGCGCCACATACTCTACTGCAAGCGCTCCATGCAGGAGTGGGTGTGAAGAACCTTGACCCGACCACATGGTTGGCGCTACTACGCTAGAGTGTGGGTAATGGTCGATGTTGATGCTGATGCAGTGCAGTGCGGTGACTTGATGACTCGATCGATGACTCAAATCGGTGCCCAATCGGATGCCGTCAGTTTTGTGCCCCAACCCAACGGCCTTTTTGGGGAGGATAGGGAAGGGGGCTTATAGCTGACCTGACAGGCCCCTTCCAAAAATGGAAGGGGTAACGCCCATACACAAACCCCCACCCCAACCCCATGTCCCTTACCCTACACAAACCAGACCCCCTAGCCCTCAAATCAATGCCTATTAACCCCCACTCCCAGCCCACCCTTCTACGCCCCACACAAGGCCCCCAGGCCTCAATTCAATCCCTGTTACCCATATCCCTACCTATCCTATCCTATCTCCCCTACTATGAGACTGGGCAGGTTCCCGCTCCAACTACCCAAGGTGCATTGCAGACTAGATCTGAATGGTGTTCAGCGGACTCTGCTGTCAACCGATCTCCTGCACGCTGAAAAGGTTTGACATGGAGGAAAAAAAATCTAGAACATGAAAGAACATGAAGGATGCTGGAACTCAAAGAGAGTTCACAACTTGAAGCTTTTTGTTTCCCGTTTTATCGTTTTTGTTTTCATTTTGTTTCTTTTAATCAAATGTAATTTATTTTTTTGAATGACGTTTTTACTCTTCCCTTTAAAAAACAGTCTTGAGGAGAAGCAAAACCAAATAAGACTTTTGTCTCCAAAGAGAAGCTTGTTGTTCTTTTCTTTTTTTTCTTCTTGCTGTCTCGTTCTCTTCGAAATGTTTTTTTTTGTTCCTCCCTACTCTGACAGAGTCAGGAAATTTGACTGTTGTGGCAGTCTGTCTTAAAGAAAAAAAAAAAAAGAAACAGGGGCCAAGATATTCTGCAATATTTTAACCGCCTTAATTACACATCCTGTTCTTCATGACAGAGCGTGTCTCTATATCTCTCTCTGTCTCTCTTGTTCGCCTTGGTTTTTGTTGTCTGTGTTTTTTTGTTTTGTTTTGTTTGTTTTTGCTCGTCTGTTTGTTCTGCTGCGCAAATCTGGCGATGCCGCATAGTTTTTTCCGTGTTTCTTTTTTTTGGCTAGCCGTTTGCCAGGGAACGGTGGCAGGGTTTGCCAAACGGTCAGGAACTAAAAAAAACAACAACTGACTCTTGACTTTGACCGTAAGTCTGACCCCTACACCAGCCTTGACCACTGTCGTGTCCCTGGATCACTTCGCTCATCCGCTGTGCCAGGACTACAGACTGCAGCCCCTCCCCATAAAGACACACACACACACACACACACACACACACACACACACACACACACACACACACACACACACACACACACACACACACAGGAACGGAGGCCAGCTGAGTCTCCTGTTGGGTATCGTCACATTAGACAGAATGTGTGCGTGGCCCCATATGACCGGAATATCAGGACACACACACACACACACGCACACACACACACACACACACACACACACACACACACACACACACACACACACACACACACACACACACACACACACACACACACACACACACACTCCTCAGGACTTGTGCACTCTCTGGAACCACTTCACTATTGCATCTTCTGGTTGTCAAGCGAAACGAAACCCAGAACTTGGCCACATATCATAACTGAAGATGATGTCGCGGAAGGATGCATCATATTTTGTTTTTCTTTTTTTTCCTTTCTTTCCATTTTTATAAAAGCCTGAAGGAATCTGTTTTCTGTTGTTTTGTTTTTTTTCGCCCATTGCAATGGGAGGATGGGACTCCATGAATCGTTGCCTCTGTTATGTAAAAAAAATAACATACATATTTCTTTGTAGTTCTTGGTACAGTGAAAACAAAACATTTCTTTCAACCTCAAGATTCCAAGTGGTACAATTAAAAAAATATAAATATATATATTCCAGTGAGCAAAGCCATTGTTTTTCTAAAGTAAGACTTGAAAACGAAACAGTAGATGGACTGAGCATGAATCACATCTCTCAGTCCGTCTTGCCAGCGTTGGCAGTGGTAAATATGGCCATGGCATGGTTTGAATGATGGTTGGGGGAAAATGCATAGAAAATGTCTCAATGACTTTTTTCTGTACAACTCAGACTGGGACCATGGAGAAGCCCTGAAGAAGTGAATTAAAATGATCAATATATGATTATACATATATAAATAGCCTGAGTGATGCTTATCCTGTGAAAGCATTTGTAATGGTCAGTTGTGTGTGTGTGTGTGTGTGTGTGTGTGTGTGTGTGTGTGTGTGTGTGTGTGTGTGTGTGTGTGTGTGTGTGTGTGTGTGTGTGTGTGTGTGTGTGTGTGTGTTTGCGCATGTGTTTGCGTGTGTGCGCGCGTATCAGTGCATGCGTGCATACGTGTATTCATGAATGTACCACATGACTTTGGTTCTAGGTTTTGTTAAAATAACAGCTTTTTTGGATGCAACCAAAGGAGTAAGCAATGAAAACAGGTCAAACAAAATAAGAACGTGTAATTCCAAACTCCAAATTGGAATTGGAAATCTCAAACCTTACCAAAAACCTGGTTATGCTGTATATCTAACAGCTTTATATGGTTATGTGTGGAGAAATCTAAAAAAAAAGTATTTTCCAGCAGGAAATACCAAGAACAGGACCTCACAGTCTTTAATTAAATAGGGTATTGGATTATTTTTAGGCATTGATAGAAATCTGTGTGCCTGACCAATGAGATAACATGCAATTCAGAGCGGGCATTCAAATGAAAACACACAGCGGGGGGGGGGGGTATGTTTGTGTGTGTGTGTGTGTGTGTGTGTGTGTGTGTGTGTGTGTGTGTGTGTGTGTGTGGTATAGCCAAAGTGACACAAAAATAAAAGTAGCCTAACACATACGACTACAAGCCCTACATGTCTGCCATAATTTGAAACCCGAACAGAGTGTGTCACTTAGACCAGTGGTTCCCAACCTATGGGCCGGGACCCCCCTTATGGGTCGCCAAAGATCCACAGGGGGTCGCGAAGCCCTCTTGATTTTAAGGTGTTTCGTTTTAAATATATATAGCCCATGTTGAATAAAAGACAAAGCATTTAACTAATAAATGCATAGACGCAACAAATTGTAAGTGCTACATTAAACATTTATTCTATATTTGAACAAAGACGAATTGAGGAATAAAATAACTAAAATGAGTTATCGCAGGAAACGGAGGGCATCTTGTGACTCCGTCTCGTGCGGGCGCTCGCGTGGTTGGGTCACCAAAGCTTACAATAGTAAAAACATGGGTCCCCTAAGAAAAAGGTTGGGAACCACTGACTTAGACAGACAACATAATGCAGGCTCTCAAGGAAAGTAAAAAATTGTGTCCACGAGTCACATTTTAATCACAAATCTAATCCTAACCACGACTAAAACCACCCCTGCTTATTTTATAAGTCTCCGTGAAGAAAGTTTGCCAAGTCCCTAGGATTAAGACATTTATGAGATTTTAATTGAATTAAACCTCTTTGTATGTCTACCTACCCTCTTCTTAAGGAAAAAAAATACATTTTAATCACAAAATTGGTTTCGTATTATGAGCATTAGCAGATTAATTCACCACTTTTAGTCTAGACTCTTAAAAGTAAACTTACAAACACTTACAAAGGGTTCAGTTTCATAGGAGCACCAACATACGGTAACACACTGTGTTCTTTACAGCATACTAAACACCATCCTCTCAAGCCAACAGCATTATGAAAACTAACATTTACATACAGTACGTGCCTAAAATGTTATTTGAAACAAGAGCGGTATATTTCTACATCCCCCCCAAGAAGGTAAACAGAACACAGTGCCAGGCCCGACAGGAGGGGACCAAGGGGTGTTGTTCCGGACCCAGACAGAGGGGGGCCCAGAACTTGACCCTCATTACGTTTTATGTATTGAGTGGGGGCCCCTTAAGATCATTTTGTCGACAAAAGCTGTCAGCAGCCCTGCATATTCCTATAATCATGGTGGATATTGGACCTTGATACGGTTTAATAGCATGGCATGGCGGCCGCCGTTCTACTACTACAATGTAGCGGCGAAAATATGCTAGGTATTCACACTTAGCTATTTCTTCTGCATTCTTCCCGGCAACCTGTGCTTTGCCTCATTTGCCCTCGACGCCAGCATTTCAGCTTTTTTATGTTTTCTTTTGGCTCCGTCTAGCGATCTGGTTTAGGGCCGCCACTTCTGCTTATCCATGTACTAACACACTGCCAGTTGTCCATTAGTATATCTGATAAAGCCCTTTTCAACTGAGATCATTTGCTTGTAATGAGAGAATGATTATCCACGACGTACAGGAAAAAAAAGAGAGAGAACCAAAAACACAACAAAAAGACTTTCAAGTCCACCACACACAGTTTGCATACCTGTTATTCACCACACATATTTCCCGTCTTTCCACACCAAGAGGGAAATGGAGAATGCCAGACAAAATGTCTGCGAACAAATAGGTCACCTTATGCTGCCTTATACAAACAACCATCGTAAAGAAAGAATTTTGATAGAAATTAATGTACACACAGAGCTGGACTGGTCATATGGCAAAGCTGGCATTTCCTGGTGGGCCCTGCACCCTCGTGGGCCCCTATTTTCAGATTATTATTATTTTTTTACATTTTATTTCTTTTTTACATTTCTGAAATTAAGGGCCCACGAGGGTCTGGGGCCCACCGGTGAGTCAGTTCTGCGCCACTAATTATGAGGGCCGCCTTTAAGTCAAAAGTACCCAGGCCCTATTTCTACCCCATTTCAGCCCTGTGCACACAGTAAATGCAGCAAAACAGTCAACAGTGTCAACAGTCGACAAAAGCCACACACTTCAGCAGGCCAACTGGTAAACAGACATTCACCATGACAGCCAGGGGACCATTCGAAGGATAAAGACTGAACGACACAAAAGGGCACGTCATTCCCACAAAAGGGCCCCAGCATCCCCACATTGTCTTCTTAAGAACATCCACATTTTACAGGCAAAAACAACTTCAAGTGTATTCAGTGCTTTGTTTCTGGGTAAAGACTGACAGCGGTTGGACACGGAGGACAAGTGAAGGACGGCTGTGGTGGTGAAGGAGGAGGAGGAGGAGGAGGAGGAGGAGGAGGAGGAGGAGGCATTCGTCTTGCACTAGCTAGCGAGAGATGTCTTTTTAGTGGCTGGTTCATTTTATTGTGTTTCCTTCCCCCCTGTCTCTGCTTTGTTCTGTTCAGTTTCCCTTCAGCGCTCTCTCTGTTTTGTGGGAAGTCGTCCGGCACTCTCCGCAGTTGCGTGCCCCTAATTGGTCACATGTGGCTGTTAATGAGGGCCAGGTGGACGGACGTTATTTAACAAACTCCTGCTTGGATGGTGGTGCTTGGAGGACCTAAACAGGAGAACAAAATAGAAGGCTTTAAAAATAGCAGGCTACGTGGAAAGAGCACCTAACTCCTGCTTGGACCCCTATCAGGTTGGTGGTGCTTGGAGGTCTGAGAAGCTGTTTGCTCATAGGGGGGATTTTACACAGGGGAATTTACAAATCTTTCAAAACTCTGGTTTAAAAAATATATCCCTTTTAGTGGGAGATGCACCTGTCACAATGGCGCTTTTATTTTCATCCACCTGTTGTGTTTGTACGTAAACTGATCAAAAATATTGGAAATAATTTAGAAATATCCACATACATGGAAATCATCTAAGGAGATGGTAGAAGTAGTGGTCAATGCTGGGGAAGAATGTAAATATGCATGTGGATGAGATGCTTCCACTGACAGAAAAATCAGCTGGCTCCTGTGCAGTCCAAGGTCAAAATATTTCATTCAGTCTCAGAAGAGTTGTTTTACACGTTGGGCATATCTTTAAAAAAAAAAAAAAAAAAAAACCCTACAAACAAGCTACAGAGCAAACCTGTAGTTTACACATTGCCTCTACATCAGGAAGTGTTACTGTGAGTTAAGATTTGTTTTATTTTATTTATTTTGTGTGTCATATCATAGACAGTGTCTTTTCTCACAGTTGTGAGTAACTTCATGAACCCATCTACACAAACAATGACAGAAAACTGTTTGGCTGGGATTGCCTTGTGTGAGTAGAGGGCAAGGCTAGACAGTTGGTATTGGAGGAACACAATGCCAACTGTATAGCCTTGCCCTCACACAAGGCAATCCCAGTCCAAACGGTTTTCTGTCATTATTTTGGTGGCATTAATTCAACACTCAAAGACTTCAATTAACACTAAAACGATTTAGTCACAGAACAGTGTTGAATCAACATTGATATTTTTTCACTGTGTAGGGCAGGCTTACTGCCAACAGTGTTGCCAGATTGGGCGGGTGCCCACCCAATTGGGCTACTTGGGATGAGCGTCTGCAGTTAAAAACGGGAAAAATTGGCCATTTGGCATTTTTTCTGCCGTTTTGGGCCTATAGAAGTCAATGTAATTTGTTGAATTTGGGCGGAGTTTAGCACATTTTGGCTGTTTTTAAGAACCTTTTGGGCAGGGTTTGATCAGACACATCTGGCAACACTGACTGCCAATGCTTCACTCCTTCACGTGACGCATGATGGTCTACTATTCCATAGGCACCCTGTCGCTTTAGCTCAGTTCCCACAGACACTGAAGGTCAAAGCCATCAAATCTGATTAACAAATCACTCTGAACTCCAATGAACGAAATTACATGATAATCATCATGGCCTTTGCCCTAATACGCTTTAAAGCGGAAGCAGTCTCCTAGTGAGTTGGGGAAGGCAATGGTTTAGCTTGTGAGGTTTTTCAATGGCCATTTCACTTGATGGTTAGTTATGAAAAGTATAATATAAACCTAATATAAAGGTTCTCAACAGGGGCCAGGGTGGGCCAGGGCCCCTGTAGATTTCCTCCTGGCCCCTGTTGTGGCCCCTGTGATGAACAGCCAATAACTGCAACATAATATACGTTTTTGCATACTATATATTCATTAGCCTATATTGAAAAATGATCTCTTTTGCCAATTTATGTGCCCCCCTCAAATAACAATGCCCCCACCTCGGCCCCCTTGGTAATTTTGGCCAGACCCTGAATAGCATATATAATGTATAAATATATGTATAATATAAATCAAACATAAACCTTACAGTGATTTATTAGGTATATCAGAAAACGGACAGACAGCTTGGCCTTTGCCATCTTTAGCATCTTACATTTGGTCCTCTGTAAGGCGCTGATGAAGATGGATTTGGCTTAGATTTCTCTCGTGCTACCCAATACATCACAACATTTGATTTATATTCAAGATAGCGGCTTTTTGAGACTAAATGTAATAAACTACTTCCATGCAAACAAAAACTTTGCTTTGCTTGTTATCTGGAGTTGAACACACTTCCTTTCAAACTGGATTTTGGTCACTGGCTACAATCATGACACCAGACAGTGGTCACTGGGCAGATATTGTTTTGCTCTCTCTCTCTCTCTCTCTCTCTCTGTCTCTCTCTCTCTCTCTCTCTCTCTCTCTCTCTCTCTCTCTCTCTCTCTCTCTCTCTCTCTCTCTCTCCCCAAAGAGGATGTTCAGGTTCAGCGATGTCATATCCTACACACACACGCACACGCACACACACACACACGCACGCACGCACGCACGCACGCACGCACGCACGCACGCACGCACGCACGCACACACACACACACACACACACACACACACACACACACACACACAAAGTGTCAGTGTGGAACTGGTGTCGTGTCCTTTCCTCCCAAGTGGTATTTACTGAAGGACCCGCTGCTCGCCTCTTTGCTGGTGTCACATCCATACGGTCCATGGTTGCCATGGAAATCTTATCGCTACATTATCCCCAGGTGAGGGCAGTGAGTCACATGTCCGTGCCCTCCCACACACATGCACGCACACGCACACACACACACAGACAACCACACAGACACACACACATACACAGAGGCAGACACGCACACAGACGCGCGCACACACACACACATACACAGACCCAAGCGCGCACACACACACACACACACACACACACAAACACACACACACACACACACACACACACACACACACACACACACACACACACACACACACACACACACACACACACACACACACACACACACACAGAGAAAAAGAGGAGACGGTATTCAGACAGTCAGTAGAAGGGCCTGAGTGTGAATTTAAAAGACGTTTCATGAAGGGGAGTCACACAGCCACACCCCAACGATGACAATGCCAGTCGTGGAATGCAAGCGCACAAATACACAATTCCCAGTTGCCCACAGAAACAATCACAAGATGTGTTGTGCAGGCTACACAGCTTTACGTGCCTGTGGTCTACCAGAGGTCCGACATTGGACATTCTTTGTCTCCCCTCGCCATCATATATCACCCAAGTCATGACAATGTCTGAGTCTTGACAGCACGGAATCCCACCTACTCTCACCCCCACCCCTCCCCCTTTGCTAAACAACAAACCACTAGTCCCTGCCAGAACTAGAGTTCCAATAGTGCTAACTGCAGATATGTACAGGGCTGCTTGGAGCTTTTGCTGGGCTCAGGACTAAGCCATCTGAGAGGTACCCCCAACTTGACCCATTGTGTCCTGGAGACACATATACAGGTTTTTCAGTTTTTTGAGATGTTAGCTGTTTGATTAACTATGTGGGTATGTTAGAGCTGAATGAACACATTACAATGCAGGGGGGGGGGGCATGTAACTCATGTCATGTTTGTATGTGCTTCAGAGGCTGAGATATTTAGGATCTAATGGGGAGAGGGCACCCTTTCCCAAAAAGGACTTAGGACAAAATGGGCTAATACACACAATGTATTGAAAGGCCAATTCTGGGGCCCCTTTCTCCATGGGCAAATGATATTTGACCTGATTGGCTTTCTTGGACATGTGCACAAGTCTATAGGCAGGGGCACTGACAGCTTTGCCCAGGCCCAAGCAAAGTCATCTGGAAGAACCCCCCACCCATCTAATACATACATTGTAATGATGACCCAAATCTGGGCCCCCTTTCTCCCTGGGCCTGGGACAACTGACCCCTTATTGGACCCCTTATTGGAGCCAGGTCATAATCACAAACAGATTTACCCCACTGACAGTGAGACGGGCCACTAATAGAATACAGGCCTGTGTTGGAGAATGCACTGTATGTCTATGGTGCTAACACCCCCACGCCATCTCCGCTCCCCCTCCTATAAACTCCCTCATCCCTTCATGGCAGAGTCAGTGTCCCCTATTTGACATTCCAGATTTGAACTCCCACAGTTATACCCATCTATCATCTAACCCATGACAACGACTGTCTTTTATTTTCCAGACAGTAAGAACCCCCACATACCCTAATCCGCCCCCAACCCCTGCTTTCTAAAAACACAACACCCCTTCTTGACAGAGCTAAGTGGCCCAACATTCAGCCGCCTACATCTGCTCTCCCACACCCATGGGAATAAGATATCACCTCACCCTGACAGTGTTAACCCCTTAGCACAGACCCTTTTATAACCTTATTTTCACCAAAATGGTAATGACCAAATCTGTTACCTCTCTCTGGATTGTCATACGTAGCAATGTTGTAATGACATGGTCAGGGAGTTTTCAGCAAAGAGTGAATAGTATAGGTCCATCGATAGGCCCATCTGCAGTAAGAGGCTATCCCCCACCTACCCTCATCCTCACCTCTTTGCAAAAACACAGAGCCTCTCCCTGCCAGATCTGCTGGTCAAATATTCAACGTTCTGAAGCTGCTCTCTCCCATCATATTCGTTGTATAGCTCGTCATGGCGATAGCTGGGCTTTCCTGATAGTACTGACCACGTTCTCTACTGCTACCATCTTTCCTCATCCATCCATCCACCCCAACCCCAACCCCTCCATGCCATATGTACTAGTGGCACACCATTCGATATTCTCCCATCTGCTCTCCCATACCCATTGCATATCACCTAACTCATGACGGCAGCTCAGTTTTCTTGGCAGAGCTTAACACCCACCCTCCCTCCACCATCCACCCAACCCCTCGAAAACACAACACTCCTCTCTGAGCCATGTGACCCAGACCCAGCATTCAACAAAGAGCTAGGTATAATGATGACTAGTGTGGGCTATTTATCGCGTTACCTAAACCAGAAATAGTCTTCTCTCTTTGATCCATGCGTACAGAATTGTCCGCCAATCCAGGCTAACACCTCAACCCCAATGAAAACACAACCACTCTCACGGCCTATGGGGCTGCTGGGCCCTATCCTATGGCCCTGGCTCCCAGTGAAAATTGGGCTATTCTGGATCTACACTGCCATACTCATCATACAGTGCCAGGCGTAACTCATGACAATTCACCTTTTTCACAATGACGTCAAAGAACTTGTTTTGAAGCAAAGCTGGTACATACAATAGATATAGTACACCAGAATTTGCTTGACCACCCCCTTGCATTGGAAAGAACAGAAGATATAGAAACAATGGCACGTAAGTTCATGTCTGTATGCCAACAGATGGAACTTTCTTCGAATGTATAGAATCAAAACTGTATGAAATCACAAGAAAAAGGATAACAGAACAAAGAAAGTATCACACACCAATGTATACTGCTGAGGTGCTGCTGTCCACTTGTACATTCAAACATCAAAGAAAATAATATAGATGGAAGAAGGCCAAGTGGCCGAAGCCACACTTCATTCAATAAAACATGGAGCAGAGTGTGTGACATCTTTATTATTTTCTTTGAGCACCACAAGAAAAAGGCTCATAGCTCAGTATTCCCGACACCCCACATTCTCTCACATTCACCCAACCCCCATCCCTCCCGAAATCACAACGCTGCACCCCCACCCCCTCTATGCCATATGCAGTGGTCCAACATTAGATATCCGCCATCTGCTTTCCCATTCCCATTGGATATCACATGACCCACAACAACGGGTGAGTGTAAGTGAGTTCTAACTCGCACCCACCTATCCTCATTCGCCCACCCTCTCCCAGTCCCTGTCCTTAAAAAAAACAACACCCCTCCCTTCCAGAGCCAGTGAGCCCAACATTCTCCAAACCCCTCCAAAATCACAGCACCTCTCCCTCTTTGTGACAGTGTCCCAACATGTAATAATGATACTTTCGTTTTATATAGCGCCTTTCAAAACACCCAAGGATGCTTCACAGAGTGTTGTGTTGGAAAGTGTGAGTGTGTGTGCGCGTCAGTGTGTGAGCATGTGTGTGAATGCATGTAAGTGAAAGTGCTTATGGAACTAGCAGCCATAAGCCTCCAGGAAGAGGTGTGTCTTAAGGTGTTGCTTAAACATGGCCAGTGAAGGGCATTCTGGAGACATGTGACATGTGCATGTGACGGTATACCCATAATATAACACCGCACTAATGACAATAGTTGAGTCTTTCTGACAGTACTCAGCCCCACCTAACCCACCCACCCCTCCTAAAACCGCCATATCCCTCCCATAGCCCCTGCTTTGACCCGTGGCAAAACATTGGATATTCTGGATCTGCACTCCCATACCCATCATCATATATCATGTCGATAACAGAATCCTCATGACAGTGCTAATTCCCATTCACCCTTACTGTACAAACACAGCATGTCATCCTTACCCGAAACCGGAGCCAGCTAATATCGCACTGTGGTGCAACATCCTGGATGACTCCCACCTTTATTACCTAAGCCATAACAATGTATGACTCTTCTTCCCGGGGCTGGACTGGCCATCTGGCATAGAGGGCATTTTCCCGGTGGGCCCTGCACCCTTGTGGGCCCCTATTTTCAGAAATGATTTTTGATGTTGTATTACATTTCTGAAAATAGGGGCCCACGAGGGTGCGGGGCCCACCGGTGAGTTAGTTCTGTGCCGCTAATTATGAGGGAGCCCTTTAAGCCAAAAGTGCCCGGGTCCCATTTCTCCCCCAGACCAGCCCTGCTTCTTCCAGACAGTACTAGCCACCCACCTACCCATCTCCTGAAAGCTCGCCACCACACCCTGCCTTAGACAGTGGCCTTTATTTTGACAGTGCAGCACAAACCCCCACCCACACACCGTATTCCATCCAGCCACCCTTAAAAGCACAACATACACACCCTGCCAGAACCCAGAGCCAACGATCATTATCACACACACACACAGTGGTCGTGCTCATCTTTGTTACCTACGTAAGCCATGATGACAATGGCTGAGTCTTCCTGACAGTGTTCACCCTCCCCCTCCCCTCATCCTCACCGCTCTCCCCTTAAGAACAACACAACAGGCAGCCCTCCCTGACAGAAGAGAAGAGAGGAGAAGCCCAGAGCCACCGCCCTCTCTGATATCATCACTCATTAAACTCCCACCCAGATCCCTTTCAATTCCTCCTTCCAGGTCCACAGCTGTCCGCTGTCAGACTCAGCCCACCTCCCCAAGCCAACGGAGAGAGAGAGGGAGAGAGAGAGAGAGAGAGAGAGAGAGAGAGAGAGAGAGAGAGAGAGAGAGAGAGAGAGAGAGAGAGGAAGGGTGGTGTAGGGAGTGTGTGTATTGTGTGTGTGTGTATTGTGTGTGTGTGTGTGTGTGTGTGTGTGTGTGTGTGTGTGTGTGTGTGTGTGTGTGTGTGTGTGTGTGTGTGTGTGTGAGAGAGAGAGAGAGAGAGAGAGAGAGAGAGAGAGAGAGAGAGAGAGAGAGAGAGAGAGAGAGAGAGAGAGAGAGAGAGAGAGAGAGAGAGAGAGAGAGAGAGACGTGAACCATGTAGGAGACGAAGGTGTGGAAAATGGTTTGAGGAGACTGAGGTGAAGAATGAGAGAACCGAGAGAAGATGGAGTGGCGAAGGCAGACAGAGTGGAAAGAAAGAGGGTGGGGGGATGAGGTGAGGAGGGAGAGATAGGGTATCCTTTGGCAGCAATGATTACATCATTCATGCTAATAAAGGTTCATTTGATTTGATTTGATGATTTGATTTGAGAGAGAGGGAGAGGGAGAGACAGAGAGAGAGAGAGAGAGAGAGAGAGAGAGAGAGAGAGAGAGAGAGAGAGAGAGAGAGAGAGAGAGAGAGAGAGGTGGGAGAGATGGAGTTGGGGATGAGGGAGTCGAGGTGAGGAGAGAGGGGTCACAGTCCACAGCACCAGCTTCAGGCTTCAGGCTTCAGGCTTCAGGGAGTGTGGCTCCGCTCCCTACACATTAGTCTTCACAAACCCTCAGGAGAAAACACAACAGATCATCCGTGTGTGTGTGTGTGTGTGTGTGTGTGTGTGTGTGTGTGTGTGTGTGTGTGTGTGTGTGTGTGTGTGTGTGTGTGTGTGTGTGTGTGTGTGTGTGTGTGTGTATGTGTGTGTGTGTGTGTGTGTGTGTGTCAGGGCTTAACACTAACATTACTAACATCAGATTTTACCAGCATTTGGCTAGTTTGCAGGTGCCAGTGTCAAGCCCTGGTGTGTGTGTGATACGCATACGCATGTGCCAGTCTGGGTTAGGAGTAGGATCTGTCTTTTCCAATATATTTTGTCTGTCCTTTTGGCCCATATTAAAGCAGATGTTGTAAAGTGTGTTTCGGCGTCATCACATTAGCGGTTTGACCTAGTGGGGAATGTCACTAAGGTGCGAAGGGAAACGGGGAAGGCAGGCTTCAGATCTTCAAGAGAGGTCTGATGTCCACCTCCCTTTTCCTTTTCCTGCCCATTCATATAAGCCTACATTCACACACGCAGGCATACATAGGGTCAGTTCTGGTAAATTGGGCCACTTTTTTGCATATAAGTTAATGGGGAAAAGTGGCCCAATTTACCGTAATTCACCCTACATACTGTAAATGCACACTGTACATAGTACATACACTGTAAATGTGTGTGCCCGCACAGACACACACACACGTGCGCGTGCACACCGCACCACGCACCGCACCACACACACACACACACACACACACACACACACACACACACACACACACACACACACACACACACACACACACACACACACACACAGACACACATGCACAAAAATGAATGAAATACGCTTTTAATACATGTTTGTGCACAACAGTGGCAGAACAATTGCACACAGGGCTCCAGGGCAAGACACTTATAGGGCCCCCTATACAGCTTGCCAAGCTCACAATAGGGCCCCCACCACCAATACGGGAGGGTCCTGGGCCCAGGGGAAAGTGCCCTGCTCGCCCTCCCTATAGCGCTGCCCCTGGTGCACATGACTGCTACACATTTCCCTCTCCACAATACCCATTTTTAAAGTCTTTCCTCTTTCCTATCTACAACAAACATATACTGTTTGTTGGCACACACACACACACACACCACATTCTCCTGCTCTCAAACTCACTCACAGACACACACACAGACGCAGACGCAGACACACACACACACACACAAACACACACACACACACATGCACGCACACACGCGCACGCACACACATACATTTAGTATCTGTTGTCCTCTCTATGAGCCAAGCTAGCAGACATACACTCAAGGACCTGCCTGAGCAGCAGAATGAAACATAAAATATATCTATAAAGCATGGATCAACAAAATTCAATCACACAAAAACTCACACATAGACACCTATCCACTTCTCCTGGGCCTGTCTGTAAGGCAAGCAAGCAAGCAAGCTAGCCAACACACAAACGCACGCACGCACGCATGCACGCACGCACGCACGCACGCACGCATGCACGCACAACACTTTACTAATTTATAACCTGAGCATGGATCAACACATTTGCACACACAAACTCATTTCCCCTTGGTCTGTCTGTGAGGCGCGCAGGCGAGCAGGCAAAGTGAGCAAGCAAGCAAGCGAGCAGACTTTACACTCCAGGACCTGAGCTGAGGACCTCAGCAGAATGAAACATTGTTTTCCACTCATCCTTCAGGAGAGCAGCTGCTGGTAATTTGAGCGTCTGTTATTTTTTCATACAGAGGGGACCCAGAATTCCTCCCAGCAGCAAGCAAGCAAGCAAGCAAGCAGCCAGTCTTAACCTAACCCCCCTCTCCCTCCTCTCCTCTTTTCTCTTCCCCTCTCCTGTTTTCTCCTCTCCTCTCCTCTCCTCTCCTCTCCTCTCCTCTCCGAGCATAGAGCATAAAGCAACAGCAGTGTATCAGTGTGTGTGTGTGTGTGTGTGTGTGTGTGTGTGTGTGTGTGTGTGTGTGTGTGTGTGTGTGTGTGTGTGTGTGTGTGTGTGTGTGTGTGCGTGCGTGTGCATGTGTGTGCGTGCATATGCATGTGTTTGTGTATGTGCATGTGTGCTAATGTGTGTACAAACAGACAGTCTCCCCTCCCAAATATGTATCAGGAGAGAGCCCAAATAACCAGTGTGTGTGTGTGTGTGTGTGTGTGTGTGTGTGTGTGTGCATTTGTGCGAGTGTGTGTGTGTGTGTGTGTGTGTGTGTGTGTGTGCGTGCGTGCATACGCATGTGTTTGTGTATGTGCATGTGTGCCTGCGTGTGTGCGTGTGTGCGTGCGCGCATGTGTCTGTGCATAGGTCAGCACCAGCAACGTATCAGGCGAGCAGGGTATCCTTGGATTAGCCAGGGGTCCTTTGTCAAATTGCATTACAGTGCAACCCCCCCCCCCCCCCCCCCCCCCCCCCCCCCCCCCCCCCCCCCCCCCCCCCCCCCCCCACCCCCCCCCCCCCCCCCCCCCCCCCCCCCTCCCCCCCCCCTCCCCCCCCCCCCCCCCCCCCCCCCCCCCCCCCCCCCCCTCTGTCTCACTCACTCACTGACTAAAGCCAGACAACATTTGTCTTCCCCTGCATCCTGGGAATATAGCATGCGCAGAAAAATAATATTAATAATAATAGCAATAACAATACATAATAAATCACCGCACCAAGATATAACAATGAGACGTTGTGGCTCCAGCTGGCTATTCATTTTAGTTCATAAATAATGTTTTATGTGCTGAAACACATACTTGAACCCTATGGTTGAAACCAGGCCATTCACAGTGTGAATGCAGACACTTGTACAAACTGAAAGCGAAGCAGCTTTTAAACTGAAGTAGTTTGTGCTTTGGTAACACAAGCTACTGGTTTGAAAATAAGGTTAGTTAGTGAGTGTGTCATTCATTTGATGGGCGAAAGCGGTCGTCGATATGACCTATCCATCTAGCTGAGCAAAGGGGGTTAGCATTAGGGCTATGTTAACAGACAACTATAGCTCATCTCGACGAGGCAACATATTACAACAGAACAAAGGAATCACCCAAATTAATTCAGTCTTTCTCCATTTCGCCAGTCAGGCAGTTCAACTGTGGCAGGCAGTGCAGTGTTTGACTAGCATCTGTCTGCACTGGCGGGTTTGGGGGTTTCTTTCTGGGATCTGGTGCTGTTTATCTGGGGTCGGTTCTGCTCTGCTCTTGTGTGCGAGCATGTGGTTCCATTTTCCACCTGAGCCTAAGGCTGCGGGTAGAGGCAGGGCAGCTCTCTCAAGTCTCCTTCAATACACACAAACACACGGAAACAGACATGCGGACACAGGCACACACACACACACACACACACACACGCACACACGCACACACAGATGGACCGTGCGCGCGCACACACACACACACAGACGCACACGCACGCACACGCACACACAGCCAAAACATATCTCAGTGTGTTTCTTCACGGACATTGTTTGTCCCACCCCATGCGCCTCCATTGACCAATCATCTTTTGGCCTTCCACTTGCTTCCAATTTCTTGCTCCGGCCTTGTCCCGCCTTCCAAGTCTGTCTGAGCCAATGGCCTACTGCGTCTCCCAGGGTTCCATGGCGGCTAGGTGGATCCGACAGACAGCCATAACCTTCAGTGTTTGCCATCCCTTGTATTTCTGTTTTAGTGTTCGGCGTAAACCTGTCAGAAGGGGCAGCCATATTGACGTGACTGACATCTCTAGCTATGTGTCTTCAGTTTACAAAGAGCTCCGGTCAGTCTTGGCCTTGGTAAGGGAAAAGACAGACAAAAATGAGCCCATCCTTTCAAAGAATCTGGCTTGGAATATCAAAACACTACAATCAACAATTGAATGTGAGTGACAAAGAATGGCAAAGTCTAGTTTGAAAGGGACAAAATACAACTGATCATACTCAAAAACAGTTTGCATAGCAATGTACTGAATAGGGGGGGACAGAAAGAGCACGAAACTAGGTGAATTAAGGTTTTAGGCAGAGTATATAAAGCCTCAAAGTCCTTAATGCTCCATCAGCAAGGAAAACCTGGGAAGGAAATTGCGGAAAATCATTCCAGAAAAAAAAAGTATGAAAATTGATGTAACATTTTTCAACATGACAAGTGCTTTACGACTACAGTGTGCTTCACTTGCCATGAAACCGTCCACTGAATACACTAAATCAAGTGTTTTTCTTTCTTTCTTTTATATTTTTTATTCTTGTATTGCCATGCTACAGAAACCCAAGACACTGGCACAGTGGTAAATGGTGGCAATTTCTCCCAAAAGCTCCACATTTGTTGAACGTTTCAAGGCTTTTAAACACGGCCGGCACGGAGTTCTCTGCACCACATGCCCACGTCTACACCACAGATTTATTTGCACCTTGAGTGAGGCGAGGTTCGGGGTACACCGTAGTTCAGGGCCATTTCACGGTACTTGGGGGCCCCAGGCAAAGGGGACATGAGGCCCTTTCCTGTACCTCCCCTCTTCAAACAGGGATTTTTAGGAGTGTCAGTGCATTTTTGGCTTTAGGGAAATTGTGGCCATTCATGCTATTTGAATACATTATACCAGCAGGGTTTCCCCCCGCACTTTATTGCTAAGGCAGCCACCTTGACTAGAAACACCTACCACCTTGACTAGGCCCCTGAAAAGATAAAGATAATGTTGTTAATGTAATTTCTAAAGGTACTTAGCAAAAAAAACCCACTTTTAACGCCCCACCACCTTGACTAATAAAAATTTTGGGGTGATACCAGTCAGTGAGCTGGAGGCCCTTGGTGATTGCCTAGTTTGCTTGCCTAGTTGTAACAGGTCTGGCTGAGGTTCAGGGTATAGCCTATACTCTAATGCAGGAAAAGGGGGTTCTCTGAAATGCTGTGCTTGTGGAAGTAGAGTCTACTCTCTCTCTTTCTCTCTCTCTCTCTCTCTCTCTCTCTCTCTCTCTCTCTCTCTCTCTCTCTCTCTCTCTCTCTCTCTCTCTCTCTCTCTCTCTCTCGCCATATGTAAAGAGGTTTTAGACTTCCTCTCCTCTCCTCTTTTCTCCTTCTCCTTCCCTCCCCCTCTCTCCTCTCTTCTGCTCTCCTCTTTCCTCTCCTTTCCTACTGAAGGGTTTGGCCAGTGGAGAACAGGAATCAGATGTCCTTGTATTCCTTAAGCAGGGAGTAGGGAAGCCGTGTGTGTGTGTGTGTGTGTGTGTGTGTGTGTGTGTGTGTGTGTGTGTGTGTGTGTGTGTGTGTGTGTGTGTGTGTGTGTGTGTGTGTGTGTGTGTGTGTGTGTGTGTGCGTGTGTGTGTGCATTTGTGTGATGAGTTGGGGGTGGGGTGAGAAACAACCGACATGAAAGAAAGACAAGACAGCCGTGTGTGTGTGTGTGTGTGTGTGTGTGTGTGTGTGTGTGTGTGTGTGTGTGTGTGTGTGTGTGTGTGCATGTGTGTGTGGGTGTGTGTGTGTGCATGTATCTACTGTGTGTGTGTGTGTGTGTGTATTGTTGTGTATTGTGAGTGGTGAGAGAAGCATGGCAACTTGAAAGGGTTTTGACAGGACACGGTCTGGGGCATTATAAAGTGTGTGTGTGTGTGTGTGTATGTGTGTGTGTGTGTGTGTGTGTGTGTGTGTGTGTGTGTGTGTGTGTGTGTGTGTGTGTGTGTGTGTGTGTGTGTGTGTGCGCGCGTGCGTGCGTGCGTGCATGTGCGTATTGTGAGTGGTGAGAGATGCATGGACACTTAAAAGAGCTTTGACAGAACGCGGTTTGGGGCATTATACAGTGTGTGTGTGATTGTGTGTGTGTGTGTGTGTGTGTGTGTGTGTGTGTGTGTGTGTGTGTGTGTGTGTGTGTGTGTGTGTGTGTGTGTGTGTGTGTGTGTGTGTCTGGGGCGTTATACAGTATACTCGAGGCAAGCTGGGTTCCCCTGACACCTTTTGTTCACAATGACCGCAGGAAGAGAGCTGCCACGCAGGGAAAAGTGGGAGGATATCCGAACACACCTCATACGATCATATACACACACACATACTGACAGGCACACACACACACACACACACACATACACACACATACACACACACACACGCCCCACACTCCCACTTCCACTCGCATCACACACACGCATTTCCCCTGACCACCCTGCCCTGCCTGCACGCTCACATCATATCCCACCATGCAGGCTCTTGAACAGACATACACTTTCACACACAGACTTCCCAGCATTATCAGGTGACTCACACACAAACACATGCACACACACACACACAGGCACACACTTTTTTGTCTCTTGAGCTGATACACATTTTCTTACACACACACACGCGCGCGCATGCACACACACACGTCACACACACACACGTCACACACACACACACACACCAGCATTATCAAGTGCTCTCTCTCTCTCTCACACACACACACGCGCCTCTAACCTCACACCTTTCAGTCAGTAATTTTTCCAAGATAAACTAAGCACGCACCCACACACACAAGCCCACACACAGACGCAGACACACACACAGAGGCTGCCACACACACACACACACACACACTAGGGTTGTGCCGATAGACGATGTCATCGTCCATCGGCGATGGACAGCTGGCATCACGATGGACAGCCAACATCGTGATGCCAAGGAATTTGTATTTTTGAAGCCGCTGCTATTGTCATCATTACGGTGCTTGGCATTGCAATAAACTGAAACATTACCGTAAAATCCTTAGTAGCAGCGGACTGCGCAGGTAGCAGGACTGAACGGACCGAGGTTGTCAACACAAGCCTCAAGCAGAGTGAATTTTATAGCTACGAAAAAAACCGCAATGGAATAAAAAAAAACTTGTGAACTAAGCCCTACTATTGTTTGCTGCATATGAGTTCAAGTAAGTGTCTGATTGCCTACATTTATTTATGTGACCCAAGTTTCTACAACGGAGAGTCATGAGGCATTGGTTCTCCCTCCGGAGTAGCCTAAGTGAAAGCAACAAATCGTTCAGCAATTGCGACAGTTTACCATGTCATGTTTAACGGAAATGTTTAATCTCTCCGCGATGGAGATGTCTTTTGAAGTAGCCACACAAGATTGTAGGCTAGAACTACACTTCTGATTAGCCCACCGCCAAGAGGGAGCGCAAGCGATTCCATGTCTGCCCGCGTCTTTGTGGCTTCACCGCAATTGTTTCCATTGATGAATTAAAAAGTCTCGCCGTGTGCTTAAGAAACATTCGCGTCGGGTAATTTGCTAACTCGGGCTAAAATCCATTGCAAAACCTCGAGAAGGCACGCGTGGGTTCTCATCTCTTCCATTTGACAAACGTTCTGGGCTTCCCTGCATGGCTAAAGTTATGTACCGGTATGCAAAAAAACGCCGTGACACAGCTGGTCTTGAAATAGAACTACGCCGTTAAATAACACACTCTAGTAGCAGCCTGCAGTAGGCTGCATCGCGAAATTTACTGAAAATAAGTTTCCACGCGGTGGAGTTTGGAAGAGCGGGCTTGAAGCAGCTGATGGTGACACGAGAGACAGGAAGGGCGATGGGGAGGGGTAGGTCTGGGAGAGTCGCTCTCACAGACAGCAGAGGAGCGACCATCTCTGTTGCAGACAGTAGCGCAGCTGGAGGAGGTTTAAACTTTTTTTGGTAAGAATTTAAAAACTGTTAATATATTTGACTTAGGCCTACTCTTAAAGCAAATAAAAACAAAATTGCTTAGCGAAAGCCAAAAAAAACGAAACATGTGATAATTGAAAAAAAAAAGTAATAAAAAATAATACTACCCAACCCCCCCTGCCCCCCCCCCCCGCCAACGACGACGACGATGTCATCGTCCATCGCATCGTCTCACTGTAAACATCGTCAGCTGCCAATTAGGGGGACATCGCCCAAGCCTAACACACACACACACACACACACACACACACACACACACACACACACACACACACACACACACACACACACACACACACACACACACACACACAGACCGCCACATGCTATTTCACTCAAGCTTCCCATCAGCGCTTCCCCTTCCACAGAAAATTAAATCTTTCCAAGATCTCATCCTCCTCCTAACAATCGTGGAATCATAACAAATAAAAAAAATTCCAGCCCTTTAACCTGGCTGTATATCTCATGAGACAGAAAGGCTGAGACTGGGAGGAAAATCCTTCAAAAAATGTTTGTAGGTTACATATTTAATATCATATAAATGAGGTCAATGGGGGGTTGCATTGAAGCTCGGTCCATAGGGCCCAGAATTTGGTGCTATGCCCCTGATCCACTCACCACCCCAAAGTTAATCCAACACTTAGGGAGTAGAACCAATGACACTCCATAGAATCGTTTTTAAGGATGTGTGCACTATTTGAGACATTTTGTCCCTATTCTGAGTTGTGTGCAAGGCAATAGAGTTGGTTTTAAGGACACAATCGGACATAATAGACATTCCATAGCAGGTTGAGACAAAATCTGAATTAACCAAATAATTCCAGACAGCACCAAACATTAAAATATCGGTGAGGACAACTCTATTGTATAGCAGGCAACTCAGAATGGGGGCTACATGGGCTAATAGTGGACATATCCTAACTCAGTGGTTCTTAACCTGGGGTGTGGGTACCCCCTAGGGGTGCGCACGAGATTTCAGGGGGTGCATAGAATTTTGTTTGTGTTCAGGTTGTGACCAAAATTCTGCTTGCAAACATTATAATTAGGCCAAATCAAACCATGATTTGGTCCCCATGTAAAGTAATTTAACTATTGATTAATGTCTCCAGCAAGAATCATTGCAATTAATCACTAAAATCATTTTCTAGGGCGTACACGTGTAGAAGTTTGGGCTGGGGGTGCACAGCTTGTCTTGGGCACAGGTAAGGGGGTGCTTTAGGAAAAAAAGGTTAAGAACCACTGTCCTAACTCTTTGAACAGTTTTACAGAGGTAAGAAGAGAGTTGTGTTTTTGTTTTGAGAGTTGAATTGAATACTCTTCTATTGAGTTGCAAGTGCTGAACTAATAATGCAAAATTGGCTTTGCACACACAGGCATGGATGAGAAAAAAAATCAGCATGAAGAAACGTGAGGACAATCAACTAACCGACTGACCTACTAGATGTGTGTGAACTCCCTTCCCCATGTCGGTGATTCCCCCTCTTCATAATTTATTGTCCATTGTCCAACAATGGAATAAAACATTAAAAAACAGAAAGTGGGCCAGAGTCATAATCAAAGAGAGAGAGAGAGAGAGAGAGAGAGAGAGAGAGAATGAGTGTCTCTGTCTCTTATTTTATTGTGCCTGGATTCCTATTGGTCTGTTTTTTTCCTAGTTGTGTTTTGTTTGCTGTGAATATCTAAGCAATAAGAAATGTTAAACTATAACCTATATTATTATTCCAAGACAGACAGACAGAAAAATAGACAGACAGACAGACAGACAGAGATAGATGGTTGCCATGTCAACGCCGTAGACACAAACTCCAGACTAAACACTTGGGAGATAAAGTCGTCACATTGGGAATATACGAGGTCCTTTACAATGTCACGGCGCAATAATGATATAAGAAATGGCTGACACTTAAAACACAAAGCAGAAAAAAAACACGGCCATAGACTTAACTAAAAAAAATGGATGGAAAGAAACAATTTTGGTCGGGCCCGGGACAAAGTTATCTGAAAGCCCCCCCACTCACTTCATACAATGTAATGGGGACCCAGTTATTTGGGTCATATCTCTCCCTCAGCCTCGGAAAACTAACCCCTTTGCCCCTACCCCCCTGTCAGCTTCCCTCGCTAGCTGGCTGGCTGGCTGGCTGGCTGGCTGTCTGAGCAAAGCCGAGGGGCGATAAGGATCTTCCCCCAAGCCAAGGCATTCAGGAAGGGGATGCAGACGGGGAGAGCCAGAGGCAGAGAGGTCCGCTTCGCTTGGGACTGGAGCGGGGAGAGAGAGAGAGACGTTTCTGGGTCACGGACGGCGCGGTCTGGGTGGGTGGGGGTAGGCGGGGGGTCCCTTCCTTTCGGCTGGCCTTGGGTTCAGCCCGGTTCGAGAGCTCAGAGAGCGTGAGGGGTCCCTGTCACAGGGGTACGCTGGTCAGCTGCTGCTGCTGCTGCTGTCCCCCTTACATGATGGATGACAAGAGGGCACCAGTTTAGCTGGACGGGAAGCCAGAGTCAAGGAAGCCCAGTCCAGTCGGAGGGAATGTTTATCTACCAAAGATGTGGTGGCACTACTGGCGGTGGCGGTGGGGATGGGGGTTGTTGTGGTGACCATGCCACAACCACTTGGCCAACACACACACACACGCACACACACACACAAACAGTCGCTCTCTCTCTCACACACACATACCACACAAACACACACACAAAGACAGACAGACAGACAGACTGACACACACGCATAAACACACACACACACATGCACACAGACACACACGCACAAGGCATGCACTTTCCCCCTTATTCTCCATACACACACAGGCACTCAGACACTCAAACATACACACTAACAGCCATCCACCCCCACAGTCAGACCCAGACAGACAGACAGACAGACAGACAGACAGACAGACCGACATACACACAGACACACACACACTTGTGGCTTGGTAGCTGATGTCAGCACGAGGAGACTGATGACTGACAGCCAGACGGAGCGGACAGCCGGGGCCGTTTCTAAGTCTGTATTCAGACGGAGTTCAGGGGTCATCGGAGCAGAGCTTTGATAAAGATCAGGCTGGCAGTCACTCACACACTCACTCTTAGTCATGCGTCACCCCTAACACAAGCAGACATCAACACACACACATACACACACACACACACACACACACACACACACACACACACACACACACACACACACACACACACACAC
>NC_085865.1:29169058-29184058 GCF_034702125.1 Engraulis encrasicolus | reverse complement strand
TAGACTGGATAGACTTGGCTGAATTGGGATAGAGTTGACTGGGCTGGAGTTGACTGGACTGAACTAGTTTACGAGCAGACCCATAATGTCTTCTCCGGCTCTTATTCCATGATGCATGCATGTGTCTGCATTCATCAATGTCCAATCATCATGCCTCTACTGTATACTGTGGTGGGTTGGACCGAACTGGACTGGATTGGCTTGCATGTGTCAGCTTTGGCTCCATATGTGCTCATCCAAATCCCAAGAGCCACGTGACACGCACTGTAATGGACTAGACTGGTCTTGGCCGGACTGGCATGGAGTTGACTGGTTTACAATATTACATGATGCTGTGTGTCTCCAGTCATCAGTGTTCGTCCCTTTTCCAACAGCCATGCCTGTAATGCAATGGGCTGGGCTGGAATGGCCTGGAGTTGACTGGATAAGAGTGCTGAGTTCTAGACTGCCAATGTCTGTTCCGGACGGGCCAATATTCCACGATGTTGTGTGTCTCCAATCATCAAGTGTTTGTCCTCATTCCGACAGCCATATTTGTAATGAGATGGAGTAGACCAGACGGTGATGAGCTTGAGTTGGCTGGTCTGGATTGGGCTGCCAATATTCCATGATGTTGTGTGTCTGCATACATTGGCTGAATGTTCATCCATGATATGTTCATCCCAATCCCAAGAGTCAAGATGCCTGTACACTGTAATGGGCTAATGGGCGAGACAGACTGGCATGGAGTTGACTGGCATGGGTTAACAGTGGAGTGGAGTACATTGACAATCTCTGTTCCTAATAATGTATGGTGTTGGGTGTCTCCATTCGTCAAGTGTTCGTCCTCCTTCTGAGAGACACGTTTGTAATGGGATGGAGACAGGGACTAGACGGGGATGGGCTTGAGTCGACTGGTCTGGATTGGACTGCATACTGTATGTCTGTTCTGTTCTAATAGTCCATGATGTTGGGTGTCTCCAATCATTGAGCGTTCATCCTCATTCCCACAGCAATGCCACTTGCTTTTTATGTCTTTGCCACTGTTTTATTGTGTTTTATCTGTGTATTTATTGCTTTTATTTTTATAAATAATCCTTCCAACACAGGTGACTTCACAGAGTAGTCTACCTGTCTTGAGTACTCATTGCAATCAGCTGATTCAGAGCTGGTTGAATCAAACTGTGTGTGGACTGCACTGGTCTGCACTGACATATACATGTATAGTTAGGAAAGACCATACTCTATAGGTTATATTCTTAACATAAGTTTGTTGCATCATGTCCATACACAGACATGTTTTGGCCTCAACCTGTCCTCAGTGTCGCATCACTGGACAGGAACAGAGTGTGCTGCACTAGTCTGGACTGGACTGCACTGTATTGGAGCAGAGCAGAACATTGGTTCTTAACCTGGAGGTCTAGGCCCCCCAAGGGGAGCACCACGTATATCAGGTACTATTGTCTGCGATGAGGTTGTGACCAAAATTATATTTATGAATATTATAATTAGGTCAATAGAATCCCAACAACACATCGAAAAGGTTGACCAAAATTAAAACCAGATTAAAAGGCATGTTTGGTCCCGTTGGTAAGTCATGAAAGTATTGATTAATGTCACGGGCAAGATCATTGAAATGTGTCTTGCATATACAGGTAGAATTTTGGGTTGGGGGTGTGTTAGGGAGGTTAGAGTTGACATGATCTGCACTGTAATTGGGCTGAATTGGGATAGATACAGACTGGAATAGAGTGGCATGGATTGTAGTATGTGCTGTGGAGTGGTGTTGCGCTCCTCACGTGGTGCTTTGCGACACACTGCTGTGGTAAGCTTTCTTATTATTAGATTTGGCACGGAGCATGTCACAGCACGCGCTCTACAGGCCAAAAACACAGAGTTTGTGTGAGCCACGCCATGCCACAGCAGAGTAGGGAGAGAGCAGAGAGGAGAGGAAGAGGAGAGGAAGAGGAGAGGCGAGGAGAGGCGAGGAGAGGAGAGGAGAGGAGAGGAGAGGAGAGGAGAGGAGAGGAGAGGAGAGGAGAGGAGAGGAGAGGAGAGGAGAAAGAGAGGAGAAGGAGAGGCGAGGAAAGCATGAGAGAGTAATAGGAAGGAGAGGAGAGAAGAATACGGAGAGAGAGGGTGTGGCACACAGCAAAGAAGAGAGGAGGAGAGCATGGGAGAACAGAACAAAGAAGAGAACAAGAAGGGGAAAAGAGGAAGGGAGGAAGGAGATGTGGAGGAGAGGAGGAGAGGTGTGTGAAAGCAGACAAAAAACATGGACAGAAGAGGAGGAGAGGAGAGGACAGACAAGCAAGCAGTCAAGGAGCCGAGGACAGGAGAAAGGCAGAGTGGAGCAGGAGTGACAATCAGACCCAGGCAAGGAGAGGAGACTTGGAGGAGAGGAAGAGACTATCACATGATTCAGGGCGACAGAGCAGGCATACGCATTACAAATTAGGACCTGAGCCAGCCAGCCAGCCAGCCAGCCAGCCAGCTAGCGGAGTCTGCTCCGTGCTTCATGCTCCGTGCTTCATGCACGGCTCTCTCCCCGCTCTCCTCCCCACTCTACAGCAGGCCCCTGTGCGCTCTGAGGACGCCGCCGTGCACTCATGTGACATCTGAAGGAAAGTTCTAGAAGCCGGCCGAAGCAAGAGGGGCCTCGCAAGGCTAGGCTGCCGCTGTGTGTGTGTGTTTGTGTGTGTGTGTGTGTGTGTGTGTGTGTGTGTGTGTGTGTGTGTGTGTGTGTGTTTGGCAGCCCAAGCAGCACTTTCTAATGTTACCGCATTTTTCCTGTTCATGCTGCTCGATATATATAAATATAAGTGCCCTGTCTGTGGTTTGCGTCGGACTGGTCCGGGGTCCAGCTCTCGCTCGCTCGCTCGCTAATATAACTGTATCTGCTGTTTATCTTCAGGTCCAAGTACGTGTTTTAAAATGTCTGCCATGCCTTCATTGATGGCAGCCCCCCCTGCAAAAATATCTTCATTGTGTGTGTAGTGGTGTGTGTGTGTGTGTGTGTGTGTGTGTGTGTGTGTGTGTGTGTGTGTGTGTGTGTGTGTGTGTGTGTGTGTGTGTGTGTGTGTGTGTGTAACCCTGGGATCTATAACGGGGCAGACTCAAAGAAGCATTATGAAGTTCTGGCTTCAAACCAGAAGCTGTCTTAAGGTAGTGAAAGGCCTCCATACTCAGCGCTATTGTCAAAATCCGCCCATTACAGTACATACAGGACAGATACAGAATTGGAATTGAATTACCCCCTTGTTCGAGGAGGTGGGGGAAAAAAACACAAAAGATATTTGTGTTCCTAGGAGGGAGTACCTTTGGGAAAAGAGACTAAGCCTGTGCTGTGCCTACCGTAAGCTAATTTACAGTGCCTGCGTGCTGACTACTTATTCCTGCATGATTTATGACCGTGTACTTTTTTTTATGACATTATTGTATTACACAGAACAAAAATTGAAATGGTGGCATTTGTGAGTTTGAGGGCTCTAACACATAGCTGAGAAAAAGGAGCAGAGCAGGAAGCGTTGTCACTATTGGCAGTGCTTTTGGCTATAACACAAGCTTTTTGAAGTGCTAACAAGAATCAATAAGAGTCAATAATGAAAACATAGCAGTTTTGTACATGTCAATGAACACAGTCTTACATGCAGTCTTTTAGATGCTAAAAAAGATTAGATACACTGCATTTATCAAACTGCACGGTAATTGCCAAGTCCCTGCCACTGGTAACCATGACACAGTACGTGGAAGGGCTGTGAAATGATTTTAACTGAAAAATGTACATACGGTACAAGTTGTTTACATGAGAGTTGAAAGAAGTTTCCCAATTTGAACCACAGAACTACACAACACACGCATCATCAAGATGGTTGGTGGGGTGCAGCCAGCCATGCATGTTTTAGCTTTTAATTAGCAAGAAAATGTGCGGATGACACAAAGAGTAGTTGCTCAATTTTCTCTCTCAAGACAAGAGTGGTGATGAATGCTTACGAAACAAAACCACAGTGGCAAAGTGGCAAATTGTTTCCTTGTGTTAGATTTAACACATCTAGCATTTGTTTACACCTCTGCAGAGTCTGAGTGTATTCCCAACAGCCCAATCAATCAAAATGACGGCTCCTCGCTTTCCGAGAGAACTTTAAGGGATGATTGGAAGCCGTGGCCATGGCCAATGGGTATGACTATGGATTGTTGTCTTGGTGACAGGCGGCCTACTGTAACAATGCATGCAGACATTAGAAGACTTCTATGTTTTTGGTGCGTGCGTCAGAGCTTCGAACCGGTTCAAGGAACGAAAACCGAAAACGGGAACGAAAGGAATTTTACGCAATTTTATGAGGAGCAGAAACAGAAACGAAAACGAAATGGTCTTCAACTGTTCCTGAACAGAATCCACAAAACCAGTTAATAACGGTTTATTTCGTTCTCTATATATATTATAACATTTCACAAAAGCATACCCTGAAGCATACATTGAAGTGTTTGCGCTGTAGAGTTAAACAGGAAATTGGAGATATTTGTCAGCAACAGACCAGCTACACCATGTCTACACCATGCAGGGTTTGGAATTATAGCGTAAGATCTCCATATGGATAAAACTTACAGCCAGGTAAGGAGTTAAGCACGTATCCAGAATGTGAGAGGGATAGCCTATCTGAATGTTTTTGGATGCCGCCTGTGATTTAGCCTAATATTTTTGGGGATAGAGTAGCTACTGTGTAAATCAAGGGCAAATACTAATGGGTACGCCTATTCTAGGTATAAGGTACCGTCCATAAAAATAGACTTGATAGGCCCGCAAAACACTTCCGGGAACGACAAGAAGGAACAATATTTTGCGTTCTGAACCGGTTCAGGAACGAAATTTTGGTGTCAGAACGAATTCAGGAACGAAAATGTTAAATAAAGGTCTACCTGAATTGTTCGGAACGGAATGATTGAAAAATAATTTCGTTTTCAAGCCCTGGCGTGCATGTATGCGTGCATGTTTATGTACCTATGTGGGCTCAAAAAGTTCCCATTAGGATGCAAAAACCTGGCAAAGGGTCCTTTTGGGGGAGCAAATCGAATAGTTGAGCAGGGTTAGGGTTTGTTTTGGTCTGGGTTCAGTTAGATATTGTTAAGTTAGATATGAATGGGAGTCACTAGAAGGTCCCCACAATTAACTAAAACAAGCTTGTTAGTGTGTGTGTGTGCGTGTGTGCGTGTGTGTGTGTGTGTGCGTGCGTGTGTGTGTATGCGTGTGCGTGTATGTGTGCGTGTGCACCTTTATGTGTATGTGCGTGCGTACATGCGTGCGCGTGTGTTACCTTTTAGCTTGTCCGGTGCGATGATGCCAGCCTGTACAGGGGTCTGTGTGACCACAGTGCAGGGGGAGGGCTGGTCTGTCAGGATGCTCACCTCCCCAAACGACTCCAGGGGACCCAGCTGCCCAACAACCACACAGTTGATACGGCCCTACAGGTACAGACACAGAGTCAGAAATACACACACACACACACACACACACACACACACACACACACACACACACACACACACACACACACACACACACACACACACACACACACACACACACACACACACACACACACACTCACACACACACACACTCACACACACACACACACACACACACACACACACACACACACACATCAGCAAATAAACACAAACACACATAAACATACAGGACAAACACTCACAGTGTAGTTGTATAGATGCAATCGCACACCATGCTGACTTCAAAAACAAACACTGTGGGAGGTGATAGCAGTTGCACATGCACAAATACACCGACACACACAAACACGCACACACACACACACACACAGACAGACGCACACACACACACACACACACACACACACACACACACACACACACACACACACACACACACACACACACACACACACACACACACACACACATGCAGGGTGACTCACCCTCTTGGCTAGCTTCATGACAGTCCCGATGTCCTGCAGGATATTGCACTCTCCCTTATGGATGAAGGCGATGAATGGACATACCCGGCCCTCCTTCACCAGAACTGCACATGGAGAAGGACACTGATTTTGATTTGCTGCTATGTAGCTATGATGGCTATGATGGCTGTGTGTGTGTGTGTGTGTGTGTGTGTGTGTGTGCGTGCGTGCGTGCGTGCGTGCGTGCGTGCGTGCGTGCGTGCGTGCGTGCGTGCGTGCGTGTTTGTGTGTGTGTTTGTGTGAATGTGTGATTATTGTCAATGTCTTATTACCTCTGCCAAGGAGGTTATGTTTTCAGTTGTTTGTCTGTCTATCTGTCTGTCTGTTTGTTTGTCTGTCTGTTTGTCTGCTTGTCATCAGGATAACTCAAAAACTCATGAACGGATTTCAATGAAACTTTGTGGAGTTGTTGGAAATGACCACTGAAACAAATGATTAAAGTTTGGTGGCGATCTGGATCACGAACCAGAACCAAGATTTTTAAAAAGATTCTTCACAATTGCTAGAAATCTAGACGCTCCTAGTGACCGCAAATTGAATTGCGTGACAGGGCGAATTTTGACCAGAGAGGTGTATGTGAGAGGGAGATAAAGCAGGCAGGTTATTTTCCGGTATCCACTTTCGGGTGACGCCCCTTTAGGAGACCTTCGATTAGGAGACCTTCGGAGTCTTGAGGTTGAGAATAAATGGAGTGCCCTTAGCGCTGTAGATGGCGGTAGCGCACGTCTTGTGCAAACACCACGAAAAGAGAAGAAGAAGGAGGGACAACGCCCCCTTAGGAGACGAAATTTTGACCACACGCTTTTGCATTGAGTGGGCGTGTTTCGATTCCTCTTTATTATATATCCAACCTCTTTGTTTTGACATTCCATTTTCTAACTCCACAAAAAGAAAGCAGAGAGACGTACAATAAAAATAGGGTGTAACATAGTCAAATGTTCTATCAAACAGCTTCTTTGAAGGAGGTCTGCGATCTCTGAGTGCATTTCTGTTTTTTATGTTTCATTTAAAACGTGAGAATCTGCTTTGTAATTTTATTTGTTTGAGTAGAAACTGAAAAGGGGGAAGACACGTCTGTTGTGACAATGGTGTGTAAGCAAAAAGACAGTAGCACTAAATAGCTGCCCCTCCTTCACCAGCACTTACATTACATTACACATGCACAAAGGGACACGTCAAACCCTTCTTCACTGACTCTCCACACTGTGAAACAGTCTGCACTCGAGCCTGCTTCAACAGCATTGGACTGACCACGACTCCCAGGCTGTGTGTGTGTGTGTGTGTGTGTGTGTGTGTGTGTGTGTGTGTGTGTGTGTGTGTGTGTGTGTGTGTGTGTGTGTGTGTGTGTGTGTGTGTGTTCTTTAATTTTGCTGTTACTGGTAAAAGTGAAAGTGTAAAAACATTTTCTCACTGACAGGTTAAAGTTAAGCTAGGCTCAAACTACACGACTATCGGCCCGATTCTTGGCTGAAAACCCCTCTTACGACAATCGGTGGAACGTTACCCCCCAGCACCATCGCAAGCGATTGTCGGGAAAGATTTCCTCGTCAAACAGTGTTTGATATTTGCGACTGGAAATAGAACGTCGGGCATTGTCTTGGGTGGTTACGACCAGGGATAAGATTGACAGGTGTGATTCTCTTCTAGTGTGTAATAGGGCTGCACAATTAATCGAAAAATAATCAAAATCGTGATAAAATAGTGAAATCGAACTCATGATTTTAATCGTGATTTAATCGTGGCAATAGTGACCTACTTTTGAGAGCGTCCTTGAAGCCAGAACATACTGACAGGCTGGTGTTTCTGGCCAGAAATCTGTCCACTTAAGTTTCATGCTATTGCCTTTACATAATTATTACAATTCATTTTATTTGCTCATGCAAATCAATAATCGTGATTAATAATCGTGATTATGATTTTGCCAAAATAATCGTGATTATGATTTTTTCCATAATCGTGCAGCCCTAGTGTGTGGTGCACCCCAACGTCAAAATCGGACACAAAATTGGGAGTCGTGTAGTTTGAGGCCGGCTTTAGGGATTGGGCACAGTTTAGCATTCTTCAGCTATTGTTAGGGTTAATGTGAATGGAAGTCCCCACAAAGATATTAAGGTAGGGCTGTGTGTGTGTGCGTGTGTGTGTGCGCGCGTGTGCGTGTGTGTGTGTGTGTGTGTGTGTGTGTGCGCGTGCGCGATGAGTATTGAGGATTACGATGGTGTTACCATGAGTATTCAGGATGTTCATTACCATGATGAGCGGGGAAAGTCTTCATCTGCAGCAGGTTGGCCACCTTCTGGACGGACAGCCTAGGCCAATCATGGTAGAAGCTACACTGCTGCACCAGGTTCTGCTTCAGGGCAAAGTCCTGGCCCTGGAGCTCCTGTAAAACAGAAGAGAGTTGTCCAACTTTATTAATCCTGAAGGAAAGTAAGGTGTCCAGTAGCATACACAACATAACGGTAATGAAACTACTGTAAATAAGCACTGTAATACAGATTAAGTGAAATTGGAAGCCCACCTGGGAACCAACGGGAATTTTCCATGTTTAGTGTCTTGTGCCTGTGTCTTTCGTTAATAACGTGGTTCGAGGTATAAAACCTTGGGTCATAGTTTTGTGACAATTCAATCAGAGCACTAATGCGGGAGACAAAAGATCAGGCTGAATGAGTGAGGTTTATTTTTTTTCTTTTCACAGGTCTTCAATAACAATAACTCAGGTAAGTGTTCGGGATAACATACATCTTTTCCAAAGGTCTTCAGTCAACAAAGGTAGGTATTCAAAACATAAATCTTCTTCCACAAGGGTAATGAACAAAGGTATGAATTCTCATTCTTCAGGATTCTCAACATAAAGTCTTTGCAGCATTCAAACAGAACAAAGGAGGTTTCTTACGACCATGGAGAGGGCAATGGCAAAGTTCACAATAAAGAGTTCCTCTTGGAGCAAGCACAGCAAAGTTGATTCGGAGCATAGAGTTCAGTGTTGGCAGGGGCAGGGAATCCTCATGACCGAGCAAGGTCACAATGAATGTCAAAGGCTTAAGTAAGGCATGTGCCATGAGTTGAAGAGTGGGCTGCAGGTGATTCCACTGATCACCTGCCACGGGGTCTCCCAGGCTGCTTGGCAGGGTCAGGGCCCGGCCTAGGTGTCTGGGGTTTCCCAGGCCGATTGCCAGGGGCTGAGGCAGATTGGCGGCATCTGCTGGCAGGTTGGGGCATGGCAGGTCGGGGCATGGCAGGTCGGGGCATGACAGTACCCCCCTCTCTACGACCGTCACCAGACGGTCCAGGAGCCCCAGGATGGTCTCGGCGGAAGTCACGGATGAGCGACTTGTCCACGATGTGGCGTGATGGCACCCAGCAGCGCTCCTCCGGACCATAGCCAAGCCAATCGACCAGGAACTGCTCCCCTCTGCCCACTCTTCGGGAGTCCAGGAGGCGATTGACCGTGTACACAGGACCGCCAGCCACAAGGCGAGGAGCTGGAGGTGGGGGTGTAGAAGGAGACAAAGGTGATGTTAGAACCGGTTTCAACAGAGAGACATGGAAAACTGGACTCACCCGAAGAGACCTAGGCAAAGCAAGCTGGTAGGCCACTGGGTTTATGCGCCGTACAACTCTGAATGGGCCAATGTAGCGTGGTTTGAATTTCTTTGATTCGACGCGCAGAGGAAGGTCCCGTGTGCACAGCCACACCCTCTGGCCCGTCCTGAACGAAGGGTTCACCCTTCTCTTGCGATTGGCAAAACGCTGGGCACGCATGGCTGATCGCTTCAGGGCGGCGTGGGCCCGCTTCCAGGCTCGCCTACACCTAGCCACAGCAGCTTCAGCAGAGGGGACAGTGACACTGGGTTGCTCAGAGGGAAAGAATGGTGGTAAGTATCCACATTGAACTTCAAATGGGCACATACCGGTAGAGGTGGAGGTCAGTTGATTATGGGCAATCTCTGCCCAGAGAAGCATCTTGCTCCAGGACTTGGGGTTGTCAGAGATCACGCAGCGCAGGTACTTCTCCAGCTCCTGGTTGATCCTCTCAGTCTGCCCATTTGACTGGGGATGGAATCCTGAAGAGAGACTGACAGATGTGTTAAAGAGAGACCAGAAAGCTTTCCAATACCTGGACACGAACTGTGGACCCCGGTCAGATACCACGTCGGCGGGGACCCCATGGTAACGGACCACCTCCTTCAGAACAACTTCAGCTGTTTCCTTGGCCGTAGGTAACTTGGGAAGAGGAACAAAGTGAGAGGCTTTAGAAAAACGGTCAACAATCACCAGAATTACTGTATTGCCTTCAGACTCCGGTAACCCTGAGATGAAGTCCATGGACAGATGGGACCATGGGCGACTGGGAATTGGGAGTGGGCGAAGCAGTCCAGTTGGGGCTTGGTGTGAGGACTTTTGGGTGCTACAAATAGTACAGGCCTTAACATAATCAGAAATTTGTTTATACATGTCAGGCCACCAAAAACGGCGGCCAAGGAAATCTGATGTTCTTTGCTCACCCGGGTGCCCAACCCAATGTTCATTGTGGCCCCACCTCAGTACCTCAGAACGCATTGATGAGGGTACAAACAGGCATCCTGTTGGCCCACCTCCTGGGTTTGGTTCAGTTCTCTGGGCCCGGAGGATGGAGTCTTCCAAAGCGAGACGTACTTGCCCGATCACTCGGTTCCGGGGAATGATGTTCTCTGGAGGAGCTGCCGCTTCATTGCAGTCGTGCTGACGGGAGAGGGCGTCTGCTTTGGTGTTCTTTGTACCCGGCCTGTAGGTGAGTATAAAGTCAAAGCGGTTAAAAAACAGTGCCCAGCGTGCTTGACGAGGGTTAAGCCTCCTGGCTTCCTTTAGATACTGCAAGTTTTTGTGGTCAGTTAACACTTGGAATTGGTGAGTAGCCCCCTCTAGCCAATGCCTCCACTCTTCTAATGCGAGTTTGATGGCCAGTAGCTCTCGGTCCCCTGCATCATACCTTTGTTCGGTGGGCGTCAACTTCTTGGAGTAGAAGGCACATGGATGGACCTTGTCATCCTGGGGCGACCTTTGAGAGAGGATTGCCCCTACTCCAGTGCTGGATGCGTCCACTTCGACCACAAAGGGAAGAGCGGTGTTTGGGTGCCGTAGGATGGGTGCAGTGGTGAAGAGCTTCTTCAGGGAGTCAAAGGCTGTCTGTGCTTCAGTGGTCCATTTGATTTTGGACGATCGCCCCCGGGTGAGTGTTGTGATGGGTGCTGCAATGCTGCTGAAATTTCGAATGAAACGCCTATAGAAATTAGCAAAGCCAATAAAGCGTTGGACCTGCTTCAGGGATGTTGGTTCAGGCCAGTCAAGTACAGCTTGCACTTTTCCAGGGTCCATGGAGACCCCCTCTGGTAAGATTTTGAAACCTAAGAAGGAGGTGTCAGTTACATGGAATTGGCTTTTCTCCAACTTGACATAGAGATGGTTGTCCAGTAGAAGTTTCAACACTTGGCGGACCTGCACAACATGGGATTCAATGTCTTCAGAAAATATTTGTATGTCATCCAAAAATACAAAGACACACCTGTTGATCAGTTCTCTCAGCACATCGTTCACTAGGGCCTGAAAGACAGAAGGGCTGTTAGATAGACCAAAAGGCATGACTTTGTATTCATAATGGCCGCTGTGAGTGCTGAAAGCCGTCTTCCACTCATCCCCTTGTCTGACACGGACCAGGTGATACGCATTTCGCAGATCCAGCTTGGAGAAGATCTTTGCGCCCTTGAGTAGGTCATAAGCAGTGGACATTAGGGGAAGTGGGTACTTATTTTTGACAGTGATTTTGTTCAAGCCTCTGTAATCAATACAAGGGCGGAGACCGCCGTCTTTCTTGGACACAAAGAAAAATCCTGCTGATGCAGGGGATGTGGATGGGCGTATCAAACCGTTTCTCAGAGATTCCTGGATGTATTCCTCCATCGCTTTGGTCTCAGGCACAGATAGTGGGTAGAGTCTGCCTCTTGGCGGCATGGTTCCTGGAAGCAGGTCAATGGCCATGTCATAAGGTCTATGTGGAGGAAGGGTACAGGCTTTAGTTTTAGAGAAGACATCCGCAAGGTCATGGTATTGCTGAGGAACAAGTGTGAGGTCTACCTCTGGCAATTCTGAAGGCAGTCTTGGAATTCGTTCAACGGTAGCTCCATATGCGCCATGGGGTTCAAGTGCTTTACTTCTGCAAGTCTTAGAACATGCAGGGCTCCAAGATAGAAATGTTCCCCTTTTCCAGTCAAACTGGGGGTTGTGGGCTCTAAGCCAGGGGTAACCCAGTACAACAGTTTCTTTAGGTGACGAAATCAGAAAGAATTTACAGGACTCAACATGACTATTACCCACTCTCATAGTAAGAGGCTTGGTGACATACTCTATTTTACCCGACCCTAGGGGTCGGCCGTCTAGGGCCTGAACAGAGTATGGAGAGGGACTCACCTCAATGGGTACTTGGAGTTGTTTGGCTAGGGTGATGTCCATTAGGTTTTCCTCGGCACCTGAGTCTACCAGTGCTTGGACAGATGTGCTGCCATTAGTGGTGTTCTCCCATTCAAGCGTCACAGGGAGCTGCAGCCGTGAGGTGGGGTGAGAGGACCTTGCTGCTCTGCTCACTAGAGGTCCTCTTGGTCCTAGTGAGCCATGCCTTTTCCCGTTAGCTCGGGGCATTTGTCATAGAAGTGGTCAGACTTCCCACAGTACAGGCACAGATTCTCTCGTCTTCTTCTGTCCTTCTCTTCTAGGGAAAGTCGAGACCGTCCCAACTGCATTGGCTCCTCTGCATCCTTGGAAGCGGTCTGGTTTGTTGATGGCTTCTTTGGGAGGAAAGCAGGAAACTGGAAACTGGAGGTGCGTTCTCGTCTGCGCTCCCGAGCTCGGAGGTCTAATTCAGAGGTGAGGGCAATCAATTCCTCCACGTTACGACCCCACTCTCGGTTGACAAGAGCGTCTTTCAGGTTGTCTTGAAGCCCATGGTAAAAGGTGGCCATCAGGCAATCTCCCTCCCAGCCAGCTTCTGTAGCCAGGGTGCGAAACTCAATGGCATACTCTGCAGCAGACCGCTTGCCTTGCTTCAGCTGAAGGAGACGCTTGGCTGATTCTCTTTGGTTGGTGGGGTGCCCAAAGACCGCTTGGACTTGGTCAATGAATTCAGATGCATTGTGGCAGATGGGCAAGTCTTTCTCCCAGAGCGCTGTAGCCCACACCAATGCCTTGCCTGTCATCAGTCTGGTGATGTATGCCACCTTCGCCTCTTCGCTGGGGAAGCTGCTGGGATGTAGTTGGAAGGACAATGCGCATTGAGTTAAGAATCCACGGCAGGCATCAGGGTCTCCATCAAACCTCTGAGGTGAGGGAAGGCGTACATCTGGGCGCAGGCCTGTGGCTGTAGGGGCTGGTGAAGGCGAGGTTACTGTGGCTGGGGTTGGAGGTGGCGGTGTGATGTTGATCCTGGCCACAGCTTGAGTGAGGGATTGGAGAGCGGTGTTCATTCGGTCCATGGTTTGTGCCATCTTTTGGACGCGTCTCTCCTGCTCACCGTATGCTTCTCCCATTCTGCTCATTACCGATCGAAGATCTTCAGTCTCCGCAGTGCTCATTCGTGGCTCGGTCATGCTGTGACAATTCAATCAGAGCACTAATGCGGGAGACAAAAGATCAGGCTGAATGAGTGAGGTTTATTTTTTCTTTTCACAGGTCTTCAATAACAATAACTCGGGTAAGTGTTCGGGATAACATAAATCTTTTCCAAAGGTCTTCAGTCAACAAAGGTAGGTATTCAAAACATAAATCTTCTTCCACAAGGGTAATGAACAAAGGTATGAATTCTCATTCTTCAGGATTCTCAACATAAAGTCTTTGCAGCATTCAAACAGAACAAAGGAGGTTTCTTACGACCATGGAGAGGGCAATGGCAAAGTTCACAATAAAGAGTTCCTCTTGGAGCAAGCACAGCAAAGTTGATTCGGAGCATAGAGTTCAGTGTTGGCAGGGGCAGGGAATCCTCATGACCGAGCAAGGTCACAATGAATGTCAAAGGCTTAAGTAAGGCATGTGCCATGAGTTGAAGAGTGGGCTGCAGGTGATTCCACTGATCACCTGCCACGGGGTCTCCCAGGCTGCTTGGCAGGGTCAGGGCCCGGCCTAGGTGTCTGGGGTCTCCCAGGCCGATTGCCAGGGGTTGAGGCAGACTGGCGGCATCTGCTGGCAGGTTGGGGCATGGCAGGTCGGGGCATGGCAGGTCGGGGCATGACAAGTTTTGACATTGTTTTTTTTAGATTATTTTATTAGATATAGCCTTTCCATTCCTTAGAGCACTCGATTACATTGCATGCCTGACATCCACCCATTTACATTCACATTCACACCGGTGACTGTGACGGCCACGCAGGGCACCGCCCTGCCACCAGGACCAATTTGGGGTTAAGCATCTTGCGCATCGACACAACGATGGGGTCAGCCAGAGCGGGGCTCGAACCTGCAACCCTCTGATTGCCGAATGTGCTCCTCTACCACTACCACCAGTGACAGAGTTGAATCTGAAGAGGGGCAGCGTGTCTGACTTCTTTTATTTGTAATCTTCCATCTTGTAATCTATTTTTATCTTCAATAAATTGTATCCTGATTAAGCCTTTTAAATACAACGCCAAGACTTGAGTTAGTGAAAACACAACGCAGAGCACATCAACCTTCAATTTTTATTGGAGAAGATCTTGGACGAAAACACAGAAACCGAAAAAAACAGAAAGTAAAATTCCTGCCAGATATTCCTTTAGCTTGTGCTATATCAACCTGCCTTTATGGGGTGTGGTAATTAGGATCAGCTGGTTCATTGAGTGGCTGAAACAAATATGAGTAAAGGATTTTTACTTTCTGAACCCAGGATGACAGGCCCTAGTGAAGTTTGTCTCCCATAACACCACCATCTCATACAATATGTCCATGCCCAAGTCCATATAGGCCTACTGTTGTGCAAGCGCACAGTAGACATTCTGTTTCATCTCCTGGAGATCTGACAACGCTGGCC
>NC_085865.1:29144058-29159058 GCF_034702125.1 Engraulis encrasicolus | reverse complement strand
CCACCTCTCTGCACCTCACCATTTGAACTGCCCCAAAGAAGCAATCCTATCTTGTCTTGATGGTTTTTCATCTCACTGTAATATAAACAGGCCTACCATTTCTATTGTAGCACTCATACACTGTCAATCACCATATTTTTCTAACCTTTCCTTGGTATTTTTACATAGTTATTAGAAATTAAAAGGAATACCTGTGGTATTTCAAATTGAAACACATGTTAAGTACTCACTTCTTTTGCAAATCACTTGCAATGATGAACTATTTTGTGCTAGAAATTATGGTTAAAACAGGCAGTGGCCTAGTATAAAGCCCACATGATTGATCCCGGCCCCTAATCACAGTCAGGAACGATAATGCGGCCCCCAGAGAAAAAAGTTTGGGGACCCCTGCTGTAGAGCACTCAATATACCCTTGGATTTATAAAGTATTATAAGCTAGATTCATGGTTAGTCATTACTGTTAACATAAAGCATCATGAAACATCATCGGTGTAGTCGTAATGTGTTGTAAGTAATTATAATGTGCATTATAATTTGTTAAAAAATGCGCTCATAATGCGCTATAGATATGGGCTTCATAGAAAGTGTTACCGAAGTTTTTTTGTTATTTGTAGGTCAATTCTTCAACAGCGGTTTTCCTAAATAGTCCTTTTTTGAACTTAGAATGTTGAATTTTGAGACACATAGGCATAGATAGAGAGACAGCTTGCATGTGCGTGTGCGTGTGCGTGTGTCTGTGTGTGTTTAAATGTTTACACTTGTAAACATTCACTGAGTTAACATTAGTGTGTGTGTGTGTGTGTGTGTGTGTGTGTGTGTGTGTGTGTGTGTGTGTGTGTGTGTGTGTGTGTGTGTGTGTGTGTGTGTGTGTGTGTGTGTGTGTGGAGGAGAGAATAAGAGTAAAAAAGAGAGAGAGGGAAAATCATAAGAATAAAAGAGTCTGTAATGTGTTGTGCTGTGCTGTGCTGTGCTGTGCTGTGCGCTGCGATGCGGTGTTGTGTTGTGTTGTGTTATGCGGTGTTGTGTTGTGTTGTGCCGTACTGTGCTTTGTTGCTTTATGTTGTGTTGTGTTGTGTTGGCTTGTGTTGTGTTGTGTTGTGGTGTGCCGTTCTGTGCTTTATGTTGTGTTGTGTTGTGTTGTGCTGTGTTGTGCTGTGCTTTGTTGTTTCATGTTGTGCTGTGCTGTGTTGTGTTGCACTGTGTTGTATTGTGTGCAGGCGTGGGCTATATAATGTGTGTGTCTAGTAAGGTTTGCGTGTGTGTCCCCATGATGTTTTGTGAGAGTATGACGTAAGCTAGCTGATTAATAGGCCCCCAAACCAGGCGTCCCGCCGGCATTTCTTACACTCCAAACGCAAGGGCACACTTGTAAACATTCGCACAGTTAACATGAGTGTGTGCGTGTGTGCGTGTGTTTGTGCGTGTGTTCAGTGTCTGCATGTGTGCCTACATGTGTGACAGAATATTTATGCACACACGCGCGCGCACACACACACACACACACACACAGCATACAGCTGCATCCTAAAGCAGGCAGAGAGAGAGAGACAGACACAAACATAGAGAGAGAGAGAGAGAGAGAGAGAGAGAGAGAGAGAGAGAGAGAGAGAGAGAGAGAGAGAGAGAGAGAGAGAGAGAGAGAGAGAGAGAGAGAGAGAGAGAAAGTTAAACAGTAAAGCGGAACTGCAGTGTAGACCAGAGAGAGAGGAGAGGAAAAGTCATTAGGATCCCACAGGAACATAATTATAAACAGCCAGAGAGGAGAGAGGCAGGACAGATAACAGACATGCTGTCCACACACACACACAGACACACACACACACACACACACACACACACACACACACACACACACACACACACACACACACACAAGGACTGAGCGATTTTCTGTACATGCATGCGTGTGTGTGTGTGTGTGTTTGTGTGTGTGTGTGTGTTTGTGTGTGTGTGTGTGTGTGTGTGTGCGCGCGCGCATGTGTGTGTGTGCGTGCGTGTGTGTGCACATGTTTGCGTGCATGCGTACGTGTGTGTGCACATGTTTGCGTGCGTGCGTATGTCTGTCTGTGTGTGCCTGTACTTGCGTGCATCGACATCTGCAAAAGTATGCTTACTTATGCACAACTCCCTACTCCATACACCTTATTTGGTCTGCTTACTTATGCACAACTTTGTTTTTGCCATTTCTGTAATTTGCTTTTCTTTTTTTTTTTAAATAAGTTATTGGTTTGGCACAAAAGTTGCCAATGCAATAAACTTAGCTCAGATTTTGCTGACAGACACAGAAATATGGTAATGACTAAGTGAGTGAGTTAGTGAGTGAGTGAGTGAATGACAGAGAGAGAGAAAGAGAGAGAAAGAGAGAGAGAGAAAAACATTGAAGAGAGATATAGAGAGACAAAGGGTGTCAATCTAAGTGTGTGGTCTGCACTCCTTTGTCCGCAGTAACGCCTTACTCAATCCATTGAGACAGTCAAATGAAATGGACAGACATGCTCCTGGCTGCCCTCTGGCAATGGGGAAAGGAATTGCACTCCCTGACTGTATCTGTGTCACTGTGTGTGTCTCACTCTGTGTGTGTGTGTGTGTGTGTGTGTGTGTGTGTGTGTGTGTGTGTGTGTGTGTGTGTGTGTGTGTGTGTGTGTGTGTGTGTGCCCGCAAAGGGAAGACAAGAAGACGGAGGGTAGAGGGAGAGAGAGAGAGAGAGAGAGAGAGAGAGAGAGAGAGAGAGAGAGAGAGAGAGAGAGAGTAAGGCCGGCCGCACATTGGCTCCGACAGCACTGCGGCGCACTTTTGCTTCCGACAGAATTCGGACCCCCAAACCCAATTTCACACGAACATTGCATTGATAGTCAATGGGCGGCGCCGACAAAATAGAACTTGTCTCTAATTGCTATCCGACATCGGCGAATGTCCGCGGACATCAGCGCCAGTGTGCGTGGTTCTATTGAAAACAATGGAATCGAATTTTAGCTGAGCAGTGCTCAGCACTTTGTCGGAGCCGGTGTGCGGAAGCCCTAAATGGCCTCATTTACACAAGACATTTAATTCAGAATTAACTCAATTGAATTCTGAAAAAAACCTTAATTCCGCTTTGAAAACATCCTGTAAACACTTCACAATTCGGAATTAAATGAAAGTGCAGTGTAAATACGACAGAACTACCTTATTTCATTCTGCATCATGAAGCTTAATTCGGAATTAAAATGATCATGTACACGTGGCCAATATATGGTTATGGTGTTACAGTTGTGTGAGCGTGCGTCTGCATGGTGGTGTGAGTAACTCACTACTTCTTGGCCACTTTGAGCATCTGGCTGATGAGGGGCCCGTGGAAGACTCTGTTGCCGCCACCGCTGGCCGTCATCTTGGGCTTACGGCCCGACGCCTTCTCCTCACTCGCCTCGCCCTGCTTCTCACCACTGCAGACACACACATACACACACACACGTACACATACGCACACACACACACACACACACACACACACACACACAGACACACACACACACACACACACACACACACACACACACACACACACACACATATACAGACACACACACACACACACACACACACACACACACACAGACACACACACAGACATGCACACACACTGACACAGACACACACACACACACACACACACACACACACACACACACACACACACACACACACACTCACACATACACGCACGTGCACTCACGCACACACACACATACAAACACACAAATGGAAATACAACAAAACACAAAATGACCATCTCTGACACATACAAATAAACACACAGACAAAGACACGGACATGCAAGCACACACTCACACACACACACACACACACACACACACACACACACACACACACACACACACACACACACACACACACACACACACACACACACACACACACACAGACACACACACACACACACCACGTAGAAATACACAGCCGCCACAAACACAAAGAAACAAACACATTGATTTTTCCCTCAAAAAAAGAAGACAAGGCACGCCCAAGAGCAGTTTTCTCTAATGCCTGTTATGTCTTGCGCAACAGTATACTCTTATGTATCATTGTGCTGATGCAAATACTTCAGTGCAGAAAGAGTCTAAAAAAATAACATAAAAACACGAGCATTATTGACTTACGTAGAGTCAGACACAATGCCGCAAGTGTTCAGCAACACAGAGGCAAAATAATTTCTCCCTAGTTCTCTGAGAACAAATCCTTGATTCAATTTGTGACATTTTGTGAGATTGGACAATTAAAGTAAGTTGAAAGTAAATGTAATAAGTCATCAGAATGAGTGATTACAGTGACTGCCATTTTGTCATTTGCGATTGCACAGTGCCAGAGGCAGACAAACTGGATTGAGAAAGTAAACATCCTGCCAGATATTCTTTCTGCCTGCGCTGCTAACACAAGTGATTTCACTAAATGGCTAATCAACCTGGTTGAAGGGGTGTGGTAATTAGGATCAGCTGGTTCCTTGAATTTGTTGGAGCAAATGCAGTATATTGTGCGTGTGTGTAGCCAGCTAATATTACAATTCTTTTACATGCGCAAGTGCATTTGGCATAATAAAATGGATTTTGCCTCTGACTCTTTGTGTAGCTGCAGGGGTGCAATCTATAGCTACTCAATCGTTATAGTGAATAACATCTATTAGGCTTCAGGGTACTTGCAGTAAGCCTTACTAAAGATACAAGATACAGAATATGTATTGTCATGTACTCATGAATTCAAGAATTCATAAGCAATGAAAAGTTTTTGTGCTCAAAAAAAAAAGACAAAAAAGAAAACACTGTTGAGAGAAAATGTAGGGGGAAAAGGGCAAGATGGAAAAAGACAGATGCCACTAAAAGCCACTTACCACACTTATTTAACTGCAAGGCTACAATCTACTGCACAGCTTCTGCTTAAAGTGGCATATACTGCAGTGTGTAATGAAATAACAGTGTGTACAGCTATTACGCTGAGGAGGAGGCGAGAGCTTGCAGGCAGAGGCCTGTGTCATGCTGCGCTGCTTGGCTACACCCCTAGTCACCTGTGAACGGCTGCTAAGTTTAGCACTGGGCTGCAATACAATTTGGATCACCTATTTATTGTATTGAACTGTATGCCGTATGTGTGTATACTAGCAGTGCTGTATGCTCGGTGTGTGCAGACAGCTAATATCTACCAGATTCCCTGCACAGTAGAATAAATCAATCTTCTAATTGTGATTTGCACAGTAACTGCAGTGGGTACAGGGCCTAGCGGTATGGATGCTGTGCTGCTTGCTTACACCCCTTGGCCCCCAAGCAATGGCTGCTAAGTTTAGCAATGTGACACAAATTAATTTTGATTGTGCTTGATTGTGACGATAAATGTAATTTTGATTGCACCGTATTACTACATTATTCCTTTGGCTGAGTGTGTAAAGACAGCTAACCTAGAGCCAAATCGTTTCAGTGCAATTGAGCTGAGAAGAGTGAGGCAAGAGCAACTGCTCAATTTAACAATGTGCTAGAATACAATTTTGATTTTTTTTTTAATGAAAAATGCAATTTTGACTGCATTGTATGTTCCATTACTTGTGTACGTCTGTTGCATTGTATGTTGCATTATATGTATACTTCTGCTTCTATTAAACTGTTGAATGTGTATAGGCAGCTAACCTCTAGTCTAAGAGTCTAGAGGCAAATTCCTTGCAGGCTTACATGTCAGTGTGCTTGCTATTAGGCAGAGGAAGAGAGCAGAGCAGAGCAGAGCCCTGTATGGATGCTGTGCTGTCTGGCTAACCCACCACACCCCTTGGCCCCCGAGCACCACGGCTGCTATGTTTAACTATGTGACACAATATGATTCTGAATGCCAAGTATTTTATTCTATAATATGTGTATTACTACATATAAGAGGTGTGAAGAGAGCTGTAATAGCTAAAGGTTCTTAACTATATAAGTGCAAACATTTGATTCATGACTACTGCTCAGGTGTAATGTAGAGTTTCTGGTCTCTTGAACATCATATATGAAGAGAAATAACAGGATGTGTACATATATTAGACAGAGTAAGGAAGCAGATAGAGATGCGTGCAGATATTGGATACATGGATGTTGTGTTGCTTAGCTACACCGGTGCCACATCCCTCTGCCATCGAGCCACAAGGCTGCTAAGTTTAGCATTATACTGCAATACAATTTTGATTATGTTCGATGATGAGTGCAATTTCGATTGATTCATTAATTGATGAGTGTGTAAAGGCAGCTAACCTAGATTCAAATTCCTTAAGTGCACGTGCAATTGGGCTGAGGAGGAAGAGGCAAGCGGCAGAGGCCTGTATGGATGCTGCGATGCTTGGCTACACCACCACACCCCTCGGCCCCCGAGCTGCACTGCTGCTAAGTTTAGCTGCTAGCGAGCAAGAGAGTGAGGGAGGGAGAGAGGGAGAGAGGGGGAGAGGAGAGCGCCACACGGCCGTGCGGACGGGCAGGCAGCCCCAGCTGGGAGCGGATCTGTGCTCTCGGCCAATCACAGACCTGACTCATAGGCCACTGCCAACTGGAGCACTCAGATCAGCTGCCAAGCAGCCTGTTCCGCTTCAGCGCTGTAAACATTACTCAACGCTCAGTGCGTATGTGTGTGTGTGTGTGTGGTTGTGTGTGTATGTATGTGTGTGTGGGTGTGTGTGTGTGTGTGAGAGAGAGAGAGAGAGAGAGAGAGAGAGAGAGAGAGAGAGAGAGAGAGAGAGAGAGAGATTGTGTGTGTGTTTCTCTCTTTGTGTTTCTGTGTGTGTGTGTGTGTGTGTGTGTGTGTGTGTGTGTGTGTGTGTGTGTGTGTGTGTGTGTGTGTGTGTGTGTGTGTGTGTGTGTGTGTGTGTGTGTGTGTGTGTGTGTGTGTGTGTGACAGAATGGGAAGTGACAGAGCAAGTTGAAAACAGGAAGAGAAGAAAAGAGGGGAGAGAGAGAGAGAGAGAGAGAGAGAGAGAGAGAGAGAGAGAGAGAGAGAGAGAGAGAGAGAGAGAGAGAGAGAGAGAGAGAGAGAGAGCAGATAATAAACAAACTAAACTGAGAACCAAACTGATTGACAAGAACTATAGATGTGCGTCACTGTCCCATCAGGGCCCAGAGGGAACAGAGCCCACGCCACACGGTTTCTTTCTGTGTGTGACAGTGAGAGTCTATTTAAAAACCTCTGTTGTGAATGTGGGCTTAATTGGGGAAAAAAAAGAAAACGAGAAAACAGGAAAGGTGACAAAAGGATAATTGCGCCAAAAAAGTAAAATGTCATCATCCAAAGCAATCCTATTTGTTAAGTACTCTCAATCAGACGTTGTTAGCCTCGAAAAAGACGGACAGGAGAGCGGATATGAGTCACTCATCAACCACATAAGAGCTGAAACACAACCTGCTGCTGCATGATGGAGACATACACAGCGCACACGCCACGGACAACAACTTTCTAACACAGACACACAATCAGGGAAGCTGGCAGGGGCCTGCACCCAGTTATAAATCCTGTCTCATTAAGATTAACATTATGACTCAATATGGTTATTATGTCTTATGGGAATGAGTAATTTTCAATCATTTTGACCATCATGTCCATGTCCTACAAACTCATAATAATGTTGCATGCAAACACATGCATGGTGTTCTATTGTAAATTTACAAATGCAGGCTATTCCTGTCTTTTAACATCTTAATGTTTATCCAAAATGATGACCATTATTGTGCACAAGAGATTAAAACTTGGCGTTTGATAAAGAATTGTCAGAATTAACTTGCCGTTTATTATTATCTTCAATCCATGGGATGCCAGGGAGGGGCTTGGGAGGCCGGATGAAAATATCCTTGTAAGATTTCATAAAGGCTCTATGAGCCTCATCACTCGCCGTCGTTTCACTGTAAAGCAGACAGATGCGTATGAACTGTGAATGACACAACCCCATAGCATAATGTAGCCTAAGCTTAAGATTTATCAGATATTTGAACTTAACAGTGCTGACTTGCTTTCGAGTCCAGGGATGTTGCAGAGAGCCTCCAAACGCGCGTAGTCGATTCCAATGATGTTGGGGTCAACTAGGACAACAGGTGGGCAGACAAGAAGACAGAAGATACACGGTGATCATATAAACCACTAAAGACGCATAGGTTAGGACAAAACAAATCACACATAGCTTGATGTTTTTCACAATGAATCGTGTAGGCTCACAGTTGCATGCATGTTTTTTGCTAATTTGAATGCACCGGTAGAGGTAGCCTAACTTCTGTCGTTGCAATTTGGAACATGTGAAAACATACCTCTTTCTTCCAGAACAACTGTTTTCAGAGACATTTCAAAAGCGAAAAATTAACTTAAGAATAAGCATGGTTTGGCGCATTAGATAGGCCTACATTCTTGAACAAAATAAAAGCTGTTCGGAGTGCGGGCTTCTCCAGTGACATGCTTCCTTTTGCCATGGCAACGACCCGTGCCTACGTCACGGTCTTGGTAGGGACGCGCTGTCATATGGGGACAGAGAGAAACTGCAAAGAACTTGGTCCAAGTTCTTTGGTAGTAGGGGAACTTTATTTGCTCTGGCTTTACCTCTAAAACAGAAGTTGTCTCTCAAATAAGCCTTTTTTTGCATAATCTGTAAATCAAATTGTTATTCAGGAGGACTAAATTGAGTATTGTACCAGGCTCCCCATTTTGAATTAATTATGTCCAGTAGGCCTAGCCTTTATCATGATGAGAGTATGCCTATCCTACTGTACTGTATTTAACTGTTTACATGGATTACACAGATCACAAGCGAGTGAGGATTCCACTGTATGTTTGTGTGGCCATTCAGACTTACACAGTTTAGTGCCTGGCCAACCTACCCTGTTTGTTTACGCAGCAAACCATAAGCCTACTGCCACTCACTAAGCTTTAGACTTGGCTGTTTTCTCATGCATAAAAAATGAGCACTAGCAACAGAACAAACACAGACGCAACTGGCCTCCATATGTAGCCAGGAAACCCATTGCTTGCCTTCACTTTCTTTCATCCCCTTGCCTTGCACTTTTGTCTTTCCTTTGTTTTCCCTGTATTCTTTACAATGAATGGTGCGGCCGACCATTCTCTGTGTATCTATGAATTGTATTTATTAACAAAGCAACACACATTTCAGAACAAGAGAGAGTAGCATAAGGGGTAGCATAGTCTTTGGCCAGTAGGGGGCGCTACATGTATAACGGAGACCCACCTCATCCTACCCAAGGCTGCAGACAGCTTTGGCCGGGCCCGGGACGAAGTCCTCTCCCAAATAATAGGCCATGCAAGCCAAGCCTCTTACCCCGGGGGTTCCCAACCTTTTCCAACTTGGGGCCCACTTCAAGGGCCCACCTCTGACCCACTAAACTAGCCTATACAACTTAAATACATTCAGCAGCAACACAAACACAAATATTATTTTGACTTTAGGAAATGCCCACAGTTGGGGGGGGGGGGGGGGGGTGGCGCTGTGGCGCAGCGTGCTAAGCCCCCCGCGTTTGGGCTTGCATGCCCACGGGGCCGACCGGGGTCATTTCCCGGCCCTCCCACCATCTCTCTCTCCCAATCATTTCTTGTCTGTTCTCCTCTGACCTGTAATTATAAAGGCCGGAAGGCCTCAAAAAATAGGAAGGAAAAAAAGAAAATGCCCACAGCCCACAGTTTGAGAATCACTGCTCTCTGACCTATTAGAGCTGTAAGTTCAGTGGCCATGCCATCCATACAGTGCAGCGCTCTATACATACACAATCTATGTGTAGCATCTGTGAACTCGGGTATTTAAGTCCCTCAGCTAGGGATCATTGAGTTATAAAAGGGACCAGCAGTCAGACGTGTGCTATACTCAGGGCCTCTGCAACACTGCTGTATTAACTACATATACTTACTGTGAGCTCCAATTAGTGGGCCTCTTGCAGTATAAGTAGTGGGTCAGTCCTGTGTCATATGTGTGCAGTGCAGGGATGATCCTTCCCCGCACAGTGCAGATACACTCAGCAAGTTCCCCATAGAGGAGGGGGATGAGGGGGGATGGGGGGGATGAGGGTGGTGGGTGGTTCTTCTGTCAAAGGCCACTTAGGGAGAAAGGCTAACGGACTGGTGGTGGAGAGGAGATATGACATGGGGGGGGATTTAGTGGCTAATAGCATCAGCCACACAGCATAACTGAGGACAGCAGTAGGCTATAGGCAGTGCAGTGAGGAGAAGAGGAGAGGACAGAGAGAAGAAGAGAGAGAGAGGGAACGAGGGAGAGGAAGAGGAAGAGAGGCAGCCACAGTCACTGTCCCAGCGGCCTCACAGAGATGGTATGTACAGTACAGTAGCCTTGTGATGCTCATCTCTCTGCCATTGCTCTGCATTATTGGCTGAAAAAACATACAATGTAACTGCCATGCTCCTTCATTGCTGTAACAGTACATCTACCCGTATAGTAATGCTTAATGAATTGGTCATTGCCATTCTGGTACTGTCAAAAAGGGTGAGGTGTGCTCACAACCCCCCAAAAATGCATGCATGCATGCGTACCGCATGACATGGGAAGTTTGTACTGTTGTTTTCTTTTTACGGTTGACTCGTGTAGAAGTAATTTGTAAAAGTTTAAGGAGTTAGACTCTTCAAGAATAATAACTCTTTTTGCCATACATGTGTGCATGAGGACCACATGGCATGAAAAGTTTACTGTGATTATTTTTTCTCTACTGGTTCATATGGATGTAATTGTGAATCGTAGCTGTTTTGTGGTCAAATAGAGACACTCTGGAAGAGACACAGCACAGGCCATGGCGGGGTAATGAGCTGACTGACAGGTCTGCATTAGTTGGCTTCATTAAAACCAGTTTAATTAGCGTTATTTTATTTTATTTCAGTTGATTGGAATTGGCAAGGGAGTTAATTATTGTAGCTGTCTGAGTTTTGTTGTTGTTGCTGTTGTTGTTTAATTGGTGCTCAGGGCTGGACCGGCCACAGGGCATACAGGGCATTTGCCCGGTGGACTGTTGATGATTTTGGCCTGGCCTTCCCCTCAGTGTAGTCATATCAGTCCTCATGCCACTGTAGCAAACCTCTCTGAGTGAGAATTAAATTGTCATTTTGTGGTCAAAATGGGTCGTAATAGCTGACTAAAAATGTTGTCACAGTCTTCATTGTCTCTCTTCATGCCTGGCTGACCGGTCTTGGCTGAAAATGCCCGGGCTGATTTTTCATCCCAGGTCAGCCCTGTTGGTGCTGTTACTCTTAATGCTAATGGACGGTCATGTGGTGTTGTTGCTGGTCCAAAATGTTAATATTTTGAAAAGACAGTAACATATAAGCAGTAATGCATTACAGTTTTTGAGTAACTTGCCCAACACTGCTGGGGATATTATGGATTTCCCAAACCAATTATAAAAAGCTCTAGTCTTTTTTTAGTGATGAACATTTTTATTGATTTCAACATGTATAAAGGGCATGTAACGTTATGCTAAGCTTCTAACAACAAGCTTCGATCTTCTACTTTAATCTACGTAAGTGATTGAATGATGATTATGTTTGCTCATAGAGTGTGGAGAGTAGTAAGGTCTTGTACATTTTGTATGTGTGCGTATAGTTTCCCTTAGATTCCTTTCACGCTGGTCTCAGGCCTCACACAACTAAATTGGATTTAATTGCAATCCTTTTAAAACAAACACTGACAACACTCAGTCTTTACTCTGAAACTGATAAACTGAATATATTTGAGGGAACGGTGATGATGACAAACCTATGATTCTTTTCCAAGGTGGAAACTGGTATCCTTATCCTTATGTTGAGCATGGACCTGCCAAATGGACAACCTAATGTTATTTATTTTATGTTGTTTTGCAGGCTGACAAGAAAGATGAAAAACCAGCAGGTGCGTGAGTCAAAGACGAATATTCTTGTCTTTATTTTGAGGGACGATGATTCAGTGCGCACCAGCTTTCTTATTCGCATAACCAGCTCTCTCACGAACAGCTGACAGACATGGCTTTTGACATCAGCAAACCAAAGATAAATGTACTTCTCCTGATATGATGAAACACACACAAAAAACGAAACACTTCAAGACTAAAGATACATTGGCAATCCAATGTGCCAAGCCAAAGGGGAAGGAAAGAAAGGCATTGGGAGTTAGAGCTAGGAGTTATGCAAAGCCTAGCTCTGAGTCTAGCTCTGAAAACTAATCCTAAAGACAGAAATCTGTTTAGCTAATCTGTTGCATGGTGTTCGCAACCATACATAGGTACATACAGCACAGCACAGCACAGCACAGCACAGAGCAGGCCATAGATTAATACCCATGTGCTGTTGCTGCACTGTACAGTAGGTGCTTACCTGTAAGTGAGGCTGCCATGCTAGGACATATACAGTACTGTGCAAAATGATGGAACAGTTAAACAACCCTTTTTAACTGCAGCGTTTGCTCTTTCAACTCTGTTGAAGTTTAGTTGGACCAAATGCAGTAAAACAGGTGTTACGTGTGACTGTTGGAGTTGAATTAACACTCATTTAACAATTGTTGAATGTACACAGTAATTTCAACAATTCATTTGACACTTATAGAGTACTGTACTCTGGGACAAAATACAATGTAGAAGCTGTTGTATCGACTTTATCGATCGAACCCTTTTTTTTAAGGGTTTTTATACCGCTGGTACTACTATCTAAGTGTTGACTTAAAGGTGCCTTGTGTTGTAGCAGAATTCATACTGGCCATTCAGAAATGTTACCTTTTTCATGAATACTTACCACCACCATCAAATTCTAAGTATTCATCATGACACATGAAAATGGAGATCTTCGCCAATGTCCGCCATTTTAAAATTTCCAAATTTGGCAGTAGATGGCACCGTTTCCATTGCCATATCTATTCTGGCCACCATCCTATACAGTGCACCTTCAATACTACAATTTACTGTGGAGGTCCCTTGTATCATTCTGTATGTGTTGTGTCTCACTTCAACAGGTGGAGCTCCTGGGGGTGACAAGCCACCTGAAGAAGGCGAAGAGGGGTAAGAGACAAACTAAAAGTATGGTTGCTGTATTCATAAGGGCTTACCTGTATGTGTAAGCATCTATCTTCTTGGAGCTTTTGTTCTTCATCTGAGGAGCACCGTCAGTTGCTTGGTTGGTGTAAGATGGCACAGTTATGTCTCCTCAAATGAGAAATGAAATGTGTTTCAAGCTCCAAGAGGCCTAGTTGCTTTGAACTAAACTCATTGGACATCATGACCTGGATGAAAGAGAATCTTGACAGACAAGGGTTGATGTGTGAGAAAAAAAATGAAAGAATGGTTGTTGTGTTCATAAGGATTTATTTGTAGGCAACTGGAGTTCTTTTTGGCACTTTCTTTCCTTATCTGAGGAGCTTTAACCAGATGTCTGGTTGGTAACAAGGAACATTGGTGGCCGCGGTCTCCTCTCCTGGAATGGGGAACAAAATACCTTTCAAGCACCAGGAGGATGTCCGGTTTATTACAAGTAAACTGTTTGGTTAACATGGCCTCGATTGAATGAGAATGTTCACAGACAAGGGTTGACATTGTACTCAGGACCAGGATATGATAGTAAGCTCAGGAGAAGGAAAGCTCAAGAGGTGAATGGATTGTTTCTGCCTTGGCTTTGACTTGGTGACGGTGACATGTTTTAAATGGCATGATTGTTGTTTCTGCTTGGTCTGCCTATACAGTTTTGTCTATTAGCTTCATATTTTGCAACGGAAGACTTTCTACGTTAATGCCCCACAAATCTCAGAGGGAAATTCTCTCTCTCTCTCTCTCTCTCTCTCTCTCTCTCTCTCTCTCTCTCTCTCTCTCTCTCTCTCTCTCTCTCTCGCCCACACACACATGCATATGCACACGCACGCACACACACACACACACACACACACACACACACACACACACACACACACACACACACACACACACACACACACACACACACACACACACACACACGCTCACACACCCCAAACAAAACAAAACAAAATAACACAAACAAGCAATTCATATCTTGCCCAAACAGTCCCTTACAGCTAGTCACCCAGTCCTTTTGTGCCCTGGTTCCCACCAGCCCAGTGGCCTATCTTGTGTTTGTCAGCTGATGAAGTGTGTTTGTATGAGGTCATGAGCGCCATGCCCTGGGGTTGGTACAATGACTGAGCCCATTTTAATTAGCCCTCTGAATTTTTAAACGCAAAATGTCTGCACACTTACTGTAGATCCTTTTTAGATGTTTAATGTCGCCCAGGCTTTTCGGTCAACAGACCTTCCTCGAGGCGCACGTTAAAAAATGCACAGTTGCTTTCATGTCGTGCACCCTTTTAGTCGTTACTGGGTGTAGCCCGTTCAAGATGCAATTAGCGCTCGGATTGAAATATAAAGACTCGTTTCGGCCAGACGGATTGATTTCTAAATGGAAAACTTGGGCTGTGAAAAGACTGCAGGGTGTGTACTGTAGGCTGCTGATGGTGTCTGTTTGAGTTTGTTTGTTTCTGTGTTTGTTTGAGTCTGTATAGTGTGATCCGATCCTCGGGGGTTCACAGCCAGATGATCTAATGAGGGGGCAGTAAGCAGCTGAGGCTATGGGCGGCGTGTGCAGTATCAGTTCAGTCCATGTGTGTTTGTGCTGGTTCAGCCAAGGTACTTTTCTGCCAGCCCCGGGCTCTGTAGTCCAATTAAACCGTGGAGATAGATACCATTAGTTGATTAAACCTTTGAGTTAGTATTGGCCGCGTTGGTAATAGCACATGCTGGGCAACATCGCATTCACCTGTCAGATGGTTTGTTTCTGAGGTGCACAAAGCTGATTAGTTAAGAGATCTGGGGATTACAGTGGATCCTGAGGAGGCTACAAGCTGGATGGACCATAATACAGAGATAGCCTCGCACAGAGATTGAACTGCCAGTGGGAGGGAGCCACTGGACCTGTGGACATGTTTCAGATTGATGTCTCTCTGTGGACTGATAAATCAATCATATAGAATAGAATACA
>NC_085865.1:29126558-29139058 GCF_034702125.1 Engraulis encrasicolus | reverse complement strand
GACATGTTCTGCCATGTACACGACCAGATCTTAAACAGATAGATTCACAGATGAAAGATAAGAAAAAGCAGATGTTCTAGAGTAAAATTACCAGGGGGACGAGGTGGGGCCAGTGTTTTTTCAGGGGGGCACATAAATTGGCAAAAGATATCCGTTTTTAATGTTATGAATATATAAAATAGAAATGTATATCACGTTGCGGTTAGATATTGATATTTTAAATCATTGGCTGTTCAACACAGGGGCCACAACGGGGGCCAGGAGGAAATCTACAGGGGCCCTGACCCACTCTGGCCCCTGTCTAGAACCGCCCCTGATAAAAAGATAAAGACCTTTCCCTACACCTAACCGTCATCGAAGTCATGTTGCTGTGATCGTGTAGCTTTGACTACAGTGGCTCTGTTAGACACCTAATGCATATGTTAAATATTCCCCTCTGGTCAATGAGTTGAATAGTGATGCATTGGAATTATATGAAGTAGCCATTGACAGTATATATAAATTCTGCATACCTGTTGATCACTATGGGCTTTGGTTTGGGTGGGGATGGCGGCGGCCTGCAGTGCACACAGGGAAACATATTTTTTTCAGGGGACCATATATACATTTTTTACATTATACATTTTACATAACCTTTACACAAATACACACACACACACACACACACACACACACACACACACACACACACACACACACACACACACACACACACACACACACACACACACACACACACACACACACACACACACACACACACGCACACACACATTCTATTCTTCTATTTACTGTCAATGGATGTAGATCCATCTCACCTTCTCCTCTTCCTTCCTGTGCAGACCGGCGCTACATCGGCTGGCTGAGCATTTTGACCATCGCCTTCAACTACAACCTGTGGTTCATCCCGGTGCGCATGACCTTCCCCTACCACACGCCCGAGTCCATCCCCATGTGGTTCGCCGCGGACCTTGTTGCCGACGCCATCTACATCATCGACATGCTCCTCTTCCAACCACGCCTGCAGTTCGTCAAGGGTGGAGACATCATAGTGAGTATACATTCACCTAGTGACCTACTAGTCACAGGTAGACTGTCCATATGCTTATTTAAAGACATTCTAAAACTATGTTTTAAAGCATAAACTACAATGACAATCAAGGGCTGTCTTGTAGAGTGAAGACATTGCTTAAGTTGGATGCATACAGCAGAATTGCATAAAGTAAACTCTGGTGTCAGATGACTGGATCTGGATAGGAAAAATGTATGGCTTTATTTAAGATGGAGTTACTTGTCTTAATAAATAGTATGTTTTTTTTTCTCTGTAGTATGACCAGGTTCAAATGAAGAAACATTACAGGGAATCCCCGAAGTTCCAGGTACTTAACAAAAACACTGTCGCTATTACATTATAATATTACACTGCATATCAATTTTTCTGATTCATCTGGAATTCTCCAAGTTGAAAATGCATGTTCGTCTGAAAATAATGTCATCATGGAAAACTGAATTCTGTAACATAAAGCATAATGTGGTCTTAACCATTTCCTTTTTTATGCATTCTTTTCTTGGTGCACCTGCCAAATCGTGTGTTATTTTCTTCTCTTCACAGACCGCACTGCTGTCTGTTATACCATTCGACCTGCTCTACATTCCCTTTGGCTTCAAGTCCGTCTTCAGAGCCAATCGTCTCCTGCGGGTATGTGGTCATCTGTTCACAGTTCTCATTTCTCAGTCCTGTTTTTGTTGTGGATGAGTAGGCCTATATTCTTTGCGGTAGAAACTGAGACACACAATTGGCAAGAACAGGGATGTACATCGTAAAAAAATGCTGTCTTCATTTAACATTTAGAGCAGTGGTTCCCAACCTATGGGTCGGGACCCAACCTATGAGTCCCTAAAGATCCAAAGAGGTTTCTTGATTTTAAGGGGTTTAATTTTAAATACCATATAAAACCCATGTTGAATAAATGTCAAAGCATTTATTTAACTATATGCATAGAGGCAACAAAATATAAGTGCAACATTAAGTATTTATTCGAAATTTGACCAAAGACGAATTGAGGAATAAAATAACTAAAATGAGTTTTCTAAGGAAACCGAGGGTATCATGTGACTCCCTCTTGTGCGGGCGCTCACGCAGTTGGGTCACCAAAGCTTACAATGGTAAAAACATGGTGTCCCTGAAGAAAAAGGTTGGGAACCACTGATTTAGAGGGTACTCTGGGGCAAAATGCATTCTACAATTATAGGTTAAATCAACTCTCTAAGTGTTGAATTAACACTGCGTTTAAAGTATGTGTTTAGGTCAGGCGTAGGCCCCATTTTTAGTTTTTTTTTTAAGGGATTACATCTTTGTCAGAAATAAAATAAAACATGAGCAGCAAAAAAACAAGATGTATTCTATGTATCCCCTACTAAATCATTGCTGTGTCTCATATCACACACAGTACACAGTGCACAGTGCACTGAGGTCTTTAGTGCAAAGTGTTGTGGAAAAATTGCACCGTCCACTGTGCCCTCACTGGAATTGACAGGCGAGCATAGCATTAGCATAGCAAAATAACGGTTTGCTACTGTTTACATGGCACAGCGTCTCGAGTTGTGCTTGTATTTACATTTCCTTCACCCCAAATGGCAACTACCTTGCATACAATACAGTACTTGGCTTGGCATGAAAAGTTTAGTGTCTGAGCAACATTACTTACAGAAGTAGCCTCTTACTGCAGATGGGGTCGCTGACGGGCCTATTCATTATTTGCTGAAAATTCAACTACATCATAACAACATTGCTATGACAGTACAGAGAGTCTTAAGTAACAGATTAAGACATAGTCATTACAATGTTGGTGGCAGTAAGGTTATATCGTAGGCTCTGCGCTAAGGGGTTAAGAGACTCTTGTCCAAACTCCTGAACTGCACGTTTCTTCCGTTTCGTTAACAATAAGGCAGCCGTTTAGTGCATGCACGGTGTCCATTGCTCAAGCACTGACCGTGGTTAAGGCAGCATCCGGACACTTTCAGTGCACTCAATTTACCAAAATTGTCAGCGTGAGAGCCCTACACACTGAAATATTGTACTCGAAGTGCACAAGTGCGCGATATGAGACACGGCATGTCTCGCATTACTACAGATGGTGATCACAAGAAAAAAACATCCACACAGTTTTTATTTGTTTTCAGAATGTAAAAAAGACAAACAAATTGAAAGCACAGATTCTCTATGCTTCCCATTGGTGTATCTAAAGCAGCCATAACGCAAGCCTGCTTCTCATTAAGCAAGATTATAAGGTCATGAGTGCATGGGGTTTGAGTGTAGAGCCCAGGATTATACTGCAGTTCCCAGTCAGGCACTAACCCCAAGCTCTCACCCTGCAAACACCAGGGGGAGGGTACGGGGACGACGGTACGACGGCAAAAGGGACGACGACAAAAGGTTCAGTTGTCCCTAGGGTTGCCAAGTGCCATGGAAAAAAATATGGGACATCTCATTCAGGGTAATAGGCAATAGGGGGTGCTTTATTTCTTTGAGGTGGCCAGGTGACTTTGTCCCGGCCATACTGTAGCTGTCATTGGCCCTGCGGTGGCAGATCAGTGTTGTTTTGGCTTTCATCTTTGTGTGAAGCATTGACAGCACTAACGTACATTCCCATTCACTGTGTCTATATAATATTGAATGACTAATAATACATTTTCAATCTGAAAGTTAAAATCTCTCTTCTGCTCCTGCAGAGCGAGGCTTTCAATGAGTTCAGTGACCGTCTGGAGGGGATTATGACCAAGGCCTACATCTGGAGGTATTTTTACACAGTTAATTTTACAGAAATCAAACACAGCCCCTGAAAATACAGTACACATATTTGCCTGGTGACGGGGTACAGTATGTTGTGTATGCCCAATTTCCTTCATCTAAATGATTCTTCATTATTCTCATGTTGGGCCTTGTTGACAGCAATTGCAAGTCAGTAATGATGTAGGAAATGATATATTACTCAAACTTGGTTAAGTCCAAGTTTCAGTGCAGTCTACTCCTGAGTTACCCTTGCTCCTCTTAGTCCTTTACTCCTAGATGGGGTCATGAAAATGCAAACCAGAATTCAATATGAATGTATTCAATGTAATGTCATGTTTTCAAGCAGAGATTTTTCTGCAGACAACAGTTGACTCTAAAATGAAACTGAAGAGGCCACAGAGATACAAAGCTATCAGGTGTATCACTGCCACTGTGACTGTACAGTAGCCCCTTAATGCACGCCGTACCTCCAGTGGCACGCTGTAATAGCCATTGAACAGTAGTACTACAACAACACTATAACATAACACAGGGCTTTTAGTAATGCACTACGACTTGGTCATTTCCATTATGGTAACAGAAACATTTTAACGCCATGTCTTAACGGGTTTTAAACCTCCAACTTCCCATCCACAAAATCCAGACTGAATCAGCTTTTCTTCTTTCATGTGTTTTCAGAGTCATCCGCACCATTGGCTACCTGCTGTTCATTCTGCACCTCAATGCCTGTGTCTACTATGTGGCCTCAGCCTACGAGGGCATTGGCAAGAGCAAATGGACCTACAGTGGAAAGGGCAGTGCGTGAGTGCATGTATTATTTTCACACACAGCAAGATACACCAATTCATTTCAATGTTAAAGCATTGTTCAATATTAAAGCATACTATACTATACTATACTATATTATACTATACTATACTATACTATACTTTACTTTACTAAACTATACTATACTATACTATACTATACTATACTATACTATACTATTTCTATACTATACTATACTATACTATACTATACTTTTTCTATACTATGCTATACTGCAGTACGTATATTCCCACCTAAATTGTATTGTACTGTATACTGTTGAACTATACTTCCTACTATCAGTATAGTTCCTGTCCTTTTGTATACTCTCTCCCTCTTCAACAAAATTTGGCCTCTTCTTCTGACGTGCCTCCTCTCCTCTCCTCTCCTCTTCTCTCTTCTCCTCTCCTCTCCTCTCCTCTCCTCTCCTCTCTCCTCCTCCCCTCTCCTCTCCTCTTCTCTCCTCTCCTTTCCTCTCCTCTCTTCTCTCTTCTCCTCTCCACTCCTCTCCTCTCCTCTCCTCTCTATCCTCTACGTCTCCACTCTTCTCCTGCCTCAGCTACTTGGCCTGTTTCTTCTATGCGGAGAAGTCCCTCCTCATGATAGCAGAGCTGCCCTTTCCTGAGACACTGTTCGGTCAGGTCTTTCAGATGACAAACTACTTTTTCGGGTCCCTTTTTCTGTCCACAATTCTCGGGCAGGTAGAGCTATACCTTCCTCTTCCTCGTGCTCTTCCTCACTGGTGTCCGCGAGTATTTTTCTGCTGCTTTCTGCAATGGCTGGACATTGTTGCACTGGCTTTGGTTTGCCGCTGTGGTGTTGTTGATGTGTGATGCATGCACCTCTGCTTTTGCCGCTTGTAACTGAATGGTGAATACTTGTATGAGGGCCCTTTGGCCAACAAAAATGGTGAGGGGAAATATGGATGACCTGCTTTGTGATGCTGCATCTGCCTGAAAGAATGAACAATAAAAACTAAAAACCGCATGGCTGCCTAGATCGCATGCCTCTGATCCTTTGTGTTGGAAGGAAGGAGTTTCCTTAGTTCTGTCGGCTGTTGCCAGGGGAGGTTGAGCTCCAACATATCAAGCTCATTGAGTCTGACTCAGGTTTATTCACTACATGCAGTTTGCCATTATCAGACTCGTCTGTTATTTTTGTGTGACTTTGTGAGATACAGTATTTTGAATTCATTGATTTATTCAACAAATGGCAGCTGCTTTTTTTAAAAAATATATATTTTTAAAGTTTTTTTTATGTCTTTATAGACATATAAATACAGGATAGTATGAGATGCTGTCAGGAAGTGAGTGGGAGAGAGAGATGGGGGAGGATTGGGAAATGACCCCAGCCGGACTCGAACCAAGGTCCCCTAAACATCCTGTTTTGTATGTAATTGTGGTCACCTGAAAATTGGGCATCTCGACTTTTATGCATTTCTCAACTTTGAGCATGTGATTTGGTTTATCCTTGTCCAATTGCGGGCACAGACAATAGCTAATTCCCTAAGATTCTGGCTATATTGAAGTTGTCAAGTGATGAAAAAGTAATTGATAAAACTAATACTGTATTTTGTCTAAGCAGACAGCTTGTTTCCGGTCACTATACATCTAGAAGATTTCAGTGATGAAGACACTGGGCAATAGCCTACTGAACACCATCACTGAAGATCTGTCTGTCTGTCTGTCTCTCCCCGTTTTGTCTTAGACTTTGTCCTGACTCTGGAGTCACTGAGGAACAATGAGTTGATCTGTTTGTCTGTCTGTTTGTCTGTGTGCATGCCTGTCCGTCCATCTGTCTCTGTCTATCTTGTCTATCTATCTGCTTTATCGTTTCTCTGGACACTTGTGTCAAGACTCTTCACTGAAAACACTGAACACCACTGACTGCAGATCTGTCTGTCTCTCCCTGTCTTGTCCTCTCTCCTTGCCTTGCCTTGCCTTTTCTTGTCTGTCCGCTCAGGTATCTGCGCTGCTATTATTTTGCCGTGCGAACGCTAATCAACATCGGAGGGCTGCCCGAGCCTCACTCAGTCTTTGAGATCAGCTTTCAGATGTCAAACTTCTTCGTTGGTGTCTTTGTGTTCTCAAGTTTGATTGGACAGGTAAAATGACTGCCCCACTAGAGTAGCCTATGTTTGTAGATACAAGTTTTTCACGAGGTAGACTTTCAAGATACACTAGTTTGTAAAACTCCTAGGCTAGCTTATTATATATATTATTATTATATAATATAGATGGACTCTATTTTTGATGGGCCGGTCCAGAGCCATAGAAGGAAAAGAGTTTGGCATATCCCACTGACCTCCGGGTTCTATTCTTACACAACAATGGTGGCTCATGGAGACTTTGACACACAGATCGCAATTGACAATAATTCCAAAATAGTTCCAGGAAGCGAGCATCAAACACAGAAAGTACTTTAAATTAATTTTTGATTCATCTTTATGTAGTGGTTCTGTGTTTGTCTGTAGCAAAAAGAAAGACGCTGACTAGAATTATTTGAATCTATGTGAAACATGTCACCAACCGACTTCCTGTGCCCTGGTTGTCTGACTTTCATGGCTCTGGGCAGGTCAAGGTCACCAACCGAGATAAACACCCGGGATGAACAATTGAGATAAACTCTTGGTACACAGAGATCGTTGTGATTGGCACAAAATGTCAGTCTACCTTTCCAGTATGTTTTGGCCTGTCTAGTGGCCAACCTTTTGCTTGCATTTGTTGCTTGCTTGCTTATTGTCGTGGCTACTGCTTATTGTTGTGTGTTGTGTAAATGGGCCCGATTCCAAAGTGTTTACTCAATCACTTCATAGTGTCTAAGGAGTGAAGCAACACAACTTGCGTCCTATGTAGTGAACTACTGTACAAACAGTAGTACAGTATATGAGGCACCATTCTGGATGTATTTCCCTTATTGGTTTGTCCCGACTGGATGTTGTCTGGTGCAGATGAGGGATGTGATTGGAGCAGCAACGGCTGGCCAGACGTACTTCCGCAACTCCATGGACAACTGTGTGGCCTACATGGTGGCCAACCGCATCCCCAAGCTGGTGCAGCACCGCGTCAGGACCTGGTACAACTACACCTGGGACGCGCAGGGCATGCTGGGTACGTCTACTACACACACACACACACACACACACACACACACACACACACACACACACACACACACACACACACACACACACACACACACACACACACACACACACACACACACACACACACACACACACACACACCTGGTACAGCTACACCTGGGACGCACAGGGCATGCTGGGTACGTCTATTACACACACACACACACACACACACACACACACACACACACACACACACACACACACGCACACGCACACGCACACAAACACACCTGTGCAGCACAGGACATGCTGGGTAAATCAGGGGACAAAAGAGGAAAGGAAACCACACACTCTTCTTTCCAAGAAGAGAATAAAACTTTTGCCAAGTAAAAAGTCTTGCCATAGAAACAATTGGAACATTTCAGCCAACAGCCTTTTTCAAGTTCTCCAAGCAACTTCACATTGAGAATGAGCATTTAAGGGGCAGTCATGGGCTACTGGCTCTTTGGCTGCCAGTTCGATTCCTGTCACCCCCACACACCCCCCCCCATCCAGTTCTCCCCCATCCTCCTCCAATACTGGGGTAGCCTGAACATGGGACTGGCCCTACAAGCATTTTTGCTGTCTGCTGTGGTGCTGTGGTGTGAGGCTTCATAACGACAATGGGACTATGGACACGGACAGTACAAACTGTACATATAATCTGGTGTTGCCAGATTGGGCGGTTTCCCGGATTTTGGAGAAAAAAACGTCCAATATTTGGCCATAGAAATTAATAGAATTCGGCGGGATTTAGTGCTTCCAGGCGGGTTTTGAGCATTTTTTTGGCTGGAAATCATCAGCCTCATCTGGCAACCACGGGCCCAGTAGGCTCGTCCAGTAATCTATCCCTGGATGTGATGTGATTTGATAATGTGATATGCTGTTTGTTTGTCTTCAGATGAGTCTGAGTTGCTGGATAAGATGCCCCTGGTCATGAAGACAGCGATAGCTGTGGACGTCAACTTGGCCACCTTCCAGAAGATTGACCTCTTCAAGGTAGGATATTCACCCCCTTTAATGTGTGTGTGTGTGTGTGTGTGTGTGTGTGTGTGTGTGTGTGTGTGTGTGTGTGTGTGTGTGTGTGTGTGTGTGTGTGTGTGTGTGTGTGTGTGTGTGTGTGTGTGTGTGTGTGTGTGTGTGTGTGTGTGTGTGTGTGCGTGTGTGTGCGCGCGCGCGCGTCTGTGTTTGTGTTTGTGTGTGCGTCTGTTTTGTATACTGTTTTTTTTACGTAGGTGTCTGTGTCTATGTCTGTGTTTGAGATAGTGATGGAAAGTCGTATGGAGAGATGGAGGGGTAGAGACAGACAGAGTAAAGTATCTACACACGTTTTAAGTGGTATCACGTCATATACTCACTCCACTTCACTCCACTACAGGGCTGTGACAACCAGATGTTGATTGACATGTTGCTGCGACTCAAATCCATTATCTTCCTGCCAGGAGACTTTGTGGTGAAAAAGGTGAGCGTTGGAGAAATCTACCTTGGCATACCGTATCAGCATAGCATATGAGGCAGCCGTTGTGTACTGTAAAGGTTAGGATGACTGCATGCCATCCATGAAGTACCTTTGAACAAGGCACCCAACTCTACACCATAACAAATAACTTGTATGTAAAAGTAACTTTAAGTTACTTTGGATAAAGGCAACTGTTAAAGGTGTGCTGTGTATGTTTTAGTAGTTTATTTCCAGGATGTATGCTGCCCATTCACAAATGTTACCTTTTTGTATGAATACATACCACCACCATAGGATTGTAAGTATTCATTATGACTGGGAAACTTTTCATACATGAAAAGGTGAATCTCCTCCATGTCTACCATTTTGAATGACATTTTAGTTGCAAAACATACTGTACTTTGGTCATACCAGCAAATAATTCTTTAATACTAAGTAAATATTCGTGAAAAGGACAATTTCGGCAACAGGCAGAACAGAACAGTCAATGAGCAGCATAGTTGTACTGTAAGTATAATGTAACTGTAGGTCAGTGGTCTCCAATTATTTTTCCCCAAGGGCCAAATTATGTAGCGCAAATGAGGCTGAGGGCCAAACAAATCGCCCGACCGTATGGCCACAGATAGCACACATATATGTTTTCATTTGTTCCAACTTCATGGCGGGCCAAATGTTTGCCATGTCCGTGCCGGATCTGGCCCGCATGCCACCATCTGGAGACCACTATAGGGCCTTCAAGGGCCTTGTCAGGCAGTCCCCATTCTCCTCTCCACTCCATATCTGAGTGTATTATCTTCTCCACAGGGAGACATCGGTAAAGAGATGTACATCATCAAGTCTGGAGCTGTGCAGGTGGTGGGTGGCCCGGACAACTCCATCATCTTTGTGACGCTGAAGGCCGGCTGTGTGTTTGGAGAGATCAGGTAGAGTACAAGAAGTAGTTTGAAGCCTGCACATTCAAAAAACGTCTGATCAGGGAGCAGGACAACCAAATGACCAGATGAAGATGAGAAAAATTCCGCGTCAAACTAGGATTAGGGTGTTCACCTGAAACGTTACGTAAAGATAAAAAAAGTGGGAGCAAAAAAATCCTGGTTTGAAGCTGACTTTTTCTTATCTTCATCAGATTAGGTAGACTAGACAATGCAAAACTGCTGTTATTGTTCATGGCAAATACTGTATGATTTTTTGAAGATATGCTAAAAGGTTTTGTTCATTATGGTCACACCACTGGTCAAAAGTGAAATTGTTTGTAACGGAGGCTAACTAGCACAGAGTTGGCGTGGAACGTTGGTAAACCTCCCTCCGATAGCTTCATACAGTCTCGTGCCGTTGGGCCGAGAGACTAGTCTCTTGGCCGAGAGACTAGTCACTTGGCCCAGCGGTATCGTACTGTGTCTCCCATTGCCGAACCGTTGTAGTTGACGAGGTCGCACGTTCGATCCCCGAGGGGGGTGAACAGGTGCAAGATGACCTCCGTCACAGTGGTGCCGCTGACCCGGGATGGGAGTGAGGTTTAAGGGGGAGAGTGTAACGGAGGCTAACTAGCACAGAGTTGGCGTGGAACGTTGGTAAACCTCCCTCCGATAGCTTCATACAGTCTCGTGCCGTTGGGCCGAGAGACTAGTCTCTTGGCCCAGCGGTATCGTACTGTGTCTCCCATTGCCGAACCGTTGTAGTTGACGAGGTCGCACGTTCGATCCCCGAGGGGGGTGAACAGGTGCAAGATGACCTCCGTCACATGTTTCTAATTCAAGCAGGAAAGAGGAGTTCTCCTCCTCGAAAATATTCAGTACAGCTCAATATAGCTCAAAGAGGGCCTCAAGACGAATTCAGAAATTCTCAAAGCAATTGTATTGCAAGTCAATGAAACACATTTGTGATGTGTCTGTTGTGTTATCATAATATTTCTTACTCATTTACAAACATTTGTTTACAAAAAATTGCCGCCTGTTATTCTAAAGTTTTACCAAAAAAACAAGTGTCGCTTCAGCACATTACATGGGGGCCAGACCCACTACTAACCCTGGATCCTCTTCAGTCTGTTACAGTCCTCAGCCAACGGAGGCAACAGGAGGACGGCTAACGTGAAGGCTCACGGCTTCGCCAACCTGTTCGTGCTGGAAAAGAAGGATCTGTTTGACATCCTTGTCCACTACCCAGAGTCCCAGAAAGTGTTGGCCAGGAAGGGAAGGTGAGATGATGGTCCTAATACAACTCTTGTATGAGTGAAGCTGTGGTCTATTGGTTAGGGAGGTGGTCTTAGGAACAAAGAGATGCAGGTTCGAATCCCACCCTTACCTCTCCCTACATCTCCATCCATGTCTGAAGTGCCCTTGGACACAGCACCTTACCCCACATTTCTTCAAGGACTGTAAATGACAAAAAGACCAACAAAGGTCGGCGTCTGCGCCTTGAACTTAATGCTCGTGTATTGCTTGGTGCGAGCACTCCCAAAAAAGTAGTAATCACTCAAGATAATGGAAAAAAGGAGGCGCACACAAGACTTGTGTGAAAAAGTGTATTGAAGCCGGAAATATACAACAGAAATCTAACTGGAGAGACAGACGTTTCGGAGCTAGTCCATTCTCAATGTCTCCAGTAAGAGGCATTGTCCTACTGGAGACATTGAGAATGGACTAGCTCCGAAACGTCTGTCTCTCCAGTTAGACTTCTGTTGTATATTTTCTGCTTCAATACACTTTTTCACACAAGTCTTGTGTGCGCCCCCTTTTTTCCATTATCTTGAGTTCAAGGACTGTAACCAATACCCTGTAAATAACTATAAGTCGCTTTCGATAAAAGCATCAGGTAAGTGTAATGCAGTGAAAGCAATCTTTTATGCAGAATCAGCAAACAAAGAGCGGTTTTCCAAATTGCTATAAAAAGCAATTTAGTCATTCATCCATCCATCCATCCATCCATTCATTCGTAATTGCCTTCTCGGCCTACTGAAGGTTTGTCTATCACAGCCCCATCACAGATTTTTTTTTTTTGCCTTTATTTTGAGACAGGATAGTGAAGACATGACAGGAAGCAAATGGGGAAAGTGAGATGGGTAAGGGTCGGCAAAGGACCCAGGCCGTGAATCAAACCCGGATCAGCCACATAGTAGACGAGTGCCCCACCGTTAGCGCCACGGCAGGGCCACTTGATAACATTTGAACAGGATGCTCAATGAATGGCACATAATAAACTGGAGGTTAACACTGGCAACGGAGGCATTTGAATCAATGCTTTGCTTTGACAAATTCTCCACATTTTCAGTCATGCATTACGTGTAATCGACTCATGTGTGTTTACGATTTCAGGCA
>NC_085865.1:29009058-29121558 GCF_034702125.1 Engraulis encrasicolus | reverse complement strand
TTTGGGGATGCTTTTGGGGATACCTTCACCACTTGCATTTCCCTTCTGGGATAATTAAGTGAACTTTAACTTTGAATTGGGTACAAATTGGGATTTACCTCTCTGACAGTTAAATCCGACATGTTATTCTTTATACATACACGTACACACACCTGCAGATATAAAATATTTTTTAATGAACTCAATTTTGACCCGTATACTATGCCATCTGTTAAAGGGTAAAGGTTGAGATTGAGTTTCTCCTTACTTTTCCATTGCGTTGACCATATCAATTGCTTTTGGGGATGCTTAGCCAAACCAGACAGTAGGACTTATATTGGTTATGGTGAAAGTGTCAGGGGATGGCTTAAAGCTGACTTAAAGGTTAAAAGCCGTCTGGTGTAGATCACCTTAAATGTTAACACTTTTTGTCCTTCTGAGTGACAGTTGGACGGAGTTACAATATACCACTGTTCCACTATACATGTAAAGATAATTATATGTTTTAATGGATGGATTACTCACACATGGAAGGGGACTTGGCACATTCATACATGCATGTTCTCATTTGGAGAAAGCTATGAGAAGGCTATGTTGTAGTGTGTATAGTTTTTATACACATTTTAAATCTGAACTTGCTGCTTGAGTTTAGAGATCCTGCTTCTCTGTAAAGCTGTTCTTCTGTGTTGATGTGGGGTGGTTTTGTATGCAAAGGAGGAGGAGAAGAAAGATGACAAGAAAGATGAGGAGAAAAAGCCAGAGGAAAAGAAAGAAGAGGTGAAGAAAGACGAAGAGAAGAAGGATGAAAAGAAAGAAGAAGCAAAACCTGGTGAGTGTCCATACGTACATACAGTACAGTACATACACAGTAGATGAGCTTAGTATTTCACTCATGTGTACAGTAAGCGTGAGTTTGATCACTCTAAGTGTCATGTCTAATTCAAAGAGGCATGTGCAGGTGCTGTTGTTATGCCTTGTGTGATTCTTTTCTTATCTCCTGGCTGTGCTTTTCAGTGTTGAAACGCGTGGTGGGTTGTTGCTCAGTAGGTTTCATGCTGTCTATTCTTGTCTGCTGAAAGCCGCCAGGCTGCCAGGGAAGCCATTTGTTTTGGTCTAGCTAAATGTTTTGCATTATACTCATTTGCATCCTGCTCTTTAAAGGTCAATTTTAGGTACAAAGGGGTCTGTTGTCCCGGGCCCAGCGAAGGGAGGGGCCGAGCGCTAGGACCCCATTACATTTTAGATATTGAGGAGGGGCCATTTTGTCCTGGGCCCGGCAAAAGCTGTTAGCGGCCTTGCCCATAACTGTCCCAACTCCAGCTCCTGAGCCTCAGAGGCCTACATAAATAAACATGTTACGTTTTTATTATTTAACCTTTCTTTAAATGTTACAATAACTCTTCTGTCAGGAAGTGCTGGCCAGGACAAGTGGCAAAAAAGTTATATTACAATGGAACACAAAAGACAAGACAAGTCAAGTTTTGGTCAAGTTTTAGAATATTGTGTGTAAAATGTGCTGCGACTGCAATGAATGGCATCTGTCATCAGCACTTGTTCGGTATGTTGTATGTCTTATGTCGTGACTGTTCTAGCTCCAGCTCCTGCTCCTGAGCCTGCAAAACCCGCAGCTGCAGCTGCCACTCCTGCTGATGGAGCTGCCAACCCAGATGGAGAAGAGCCAGAGCCGTGAGTCAACTCACCACTCATTACTGCACTTGGAAACAAAACACACACACACACACACACACACACACACACACGCACACACACACACGCACACACACACATATACACGCGCACGCGCACATGCCCACACACAATCATTGTCTGCCATTGTTTCCATATCTGTGTGGTCATCCGTCTGTCATCTCTCAGTCTTTCTATCCATCTCTGTCTGTCTGCCTGTGTCTGTCTGACTGACTGGCTGACTGACTGACTGACTGACTGAAGGGCTGTGTATGCTCTCGTGGCAGCCTGTTGCCCACAGGTCTCTGCAGATAGATATGATTTTTGCTCCGCTGAGATCACTAGGTCTGCGCTATGTGTTAAAGGGGTATGCCACTATTTTGGTAGCCTGGGAACTCCCATACTGCCTTTAGTTCTACACAATCGTTTCTTGTGATTAGGTCTGGTGTTAACCAGGCAACTATTTTGGGGCTTAATACAGTTAAAATCGTTGGATGGGGTTTATAAAGGTGGTAAAGTGTCTTATTTTTCATGTGCATGCTACACGGATCCATTGACTTTCACTAGCTTAGCGACATATTCCTTCTTTTAACTTGTCTTAAAGCAAGACAACGGCTTACATGAAAAATAAGACACTTAACCACCTTCACAAACCCCAGCCAACGATTTTAACTGTATTAAGCCCCAAAATAGTGGCATACCCCTTTAATCATCGTCACAATGGTAGGGGCAACAAGAGGATTGTTCAAACTGGCTTCAATACAAGGAGTAGACTATAACGTGTAGTGGTGTCAACAATAATCGATTCAGCAATGCAATGCAATGCGGGGTATGGACAATTCAATTCAATGCAGAAAGTTCCAGAATCGATGCGGCAAATTTTTTAAGTTTCAATTACTTCCGTGGGTATTTCTGGAGCAAATCAATGTTAAATTAAATAAAAGCACTTCAAAACATTGAAAACTGCAAGACTGATACAGAAAACAGCCAATAAAATGTTGCTCAGTATCTGACTACTTGTATTGCCTCATCATGACTGATGAAGCATTTGCTTTGCTTTCAGTAGAAATGTAATGCCTTGCAATGTATCGTAGAATTGAATCGAATAGAATCAAATTGCTACCTCCCGAATCGTAATCGAATCGAATCGTGAGGGCACTCTTAATGCACACCACGAATAACGTGTCTGTTGCTTTGTAGCTTCGTTTATTTACACAGACTCGACGACAATGAAAATTGAACATTTAAGAAATGTCAACCTGCATTTTTGATTGCACTAGCAATCACCACTGTAGTTTGGAACAAGGAAGTGGCTCATTGTCGAGAACAGGTCGCACGAAGCAGAATGTTTCTATGAAAACACTGTTTATAATTTCAGCATCGTAGCTTGCAAGTGCACGTGTTGTCTTTGGGTTCATGTAAATACATGAAGCTACAAAGCATGGGTAACTTATTTGGTGAATATCACAGACATTTTCCTCTCGCAAATCGTCAACTCTGTGAAGGTTAGAACAAGGAAGTAGTTGCAGTGGCTCTGGTCGAAGGGACCAATCACAGTGGCTCCTGCCGCGGTTGTCTGCGTAGCTTGACTACAGGCAGTCACATTTTTGGAGGTGCACACCTAGTGTCTGCGAAGGGGGGCAAAATATCTGCATGGCAGTCTGCATCACTGCGCAGACAAGTTGGGTTCTGAGTAGGGCTGGGTAAAATAATCGATTCAATCGATAATCGATCAATATCATTTAAAATTCACATAATCGATTCACAAGGCACAAAATCGATTTTTGGTTCTTTTTCTTTTTGTTCTTTTTGTTTAATTTAGGTCTACAGAAAATACCCAATAGGTATTAGTCAATTAGGAATAGGCCTACTTATTACAAATTAGCAAACTGTTAACACTGTCAAGCTACAGCCCTTTGACATTTTGATATAAAAATAGGCAACAGCATCTTTTGGGGGAAATCCTGGCACCAAGAAGGGAAAGGATTGAATCGATTCGGAATGAATCGAATCGAATCTAATTGAATCGTGATTAATCGATTCAAAGCCCTATAAATCGAAATCGAATCGATACAGGAACATGGCTGCGATACCCAGCCCTTGTTCTGAGCATAAATCGGGCTTAACTCTTCAGACCAGAAACACACAACCTAAAAACAATGCTGTCTGTCTGCTTCTCAGTACGGCTGCCTTTCTGAAGGGCCAGGCATCTCTGCAGAGCTGCCATCATAGAAACAACAACACCCACTTTGAGACTGTGTCCATCTATCTGTCTGTATTTCTGTCTGTCTGTCTCGCTGTCTTTCTTTAAATGATAAGACCGCTGTTAGCAATCCAAATCATACTAGAAAGAACACTTGCTCTATTTCGGCCTGTCTGTATTTCTGTTTATCATGTGGTCTGTCTGGATGTTAGTCTGCCTGTCTGACACTCGAGACAACTCGAAGACTTTTTGGGCTCAGTCGTCAGGTGGCGTAACGGCATTTAATGCCCATTATTAAGTAATTGGTGGTTGATATGCTGCAATGAATATGCTTCTTAGATAGTCCAGAAAGTCCATACAAAAGTGGCACTGGCTGTCGTTGCACCGCCCTGACATGTGCTACTGCTAAAAAGTCAATTACCCATTTTGGACAGCTAGCATCCCTTCCGAATTCAAGCAAGACATGCAGCTCGATGTGGGTTTTTAAAAAAAAAATTTTTTTAAACTTTTTTTTCTTTCTTAACAATTACAAGGTGTAAAAAAGGCAAAAGGAGAGGTAAAAAACCCACACACATACAACAATGTCCCATATGTTCAATTGGTCACTGCAATGTAAATTATCCACTTTGTCCATTTTTTCACACAGGAGTCCATCTGTAGTCTTATTCTGCGGGTCAGGTCCTCCATGACATATATGTCCTGAACAATTTTCAGCCAGCCCTCTTTGTCAAGGGGATCTTCCTTGTTCGATGTGTTTTAACATTTTGATTTAAAAATAGGGGAGGGGCCACAAAACTATACAATGGTAAGAATATTTGTTCCTTTAGAAAAAGGTTAGGAACCACTGGTCTAGTGCTTATGTAATTTGGCGCTTCCTTGGCCATCCTCTGACCTTATGACATGCGGGGCAGCCCGATAAAGGCTTAGTCGATAAGCTGCCTTTGTGGCTAAGACGGCCTGGGGATTGGATTGGCCCCACGTGCAGGGAGATGCCTGGCGTCTGGACAAGTCAAGCATACGCACTGTATGTGCAGGCTGTGATTTGTCGATAAACCAGAAGGGGGGGGGGTACTTTTTCAGATTATAAACAATCAATGCAGTTACAATACCAAAAGCCGCCACATACCCCCTCTACACACACACACACACTCGTAGGGTTTTCACACCTGGTCCCCTTTAAGTGAACCAAACTCAGTCCTCTTTAAGTGGACCAAAAAGCGAACTAACAGCAAAAGGGCTCAGTTCTGTTTTTGTTCATATTGTGAGTGTATTACGAAAAAAACTGGCTGATCTTTCTGGTCCTGGTAGGCTTTTATGGTGTGTCACCCTTTTTTATCACACTCGGACCTCTAGAGCCCTCCTGAAGTGATTACACCTAGTCACAAGTGTAACCTGTCAGAACTCATAAGCGAACCGAACTGAGACCACATCAAGCAAGGTCTCAGTACAGTTCGCTTCCAAAGGGTCTGGGTATGCTTTGGAGCATTCACATGTACGGCAAAAATGCTGAGTCACTACTCTGAGTTCGCTTAGGTGGCTGAAAGGGTCCAGGTGTGAAAACGCTGAAACACAAATCGCACCCTGCGTCCAACATGATCTCCAAAAATTCCGTGCTCCTGGACACGGATGTTAAGGACACAAAATCCGTGTCCAGGAGCACGGATTTTGCCAAAATTCTGTGCTCCTGGACACGTAATTATTTTCCGTGATGGACACACAGAAGTGCTCTCTCTATACTCCCACAGCTCTATGTTTCCACAGTCTTGTGTTTTCTCAGGATTTTTCTAATTTCAAATATTTTTTCTAAAAAAAAAACATTTCTTACTGACAGGTTAGGGTTAGGGTTTGTTTTGGTCTGGGCACAGCTAGTTTTCTTTCATTCATTATATGAATTTGATAGCCTAGCCTGTCATTTGATAGCCTGTCATTTGATAGCCTGTCATTAAAGATATGTCTTTAATGACAGGTTAAAGGATTTATCCGGAGTTGGAACAAGTTTGCCTGATTTTTGCATGTTTGGGATGAAATACAGTCACTCTAGAGCAAAATCAAGGCAAAAGGATGCGTTTTGAGAAAGTTTGATAATATCACGTTAGCCTCGTTAGCCATATCAGCTATGCAATATGAAAGATGCGGGCATCGTTTTTCGGCGGTTACACACATTTCAAAAACACAACATTTTAAAGTCTTGCACAGCTCAAAACAACGTCACACGTACCTCATAATATGTTGAGGGTATCCACACATAAACCGAAGTGTCCAAAGCCCTTCATGTATTCTTGAAAGGTCTGCAGAATGTGTTTTGTGAAGCTACTACCTTGAGAATATCTAAATTACGGTCAAGACAACTATTTGACACTAAAGTCCACCAAGTAGATTGCCGAGTGCGTCGCATCATCAGCTATGATTATTTCCATAGCGAGTAACCACAGCTGATGGTGCGACGCACTCGGCAATCTACTTGGTGGACTTTAGTGTCAAATAGTTGTCTTGACCGTAAATGTGTTTTTGAAATGTGTGTAACTGCCGAAAAACGATGCCCATCTTTCATATTGCATAGCTGATATGGCTAACAAGGCTAACGTGATATTATCAAACTTTCTCAAAACGCATCCTTTTGCCTTGATTTTGCTCTAGAGTGACTGTATTTCATCCCAAACATGCAAAAATCAGGCAAACTTGTTCCAACTCCGGATAAATTCTTTAAGGTTAGGGAATGTTTTGGTCAGGGCACAACTTAAATTGCTATAGCATTATTTTGTTTAGGATTAGCATGTACAGTATTTTCTAATGATAGAGTTAACACAGTGCTGTGGTAATAGCACTTCCGTGTGGCCATCACGGAAAACAATTCCGTGTCCAGGAGCACAGAAAACAATTCTGTGTCCAGGCGCACGGAATTTTGGCAAAATCCGTGCTCCTGGACACGGATTTCGTGTCCTTAACATCCGTGTCCAGGAGCACAGAATTTTTGGAGATCAGGCTGCTGCGTCAGTTCATTTGCTTTTAATTCTGCGTTTTAGGCTGCTTATGGGTGCCATATGCACCTTTATGCATCATACATTACATGTGTAATTGGGGAATGATAAGACAAGATGGTGTACGAGTGCGTGCGTGCGTGTGTATGAAACAGTATATGAATGTTAATATGACACAAAACAACACATTATTTGTCCACAGATCACATATGGCTGATCCTAAATAGCAGTATATAGTAATGATAAAGAATATGATGATGACTTGACTACTTTGTAACCTGTCATTCGAATGTATTATTGATACATATTGGTTTGCATTATTCATTTATATTTGTGCAATATTTATATTATTTTATCTGCAGGGAGCCAGAGAAGCCAAAGCCGATTGTGATTAACCGTTATTCAGACGACCTGCTGAGAGAGGTGGCCCATCGCATTAGAGAGCGCACAGTAATATTTAAGGAAAAGGTCGTGGACCCTTACGCCTCTTCACCAGAACACAGCCCACCTCCCAGTAAGTGCCATTTTGTTTACCGTCTCTAGACATGAACACATACATTACATACACACAGTGACACAGGCATTCAAAGTACATGCACAAAAATGCTAACCATATGGCTAGAGTCAGGTAACAAAAATGCCCCCCATAACAGAAGCAAAACATGTGGAAGTGGACACACACATACACACAACCACATACACATTCTTTACTTCTTTTTTTGGGTCGACAGATAGACATTTACCATAACACAAACCAATTTTACAGGATTAGAAAAGTAAGTGTCCTAAGGATAATGGTGGCACGGTGTAGGCCTACATCTCCAAATGAAGAGGATTATACTGAGCAGAATTTGGTAAAATGCACGCACGCACACGCAGGCATGCACGCCACCCAATGTTTGTGAAAGACAAGATGTTGCAAGATGTTTCTATTGCTCTCTGCATGTTGGCTTTTGGTCAGTCATTTACCGTATGGTAAATTTACTCATTTAGTACATGCCTATGCCCATCTAACTGTAACCCCTGGCTCAAAAGGTGCAACATAAAAGGAATCCACACGCAGACGGGATAACGGTTTTGGATAATTATTTAAATAAGAAGAATAAAGAATAATGTAGGTGCAAAATCAGTAGTCATAATGAGTGTATGCAAAGATGTCGAGGGGTGACCAAACCAAAAACCCAAACCGCCAAAGGTAGGGAAAGGGGAGGCCCCGCCATGCCAGTGTAGCAGGGTTTTGTACTCTGCCTCATCAGGATGCGCACCTGTGCTCAATCAGATGCTGAGCGCAGCCAAACGCATCAACCAGGTACAGCTGACAGAGGGCGGAGCTGTCCCAGGACTACCCAGTCGGTCACAGTAGCGTATACCCTTCTAACCTGTCTGCTTCTTGCCCACAGCACCTGTCTACCGGGTACCAGATTGGATCAAAAAGCAAGAGGCAGACAGGATTGCAAAAGAGGAGGCAGAAAGGAAGAAAAAGGAGGACGATGAGCGGAAGGCGAAGGAAAAGAAAGAGAAGGATGAGAAGATGAAAGAGCAAAAAGAGAAAGAAAAGAAGGAGCTGGAAGAGAAGCTGAAAGAGGAAGAGGCCAATAAACCGAAGGAGGTTCGCCTACTCCCAAAGTGCAGCTGTGCCTGGCTGGATAAAATACTGGCGCCCCTAGAGGACAAAATGGACGAGTATTTGGGAAATACAGTAGACCCTTTCACAGGTGAGTAACCCCGTCACGCAAAGCCTCTGTTATTGCACTCAAGAGACTATATCACAGTAAAAAAAGAAAAAAAAATCAGTATTATTTCAACACTTATAGAGTCGATTCAACACCTCCTAGAGTGGATTTGATCCCATAATATTCTTTGAGTCTTGAATGAACACTGCTCTTATTCTGTGTAGATAATGTTACTCAGGTGCTCGCCTGCTACTGTTGAAGTACGGGCAAAAGAGAAAAAATACTATAAAATAAAAAGAGGAATTCATGGCAAAACTTTTTAAAAAAACAATTTCATAGGTGATTGACCTCTTCATGCACAGCTTGTATTATAAGTGCGTGTTGCCAAAATGGTGATGACCAGGGGTGTTGCCCCAAATACCCAAATACCAACCCCCGATACCTGGGGCCCTGGTGACTCAGTCCCACTTTATCCCCCTCAAATTTGACGCCCTTGGTGATGACCCAGGCATTATTACATTATTGGTTATGCTATTCTCCATAGTCTAATGGCGGCCATGGTGGCATGATCTCTTGTGTAACGACTTTATCTTGTCTCTCTCCAGATATGCGTTACATTAAGTGGATGTTTGTGGTGACGATTGCCTACAATTACAACGTCTGGCTGATTCCGTTGCGCATGTGCTTCCCATACCACACAGAGGAGTCCATACCCTACTGGATCTTCTTTGACATCCTGTTTGACCTTGTGATGATTTTCGACATCATCGTTTTCCGCCAACGGTTACAATTTGTAAAAGGTGGCGACATTATTGTAAGTGGAGGGGGTTGTGGGTGTAGGGAATGATTTGTGCTGCACATACATGTACAGTGCGCGGAGGCTGTTTGCGGACTAAATTGTTCTTGCCTTTACAGAAAGACCGAAAATTGACCAAAGAAAACTACAGAGCGTCCCCTGTCTGTAAGGTGTGTGTTTCATCTTGTAGTATTGTGTCAGTCTATTACAGTAATGGCAAACTACTGTGTTCCCTTACGCATCCCCTCAGGGTTTTTTTTTAACATGCCCAGTTTTCAAAACTCAAAACAGACTCTGTTTACACTGTATATTGATATTTTTCAGACATTAATTTTGACTTTTGACTTCCTGCTTTTAAAAATATCAATTTTAAGGAGCTAAATCGCACCTGTCACAATTGTATTATATTTATCCGCATGCAGTGTTCATACGTAAACAGATTTAAAAAATATATGTCCACTTTTAAAATTATCCACGTACGTTGTAATCAAGGCCGACATGTCTGCTCTTCTCCACAGATGGACATGATAAGTATCATTCCATTTGACCTTCTGTCCTTCCAATTTGGATTCTTGTCAGTGTTCAGGGTGAATCGCTTTGCAAGAGTAAGTTACCAATTTACGCTTTCTTTTTTTCAATTGCACATTTTTGAAAGCAATATATGAAATAGTTTATTTTTTCTTCAGTCCACCTACTGATTGGAAGCAGGTCAATTCAGATCCAGGTCAATTTAGTCAAGTGTATTTAAATGAAAAAGAAAACCCCAGACAATTTAGTATTGCTTCATATATCTGAACATTACATTATTATAATATATATTACACCGCACTTGTAGATGTTTTTGTCTAATGTGTCTGATCATATCACATGTTCTTCACTCAGTCTGAATACTGTAAATTGGCGTATTTTTACTGTTATACTGTAGCTATCTGTAAGCTCTCGTATTTGCACTGTCAGTCAGTTCATCTGTTTTGTAGTTTCCATCCAATTCTGTTACTACTATGTACTATGTGCCTGTGTACCTCCAGGATTTGCAATAATCTTTTGTATAGTTTATGTATAGTAGTCAGCAGTTTTTCTATTAGTTTTCTGTTCATATATACACAGTATTTCCTATGCTTATTTATATGTGCACTTTATGGTGAAGATGTGGGCAGCCTAATGGTTAGAGAAGTGGCCTTATGATCAGAGGGTTGCAGGTTCGAGTCCTACACTTACCTCTCCCTACACCTTAATCCTGAAGTGCCCTTTATCAAGGCACGTACAGTAGTTCCACATTGCTCCAGGGACAGAAACCAATATCCTGTAAATAACTGTTAGTCACTTTGGAAGGGAATGGAATGAAACCTGAAATCTCATTGAGCCTGTTTACCACAATAATCGGGTTATTGGAATGAACAGGTTATTGGAGTAAAGTGTTTATTGTCGTTTACATGTGTCCGTTGCATGTGTTCCACTCAAGTGTGTGACACGAAGCTGAAATTCAAGGCTTGTGATTGGCTACTTATCATTCTAGAATGTCAATAACCTGATAATAACCAGATTATGCTGGATGCATGTCTTGAGAAATCAGTTTATTAGCCAAAAACCTACCTGTGCGAATCGGATTTCTCATAAACGGATAAAATACAATAAACAGATTATTATAAACAGTTTATTCCATTTATATGAGCACTTGAATAAGACGGTCACTCCAAAAACCTGACCATAAACAGTTTATTGATGTGCATATTAACGGGCTCAATTGACAATAAAGCCTTTTTCTATTGTATTCTATTCTATTGTATTCCATTCTATTCTATTGTATGCGATCCGAAGTGTCTGAATTTACGATCCTCTCTTCCAGAATGATTCTTTTAACGAGTTCAGTGATCGTCTGGAGAGCATCATGAAACAAGCTTACATCTGGAGGTAGAGCATGTACCTTACCGAATGTATTGCACCGTTTCCATTTTCATTACAATATGTATCCCATTAATACATAATAATATGTAGCCCATTGCTATTTAGAAGAAAAAAAAATCAGATAGTGTATAATGGTTTGGGGGGGGGACCAAGCCCTAGGATTGAAGGCTGGCAAGTTTGAATCCCATACCAAATCAAAAGGTATAGGTAATGGGTAAAGAGTTTACACTACCGGTCAAAGGTTTAGTGTCACCACACTTTGCCCGCACCATCCTTTTTCGGACAATTCAGCTTATTCTGTTTCAATTTCAGTTCTAGTTTCAAATCACTTTATTGTGTCATTGCTCTCTGAAATGAATGCATACAACAAATAGGCAATTGGATGTTGGAAAAAGTAACTAGGGAATGATTGTATAGGCAACACATTACATTATGACATTTAGTAGTATTCAAAGCTATGTACAGAATGGATCAAAATATCTGTGAACTTCCCTATTCCTATTACCTTTCTTTTTGTTTTTCTTTTTAGGGTGACTCGAACAATTGGCTACCTATTGTACATGCTTCACCTCAATGCCTGCATCTACTATGTGGCCTCAGCCTATCTGGGTCTTGGCACTTCTAAGTGGACCTATGACGGACAAGGAAATGCGTAAGTCAACCAATTGTTTGTAAACAGTTAAATAACTGATCAAAAATCTCATGAAAGAAACTTCACTTCTTTTTGGAGCTTACACAGTAACAGTACAGAATTTCTTTTTAAATGGTGCTTATTTTTCATCTCCCATCTATTTAAATGATTCCTGTTCTTTCAGCCATTCTTTGAGTCTGGTAAAAAAAATACTTCTCAACATGTCATTGGATCAGATGGTACCAAAAACTGAATGGTACCAACTGATCCCATTCGGTTCAATGATGATACATGCTAAAAAGTAATATCACCAGAATGAGATACCGTCTGGATTGACAGAAGAAAGGTGAATCTCAGTTATTTCACTTGAGGGGAGTAGTAAAATGAGCACATTTCCAGAAATGATGGACTGTTTCTTTAAAGTAAACATGAAAGGGCCATAGCTTCACCTCTGTCATAAACCATAAAATATTGTCTTTGTTTAATCATTGTGTTATGATAGACTAGGTAAGTTGCCCAAAACCTTTTTTCTCTTAAATCCCCCATTACCTGTGTCTGAGACAAGCCACCACTCACTGAGCTCTACCCAGCACACACACACACACACACACACACACACACACACACACACACACACACACACACACACACACACACACACACACACACACACACACACACACACACACACACACACACACACAAACATTGAAACCAAACATGTTAGGGCCCACTTCTATCACTTTGGGACAGTTTTGCAGACCTGGGGTGCATTTCTGGAAAGCGTAGTTGCTAACTATGTTAGCTACTTTGTTGGTTGCAATGCAATTTTCCATTGGCAACTACAGAAGTTGCTAACTGCTAACAACTACGCTTTCCAGAAATGCACCCTTGGCCAGGGCCTTAGTGGCAACAGTGGTATTATTGGTTATTGGACAAAGACTAAATTGATAAATGCGGTCATTTTCAGGTACCTGCGTTGCTACTACTATGCCACTCGAACGCTGATCAACATTGGCGGTCTGCCTGAGCCCACCACTGTATTTGAGATCGCTTTTCAAATGTCCAACTTCTTCGTGGGTGTCTTTGTCTTCTCCAGTTTGCTTGGACAGGTACCAAATGCTTTGTGATGCATATTATGGTAAACTGGGGAAATAGCATTGAGTCTGTTCATTATGTAGATATGGAAATCAATAGCAGTGTTGCTTTCAATAGATACAGCCATGACAGTCCTACGATACAGGGCTGATTTAGAGTAAATTGGTGTTTACACAGCAAAATAGGACTTTAAAGAGAATAAATTGTCTCGTTTTGGGGAAAATTGACAATAAAGTGTGTGGGGAGAAATACAGAGTGCAGAGTAATGAAGGAAAACTGTCTCAGTCACTATAACCCTGATCAAAAGGTTCTTGAATGTGCGTGCGTGTGCGTGTGCGTGTGCGTGTGTGCTTGCGTGCTTGCATGCGTGCGTGTTTTCTGGTGCAGATGAGGGATGTCATTGGAGCAGCAACGGCTGGCCAGACGTACTTCCGCAACTCCATGGACAACTGTGTGGCCTACATGGTGGCCAACCGCATCCCCAAGCTGGTGCAGCACCGCGTCAGGACCTGGTACAACTACACCTGGGACGCGCAGGGCATGCTGGGTACGTCTACTACACACACACACACACACACACACACACACACACACACACACACACACACACACACACACACACACACACACACACACACACACATACACACACACACACACACACACACACACACACACACACATACACACACCTAGTACAACTACACCTGGGACGCGCAGGGCATGCTGGGTACGTCTATTACACACACACACACACACACACACACACACACACACACACACACACACACACACACACACACACACACACACACACACACACACACACACACACACACACACACACACCTAGTACAACTACACCTGGGACGCACAGGGCATGCTGGGTACGTCTATTACACACACACACACACACACACACACACACACACACACACACACACACACACACACACACACACACACACACACCTGGTACAACTACACCTGGGACGCACAGGGCATGCTGGGTATGTCTATTACACACACACACACACACACACACACACACACACACACACACACACACACACACACACACACACACACACACACACACACACACACACACACACACACACACACACACACACCTGGTACAACTACACTTGGGACGCACAGGGCATGCTGGGTATGTCTATTACACACACACGCACACATCCACGCATGCACACCTTGTACAACTATACCTCAACCGTGTCAGGACCTACAACTAGACCTGGAACGCACAGGGCATGCTGGGTACCTCTATTACACACACACACACACACACACACACACACACACACACACACACACACACACACACACACACACACACACACACACCTGGTACAACTACACCTGGGACGCACAGGGCATGCTGGGTACCTCTATTACACACACACATGCACGCACGCATACACGCACACACCTGGTACAACTAGACTTGAACCGCGTCAGGATCTGGTACAATTACACCTGGGACATGTAGGGCATGCTGGGTACGTCTATCACACGCACGCACGCACGCACGCACGCACGCACGCACGCACGCACGCACACCGTTGACACCACCTACGGGGCAAACTCTAGCTCTAAAAACACAAATATGCATTGCATAGGGCATTGCTCTACTTTGTAATGTAATTTGTAATTAGGCTGCTGTGTAAGAATAAGTGTTATGATTGGGTGGTTTTGTTTTTGTTTTCCACAGATGAGGGGGAATTGCTGGACAGGATGCCTACTGTGATGAAAACAGCTATAGCGGTGGACATCAACATGGCCACTTTCCAGAAGATTGACCTCTTCAAGGTCAGATATAGCATTACTGTTCAATATTGATGTAACAATAATACAAATATACTGTACTAACACTATTATTAACTTGGTAGTGCTATTTTGAGTACATCAAACTTCAAAGCCATAGAGGCTGAAAAGCTTACATATATACAGACATTGCATACCGTACATGCATGCATTACTTACAGTACATTCATTATACATAGGCCTACAACCCTATAACCTAGATTACAACCTGCAGTGATATGACTGGTGTAACGCCACAGCATTAAACGTTTTCAAATATTAACATGAACATATGTATGTTAAATAAATAATATAGAAAAATTTACATAGATGTTAATTGTCAATAGATGTCCAAGGAACAGTTGTAGGCGTTGCTTAAACTATAGAGTTATACTGTACTTAACTAACAGACATCAGCTTAGATCCAGTGTCAGGATTGTAGGGAGGCACCGCACAACAGTGACATTTTTGTGACTATGAAATCTAATTTTAATCAAATTTGAATATGTTAGTTTGGGTCATTTTATATTGGGTCGGGACAATCCATGTCTTTTGTGTCATCTCATTTGGCTACATCAAACTTTGTGTAGATGAAAATGATATTGGGGATTGTGTCTTGTGGGGTTTAAGTGGATATAGAATGGCAAGCATTACATTTGATACACTGTAGAACATTGCAAGCCAGTTGAATGTAAAAAAAATAAGTTGCCCTGCTGCCTTCAGTTTGTAAGTAAACTCAAGTCGAGGCTTTACTCAAGTCTAGGCTTTCTCAAGTTAACTTAACTTAGAAACTTAAAGGTACACTGTGCAGGAAATGGTCAAAAAAGGTACTGCAACTATGCTGCTCATTGAAACTGTGTTGCCTATTTCCAAATTTAATCTTTCCATGAAAGTTTACTAAATAATAAACTAATATTTTCTAGAATGGCCCAAGCACAGTCCTCTTTGCAGCTAAAAATGGCTATTTCTGGAAATTCAAAATGGCGGACCATGGAGAAGATCCTACTTTTCATGTATGAAAAGTGCAATTTTTCCAGTCATAATGAATACTTAGAATTTGATGGTGGTGGTGAGTATTCATGAAAAGGGTAACATTAGAGAATGGGTAGCATGATTCTGGAAATAAACAACAAAAAAGTTTACACAGTGTACCTTTAAGGTAGCAGGGCAACTTACATTTTTACATTTAACTGGCTACAATGTTTTACAGTGGTATACTGTTGTCTGTCTATTTGTAATTCAGGGCTGTGACAACCAGATGATGATTGACATGTTGCTGCGACTCAAATCCATTATCTACCTGCCAGGAGACTTTGTAGTGAAAAAGGTGAGTTTTTGAGTGTTTCTTTGTGTTTTTGTGTAAGTCTCAGACGTGGGTATTCTAGGTTCAGTCATTAGTGAATATAAGTATAATGGTCCTTCATTGTCATAACTGCACACCATACAATTTTAGAGATTCAAAGTTTCCCTTCAAGGTGCAAAGGAAAGGACAGAGAAGAAATGTATTAAAAATGTACAAATTCAAGCATGCATGCAGACAACAGATCGCACAGACTTTTGTCCATATGTTCAAGATCAGCTAATATGTTAAATTGCATGTGTTGAGAGCTCGGAGAGATGGATTAGATGACAGGACTTTTAATTTCTCAATACAGTTTGTCTGTCTTTGGCAGTTATGTGCATGTTAAACATAGCCGCGGCACACACACTAAAGTGAACAGTAATCACTGTGCAACGTTTTCTGATTGTTCATTGTTTGATTAAGTTTTCCCGCCTCACACCTGCACTAGCATAACGGGAGGCCTATGCACAACGACTTTCATAGACTTGGATTGTCCGTTGATATTTGTTTGTGTGTTTTATTTTGTGTGTGCAGGGAGACATTGGTAAGGAGATGTACATCATCAAGTCTGGAGCTGTGCAGGTGGTGGGTGGCCCGGACAACTCCATCGTTTTTGTGACGCTGAAGGCTGGCTGTGTGTTTGGGGAGATCAGGTAGCCACATCCTGCTAATTTTAGCATTATTTCCAAATAAGCACGTTTTTGTGGGGTTTATTCATTTATTGATGAGGCAGTATGAGATTGTCACAGGAAAGAAGTGGGAGAAAGAGAGAAATGTCAGGACTGCGTTAAACCAATGTGCTGTCCCCCAGGCACTATACCTCACTGGTGCCCCCTTTATGCCCCCCCCAATACGACAGTCTGATTATTAGGCCTTCAGTATCATACACATGTTGGTAAAGCACTGTCCTTTAAAAAAAAAAAAAAAAAAAAAAGATTACTTCATATTGTTATAGCCCTTAATGTTGCCAGTCCACCAGTGTAACGCTGAAAAACCTTTACTGCCACAGTACTACACCACTATGACAGTACACAGGACTGTGGGTAACACATTAACACTTGGTCATTGCCATTCTGGTAACAGCTTATTTATAACAGGGGCTGTGTGTCTTACTGCCTTAATGCTCGTACGAGCAAGCAAACTAAGCAATGAACTAACTGATGTGAACCCCTTCAGTCTGTTACAGTCCTCAGCCAACGGAGGCAACAGGAGGACGGCTAACGTGAAGGCTCACGGCTTCGCCAACCTGTTCGTGCTGGAAAAGAAGGATCTGTTCGACATCTTGGTGCACTATCCAAACTCTCAGAAAGTTCTGGCAAGAAAGGGAAAGTAAGTCATCACTTTCTGCTGCAGAACATACTTAGTATTAAATGCAGTGTTAAAGGAGCACTTCTGACAATTTCGATATGCTATTGTATTGCTCACGCTACCCTTGACCTGTCAGTACCCGGTGATGGTGTATTTTTTTGGCTCAGCCCTTTCTGAGATCTGAGCTATTCTAATGGGGGCAGATTTTGTTTACATTTTTAAAATTCTTAACATAGGCCTACTCCAAATATTTTCCCAAAAGGTATCACTGTTTGCTAGTTGTCTGCTGATGTTGCATAACCTTTTGGATGTTTTTGGGAATAAATCAAGATGTTTTTTTTAAACGTAAACAAACTCTGCCCCCATTACAATGACCAGGATGTCAGAAAAGGCTGAAGAAAAAAAATAAAATCTCAGGTACTGACAAGTTCAGGGTAGTGTGAGCATTACAACTGCATGTTGAAATTGGCTGTTGCAGCCTGATCTCCAAAATTTCCGTGCTCCTGGACACGGATGTTAAGGACACAAAATCCGTGTCCAGGAGCAAATTGCCAAAATTCCGTGCTCCTGGACACAGAATTGTTTTCCGTGATGGACACACGGAAGTGCTTTCTATATTCCCACAGCACTGTGTTAACTCTATCATTAGAAAATACATACCAAATGCTAATCCTAAACAAAATAATGCTATAACAATTTAAGTTGCGCCCTGACCAAAACATTCCCTAACCTTAACCTGTCATTAAAGACATATGTTTGAGAAATACCTTTTCCAGTTGGTTAATAGGCTATCAAATTCATATAATGAATGAAAGAATACTAGCTGTGTCCAGACCAAAACAATCCCTAATCCTAAACTGTCAATAAGAAATGTTTTTTTGAGAAAAAAATATTTGAAATTAGAAAAATCCTGAGAAAACACAAGACTGTGGAAACTGTGGGAGTATAGAGAGAGCACTTCCGTGTGTCCATCACGGAAAATAATTCTGTGTCCAGGAGCACAGAATTTTGGCAAAATCTATGCTACTGGACACGGATTTCGTGTCCTTAACATCCGTCTCCAGGGGCACGGAAATCATGTTGGCTGAAGTTATCCCTTAATTCAATACTTAGAGAGTTGATTTGTGATTTATAGTGTTGCAGTGGGCCCCAGAGTACCCTAAATGTTGAAATAATGACTGCTGCATGCTATGGCAAGATTAGGAAATACGTCTCAGTTAATTGGTTGTTATCACAAACCAGTTATGTGGTCCTTGTCAGCGTTGCATAAAAAGTTCAACAGTTGCCTCTGGAAATACGTATATGCCGGTTAAGTGAACTCAGACCTGTGACTCAGCATTTTCTGTGGTCTCAGTAAGATTCGCTTATGAAGAGTCTTGACATGTTGCACTTATGACTAGGTGCAAACTAGAGTGCTGAGGACCGAGTGTGATCAAAAAGAAGACTGACACCATAAATGTCTAACGGAACCAGAACAGGCAGCGGGTTCTTTTTGTAATAAACTAGCACTGCTTTTTTTTCTCTCTGTGTAGGAAGCTGATGAAGGCCAAGGGTCCGGGGGCTGCCAAGGCAGAGGAGGACAAGAAGAAGGCCATGACGCTCTTCACTCAGAAGCCCCAGACACCCAAGCTGCTGAGGGCCTTCGGTGGCCTGGGGAAAGGAGGCTTCTTGGATAAACTCAAGGTAGGACCCTACTGTGTGTGTGCGTGTGTGCATGTGCGCGCGCACGTGTGTGTGTGTGTGTGTGTGTGTGTGCGCGCGTGCATGTGCGCGTAAAGGCGTTAAATTTGGTGTCTGGCGAAACATAACCAATCCTCTGTTTAAGGGTTGGTACATCACTGTGAACTGCATGTCTGTGAATGTCTGTGTGTCAATTTGACGTAGAATGAAATCAATCAGAGTGATCCTTCCTTTGTGCACAATCCTGTAATAACTCTCTCTCTCTCTCTCCCTCTCTCTCTCTTTCTCTCTCTCTCTCTGTCTTCATAGGCTGCAGCTGCTGAACAGAAATAGTAATAAAGCGCTGGCATTGTATGTCTGCATGTGGACGCTATGGGCTGGGTTAACTTCACTGCATGGACACAGTTTTAAAACAATGAACTGATACAGTACACCAAAATAAATATACACGCACATGTGACCACCTCGAGAGGAATACAATTGTCTGAGGGGTCAGTTGTGCTGGGTCCAGAGAGGTGGGGGGATTTGGAGCCCCATTACATTCCATGTATTAGGTGAGGAGGTGGAGGCCCCTTCAGACGACTTTCCACTGGGCCCAGCCAAAGCTGTCAGCAGCCCTGAATGGCATCATATTTTTGAACAGTCATGCTAAGATGGATCAGACAATGTACTCCGAAAAAAATGCCCATGTAAAGGTAGTTAAGATGTATAATGTGCACACCAGGGATGCAATTCTAAACCTTCTTTGCATTTGTGATTGGCGGATGAAAAATATTTCCAGATATTATAGAAAATCTATTTCTAAATGTATGGTACTTAATTTGTAGGTAATTCATTTTGTTTGGGCTTTTATCTGTTGTACTTCATCATTGTGTTTTAAGTGGCTTCTTGGCTGTGATTACTTGGGGAAAATACTGCTTTAAAAGGAATTTTCACAGTTTTTTGCAATGGTTTTTCCCGAGTTGTAATGGTTTTTTATGAGCTCCTTAGACCTAAGGCTAACACCTCCACTGACTGCAGATGGTCAGAGCAAAAAGACAGAGGAGGCAGGGATCATCATTAGTAGTCATGATATTGTTTTTTTATTATTAAGCTTGTAGTCATGTACAATAAACAGCTCATGGGAACATTTTACAGATATAGGGAGGCCATACATATGTCATATAGCAAAAGTGAAATGTAAAGCAAGATAGATCTGTCAACATGATTTGTGCTGTTTGTTTGTCATTAGCGTGAATAGAGAATGTATTTCTTGATGTACAAAATAATCCAAGGAACATTTCCTTGTAATTTTCTGGTTATGCTCTCAGGGAGAATATTACATCTCATTTGTGAGATGATGGCTTATAAAGTCAACTGTAGCACTTTTCATTTAAGTTGTAAACTAAACCCATGTCCTGACAATAAAGTGTGTGAATAACAAGAAGTGTTAAAAATAAATAAATAATATATTTGTCAAGGCCTAGTTTTGGCAGGGGTGTGTGTGTGTGCACGCACATGCGTGTGTGCGTATGTGTGTGTGTGTGTGTGTGTGTGTGTTCTATTAATCTCTGATATATCCTGTTACATACAGTCCCAGGAAAAAGTTTGTACACCCTTTGAAATTTCTTACATTTCTGTCAAAATTGATCATAAAAAATGGTCTGATCTTCCCGGAAATCTCAAGAAGGAACAACCAGAGTCTGCTTTAATTAATTCCACCCAAACATTTACATGTTATCATATTTGTATTGGTCATAAGGCCATAACATTCACAGGAGAGCAGGGCATAAGTAAGTACACCCTTGCATTAAGTAGGTTTTAACCCTCAGTTAGTTGCAATATCATCAACCAGACTTGTCCTGTAGTTGCAGATCAGATTAACAAAACAATCTGTTTGTATCTTGTCTCCCTCTTCTTTAGAGAACTGCCTCTCGTCAGCAAGGTTTGTGGGATGTCTGGAGTGCATAGCTTTCTTGACTTCATGCCATATAATCTCAATTGTTTTTTGTCAGGGCTTTGACTGGGCTATTTCAGAATGTGTATTTCATGAATTTATTTATTTATGAAGCCATTCTAAAGTCGATTTGCTTCTAAAGTATGGGTTGTTGTCACATTTCAGGACGCATACTCTTGTGTGCTTCAACTGTGTGACAGACTTCCTCACGTTTTTTTCTGTAAAATATCACAATAAATTTGAGTTCATTGTTCCACTGATAATAGCAAACTGTCAAGGGCCTGAGGTAGCAAGGAAGCCGCATATAATGATGCTCCCGCCACCATACGCAGAAGAGGAGATGTAACCAAGAATAGCTACAAATGGGATTAATTCTGCCAATTTAAAATTAATGGGGTTTCTGACCAAAAAAATATTGCTGCACCTTTGAGGTTTGCGAAAAAGCATTTATATGCTTCATAGAATTACTGCAAAATATTCTGTAGACCAACGTTGAAACCAAAGTTGAATTGTTCAGGGGAACACACAATGTCATGTTTGGAGGAGAACTGGAGAACCACACCTTCACCAAAACATCATCTCCACCGTTGAGTATGGTGGCGGGAGCATCATTATATGCGGCTACCTTCCTGCCTCAGGCCCTTTTCAGTTTGCTATTATCAGTGGAACAATGAACTCAGAAGTTTATCGAGATATTTTACAGAAAAAAGTGAGATAGTCTGTCAAACAGTTGAAGCACACAAGAGTATGGGTCCTGAAATGTGACAACAACCCATAGTTTAGAAACAAATCGACTTTAGAATGGCTTCATAATAATGAAATACACATTCTGGAATAGCCCAGTCAAAGCCCTGACAAAAAACAATTGAGATTATATGGCATGAAGTCAAGAAAGCTATGCACTCCAGACATCCCACAAACCTTGCTGACGAGAGGCAGTTTTCTAAAGAAGAGGGAGACCAGATACATCAAGATTGTTTTGTTAATTTGATCTGCAACTACAGGAAACATCTGGTTGAGGTTATTGTGACTAACTTAGGGTTAAAACCTATTGAATGCTAGGGTGTACTTACTTATGCCTTGTTGTCCTGTGTATGTTTACATCTTATGGCCAATGAAAATATGAAAACTTGTAAATGTTGGGGTTGAATTAGTTAAAGCAGACTCTGGTTGTTCCTTCTTGTGATTTCCGGGAAGATCAGACCATGTTTTATGACCAATTTTAACAGAAAGGTACGAAATTTCAAAGGGTGTACAAACTTTTTCTTGGGACTGTATCTACATATGAGTGATTCTCTAATTCGCCTACACTTTTAAGTCCGTGGATTTTATTTGGCAATTCCACTAACTATTAACTGCATCCAATGATGTTTTGGACATTAGAAAACATTTATCTTTCATATAATACAGACAGTGTAGACATAGCATTATTTCCCTCAGCAAGAATGAATATTTAATACGTTTTGGGCGTTTTCATGCCGTCCTGTTTTCCAAATGTCAGATTCAGTCTTCATATTAGCATGTAAAGAAACTTGTTTTGCCCAAGACGATGCAAATGTTGATTCACAGTAATCATCACAATATGACAAAACTGTCAGAAAGACCACTGTCCTTTCCATTATACATGAAATTTGCCATTTTGTGTGTGTCCACGAAAACTGTGTTAACCGTGTCACGGTCTGAAATACACTATGTAAACATCTAGGTCATTTAGTTGAAAAAAAAACCTAATAATTGACATTTTGCTTTTGCCAAAAGCGTAGGGGAATTGTAGAATCACTCATATACCTGTATCTTGAGACATCATACCCATGGGCCAGACATCAACTCTCTCAAGTAGTGTGTAGCAATCTTACAAGTTTATACTCTCATGCATAAAAATAATATGAGATTATGCTATTGTATTAGTCATGTACAAACATTCCATGTCTCCTAACTTAAATTTGGAAAATAAATATTGACTGAATATTCATATTTATATATTAGTCTATCATTTTTATTTCACTATAAAAACAACGTAAACCAACTCATATAGGGTCAAACTTTTGTAAGACATACAGTACATGTGTATTGAGGCAAAAGCTGAGAGGAGTTGTTTGGCAGCTTACAGGGTTAGACCTGAGAAATAATGACCATTCAACAGTTGAGAGCTAGCCCAGTAAACTAGACCAACACTGTACAAAATGGCTTAAACTAACTATAATTAATGTCTGGGCTGCCTAACCTTAGTAAGTTGACCCAAATTACTTTTGTAAGTGGAAATTCACAATTTATTATTAATAATAATATTATTAACTTATCATTTCAAGTCAACTTACAAAACTTAGGTAGCCCAGATACTAACTTAAGTTAATTTAAACCATTTTTTTTAACAATAGCAGCAGGAGTTTTTGTTGTTGTATTTTTGCCTGGCAAGCTGGTCTAGTGTTGTTGCATCAGAGAGAATCCAAAAGGACACAAAATCTGTCCTTCATTAACAACGTATTCTGGGCATGTTGTTGTTTTCCCTTTGTTCAGTGTTTTTCCATCTGTGCATTGAGTCATTGTGAAAAGGCTATAGCACGGTGAACAGGACAGCTGTGCTGGCCTATCACATGCAGTTCACCAATGCGAATCCGTTTAAAGCTTCGCTAACGATGCCGTACCAAAGTATACGTTTCATGTTATAGTCACTAGGCGAGAGGCAATTTGGCACAAAATCAACTCTGTGAAGATGTGGGAGGCAGAGACCTTGGTCACGTTGAATTGAGAGATGAGCTGAGAGACCCAAAAACCATCAGGGAGACATATCTTGGTCATCAGTCATCAGTGCCACCTCCCCACGAGGAAGAGACAGGAGATGAGGAGCGGACAGGAGAAGAGGAGCGAACAGGAGATGAGGAGCGGACAGGAGAGGAGGAGCGAACAGGAGAAGAAGAGCGAACAGGAGATGAGGAGCGGACAGGAGAAGAAGAGCGAACAGGAGATGAGGAGCGGACAGGAGAAGAAGAGCGAACAGGAGATGAGGAGCGGACAGGAGAGGAGGAGCGAATGGGAGAAGAGGAACCCACAGGAGAAAGAGGGCAGGTAGGAGAGGGAGGGCAGATGGGAGCAGAGGGGGAGACGGCATCGGCAAGAGAGGCTGAGGATGGAAGGAAAGAGATCTGAACATTAGTGGATATCCAAAAGGGGACCAAATATTCAAAAGCAGTGGTGAGGTGTACTGGCCCATGGCACCCACTGGATACTGTGGAATGGTTACTGTGAAATATTACTTGCCATCATGACAAACGGAAGTCTCTAGGTCAGCACATTCCTCCTTAGAGGCAGGAGCGGAGGTTAGGTCAGGAGCAGAGGCAATAGCAGAGTCAGTGGGAGTAGTGGGAGTAGAGGGTAAGGCAGGAGCAGAGGGAGAAGCTAAGGCTACAAGGAAACAGGCAGGAGGAGAGAGAGGAGCCTTAGTGGGTAGGTAGACAAAAAGGATTAATTTTCAAATGCAGTGGTGGGATAGCCTGGTTCTCACCAGACCTGCATGTGTGTGTGTAGCTCCGCAGCCCCCTGGTGGAGCTAAGCGGAGCTACACACACCTAGACCTAGTCGTGAGCTCACAAAACTGCACTGAACTACGCATGTCGGGCAAGAGCCATTCAAGTGGTGGGAAGCCTGGCTATCGTGACTGCAAGGTTCTTCCGATCTTCTAGTCTGGCCAAGCAAGCAGTAGTGATTTCAGAGTTCTCAGTGGGCGGGGCAATTCCAGTCAATTTCAACATGAGGGCATGGTTTATTTACATTTTTTAAATAATGTAAAATTATTCTGAATACCATCCCAAAAGTTATGCAACGTCACCAGACATCTTACAATAACTTTTGTGATGATATTTGGAGCATGTCAAGACGATAAAAAAAATGAAAACAAGCCATGTGTAGAATGGCCAGGCTCTCAGAAAATGGCCAAACGAAAAAACAAAAAATACCTGGGTAATGACAAGTCCTGAGAACCCTGAGCAATACAACTGCATGTTGAAATTGGTCAGAATTCTATGTGTACTACCGGCCGAACCTACAATCAATCATGATTTTGCCTTGAATGCGAGCCAACAAACCATTGGAAATAAAACATTTTGACAGGCCCGCATTTCATTTTGATTTTGAGCTTGGCCAGACTGACTTGGTCAGGAATTTGGTGGTCTTTCAAGTCAAGTCGTTATTACTGATACTTGCCATCATCACAAACAGATGTCACGGGGCCATCAGTGCATTCTTCATCAGAGCCAGAAGAAGAGGATGGGTCAAAAGTGGAGTTAGAGTCAGAGTCAGGAGAAGAGGAGCGAGAAACGAGGATGGAGGTAGACACAGAAGTAGAGGCAGGGGCTGAGGCTACAAGCGGAGGAGGAGAGGGAACTCAGTGGACAGACAAAGGGGAGTGGATATTAATACACTCAAAATTAGTGGGGGAAATACCAGCTGGGTAAGCCTGCCCCTTGCAGCATGTTTCATCTTAATGAAACGGCGTGCACTGAGCCAATGGCAGAGGAGCGGGAGACTCCATGCTGACAGGTTTAGATTACTGCAAAAGCCTACCGGGCCAGGGTCCCAAGAGCCAAGGAGGCCCTGAATCCCAGGCAGTAGAATAATTGGCCGAACACACCTACCAAACAGTAGCAAACATACCCAAAGGTATGTTGCAGAGCGTTTTGCTACGTGGCCACCAAACCAGTTGTTCAATTAGTAAACGAAATGTAGCAAAACGTTGCAGCGGTTGAACATGCCTTGCATTTCCTGTTAAGGGTTTCCAGTGTGGAGAAATAGTTTCCTCCTGGAGGCGTAGACTCCAGGCGTGCGTTTCTCAACAGTGCCAAATGACTACATTTTTAATTGGTTAGCAGTTAAGGCGATTTTGAGAAACGAGTACGCATTACTTGCCATCATTACATAAAGATTTCTCGTAGACAAAGGCATGTTGATTCTGAGTGCTTTCTTCCTTAGGACCAGGAGCGGAGGAGCAGACAGGAATAGAGGGGTAGATAGGGGCGGAGGGGAAGGCTGAGGGTACAGGAACACAGAGAGTGATGTTAGTGAACTGACAAAAATGATTCAATATTCAACAGCAGTGGTAGAATTAATATGATGTGTTTTCATACAGAGTATCTGAATGTGCTGTACTTACAGTGGGAGTGTTAGGAAAACCCAGTGGTGTTAAAAACATGGTTCAGAAGTATAACCAACCTGCCACAGTTTCCTAAGTTCCCAACACATGAGGCTTCACTCAGTAACTGATCTGCTTGTCTTAAGTACTAATTATAATTAACTGATTCGTGGCAGGATTCATGCTTTCTGAACACAGGACTGACAACTCTGCAGGCAACACTATTACTTGCCGTCATGACAATTTGTTGTCTTCAGGCCAATGCAGTCGTCAATGTCATCCTCAGAGTCAGGAGCGGAAGGAACCACGGGAAGGGAGGGATCGCCAGGAGCGGAGGGAGAGAATAGTGAGGTGGGAGGAGGAGGTGCAGAGGATGGAAAAGGTGCGGAGGGAGGAGGGCCAGGGTTGGAGGGAGGTGCGGAGGAAGGAGGGCCAGGATTGGAGGGAGATACTGAGGCTACAGGGAAAGAGACAGAGAGAGGAAATCATGGGTGATAGTGAAAAAAAATCCTAAGCCTGAACTTTTCCCCTGCTCTAACGACGACGACAAGATACTGCATGGTGACGTAACGGCCTATTTTGACACATTATTCAAACATTTACTAACCTGTGTATGACCATTATTCAAGCCTGATCGTAGAAGAAAGCCCTGAACCTATAACACTTTCTGAGATAAGAATAACATAATGGCTAATTATTATCAATGTTTTTATTTTTGCAAACTCTGTCAAGCCTGAAATCAGGCATGGAGCCTGAATACTATCAGCCCTCGGAAATACTGTATAATAGTCTTTCATTTCACACAGACTGTCCAACTTAATCTCATACCTCCCGTCCTCGCCTTCTGCCTCGTGGTGCAAGTCAAGACTTCATTGACGATAGAAGTTTTGTTCAATGTCTCGCACAAGCACAATTCAAAGGTCCTTTTCTTATTTGCAATTGGGATGTTGAATGGGGAAAAGCCCCCCACAAAAAAAGTTCTGCCTAGGTTGGGGAAACTTTCTCCATAAAGGCAGGGCATCAGCGACCACCAGCAAAGGGGATGTACTAGATTGAAATGGAGGGTCTGGTTTAGCACTACTGACAAATGTTTTGGTCCTGGAGGTGTATAGGCTCGTCAAAATAGCTCAGCAATGGCTTCATGACCACTGGATCCACCCAAACACTAACATTTTGTCCAATTGAAAGTAAAAGTGAACATGTCGGGGCACTGTGGCGCAGCGCGCTAATCCACCCCACATTTGGGCTTGCATGCCCTTGAGGGACCCAGGTTTGAGTCTAGCCTGGGTCATCTCCCAACCCTGCCCCCATCTCTCTGTCAACTGATTTCCTGTCAATCTCTATTGTCCTGTCATGAATAAAGGCACAAAAAAACATTAAAATATATATTTTTAAAAATGAACACATCATTTTCCTGGCTACAAGTTTGCTATAAGCTATAATCCCTTAAAGGGAGACTGTGTGAGATTTCTAATTGTTTATTTCCAGAATTCATGCTGCCCATTCACAAATATTACCTTTTTCATGAATACTTACCACCACTATCAAATTCTAAGTATTCATTATGACTGGGAAAATTGCATTTTTCATACATGAAAAGGGGGATCTTCTCCACGGTCCGCCATCTTGAATTTCCAAAAATAGCAATTTTTAGCTGCAAAAATGACTCTACTTGGACCATACTAGAAAAAAAAAATTTATTACTTAGAAAACTTTGATGTAAAGATCAAATTTGGCAATTGGCAGCCCAGGTTCAATGAGTAGCATAGTTACAGTACCCTTTTTGACCATTTCCTGCACAGTGTCCCTTTAATGGATCTTCTCTGTATATTAGGCTATGCATTTTTTGCTTATAATACATCTCATTTCTTTTCTGACTTGATTTAAACAGAAATATGCTGCTAAGCTCGGTATGAGATAATACAGTGGAATATGGCATGGCAAGAATTAAATGGAGGACGCCTCAGCAAGTAATTTCTTTTCTTATAAGTAGGTCAATATTTCAAGTTAGTGTGTGTGTGTGTGTGTGTGTGTGTGTGTGTGTGTGTGTGTGTGTGTGTGTGTGTGTGTGTGTGTGTGTGTGTGTGTGTGTGTGTGTGTGTGTGTGTGTGTGTGTGTGTGTGTGCATGCTTGTAAGACATCTCAGGAGGTAATTTCCATACATTCAGCAGAAGAGGCATGAGGATCAAGGACTGGCTTCAGTTCGACCATTCGGAAGTAGGAGGCCACCTGTTCTGGTAGCTCAGCCAACACACTCCGAGCTAAAGCCTCATGGCCAGACTGGAAGAAAAAAAAAACAGATTGGACTGTCATACCCATTGGTTATTCCCGATCATATGACACATCACATCACAAAGTGAGAGCACGCAACGAAATTCAATCGTGCATTCACCCATCACACAAATGTGACCAAGGGGGAGCAAGGGGTCAACTGTGAGAACTGCACTAAGGGAGTAGTGTCTGTTGGGGATAGCACCATGCTCGTGGCAATGTAGAAATAGGGGCGGATGGAGGGGCCGACAGTCACTCACTTATACCACCCCCTCCTATTGGTGTAAGGAACTTACAATCTCCTGGCAGGAAGACCACCTGAATAATCCCTACTGATATGGGGTTCAAACCTGCGATCTTCATATTCCCTACGTCAGTGCTTCCCAACCTTTTTTGTCCTGCGTACCCCCTTAGCAACTTTTTCATATGATAAGTACCCCCTCGCCCTCATTCAGGCTCTGTTCCTCTATCCCAATGTGACTACACTCAATATATTTGTTATTATTACATTTTTCCGCGTACCCCTTGAGGTGTGCTCGCGTAACCCTGGTTGGGAAACACTGCCCTACGTAACCATTTAGTCACAGCTTCCTTTACTCAGACGAGGGACAGCTAACCAGCTAACCTAACCATTAGGCCAACATTAGGCCTTACTCAGGTGAGGAACAGCTCTGGCGGCTCTGTAAATCACTCCGTAGTGGCAAGCGGCACTCTCAAATATTCATTTTATGGTGTTTTACTTTTGCGTTAGGAAAACATACAATAATAGACAAATGTTTTGGCTAAAGTCACCTTCAGCCTCAAAATGAATTTTCGAGAGTGCGACTTTTCACTGCTTAGTGGAGTAATCTTTCACACATTCATTCATTAATTCAGTCATTTATGGGCAGTCATGGGTAAGCGGTTAGGGTAGTGTTTCTCAACGGGGGTGGTACAGCCCCCCAGGGAGTGTTAAGGAGCCCTAGGGAGGGCGTTGAGAAGGATGCAGCTGAGTGGGGGTGGGGCTTAGTTACCATTGAGTTGCATTAGTCTATTTTACTTTTCAATACTAACAGGGGCATTGGCAGGCTTGTGATATAAGGTCAAGGGAGCGTTGGGAGGCTTATGATGAATTCAAGGGGGCGTTTGTTCAAAAAAGTTTGAGAATCACTGGGTTAGGGCGTCAGACTTGTAGTCCAAAGGTTGCCGTTTCGACTCCCGACCTGCCAGGTTGGTGGGGGGAGTAATCAACCAGTACTCTCCCCCATCCTCCTCCATGACTGAGGTACCCTGAGCATGGTACCGTCCCGCCATTGAGGGCTGCCCCGTTGCACGGGTGAGGCATAAATGCAATTTCGTTGTGTGCAGTGTTCACTGTGTGCTGTGGAGTGCTATGTCACAATGACAATGGGAGTTGGAGTTTCCCAATGAGCTTTCACTTCACATTTTGAGTTTAATGCAAGATTTTAAAAAAATGCCTCAAAAACCTGTAGCTCCATTGGGATCAATTAAGTTTCTCTAACTCACATTCTTGAAATCCCGGAAGGGCACAAACTGCACAATATCCCGGGCTGCTGCCTCGCCGTTGGGAGCGGTCAGTCGCTTGTCGTCACCGTCCAGGATCTCCATGTTGTCGAAGTTGGCCTGGCCCACCCCCACGATGATGATGGACATGGGTAGACGTGCCGCGTGCACTATGGCCGAGCACGTCTGGTACATGTCCGTGATCTCACCGTCTGTGATGATCAGCAGGACAAAGTAATTCTGTGAAGAGAGACACAGACAGAGAGAGAGAGAGAGAGAGAGAGAGAGAGAGAGAGAGAGAGAGAGAGAGAGAGAGAGAGAGAGAGAGAGAGAGAAGAGTATTAAGGTATCAAGTAGCTTACACACAGTACACTTTTGCCTCTTTTCCACTGCCGGTTTTCTGGTAGGCCTATAGCTCGAGACAGCGTGACTCGGCTGCCACTTTTTGCTTTACGATTGAGCCGTGTCATGCCTATTCGAAAAGCAAAAAGAGGCGGCCGAGTCGCGCAGTATCGAGCTGTAGGCCTACCAGAAAACCGGCAGTGGAAAAGAGCTTATAGCGCAAAAAATGAGCATTGCAAGACAAGCATACACACAACAGACATTACGACAGGTCAAAGAATGAAAAAAGAAAAAGAGAGAGGCGGACAAAGAGAGGGTTGGGGTAGACAGAGAGAGAGAGAGGCAGAGGCAGAGGCAGATTTCAGTGTATCGTGACTTGTAGTGGAGTGGAGGAGAGCAGTGGACATACAGGTAGTTACATTACATTACACTTAGCTGACGCTTTTTATCCAAAGCGACTTACAGTTATTTACAGGGTATTGGTTACAGTCCCTTGGGCAATGTGGGGTTAGGTGCCTTGCTCATGGGCAATGGATGGAGGTGTAAGGAGGTCTGGTAAGGGTGGGATACGGACCTGCAACCCTCTGATCTTAAGTCCACCTCCCTAAACACTAGGCCACAGTGGCTAATAGACATGGACAGGTGCCGCTGATAGATTTGGCCAGGCCCAGAGCAAAGTTACCATGTAATGAGGACCACATTCTGCTGCCCTGCTGCTCTGCACATGAACATACTGTATCAGTTTCTTACCGCTGCTAATTTCTGATTGGCTGCCTGCTGTGCGCACTCTGACACTTGGTTGATGATTGGTGAGAAGTTTGTGGGACCAAAGAGTTTTACCCGCGGCAGGCACATCCTGTAGGCCTCCACAATGCCGTCAATACCTACCACGCACGTACGCACACACAGGCACACACGCACACACACACATTTTATTGAGATGCAATGAAAACTCAGAAAATCAGATGGTCCTCTTTTGAACCTGTGAATCTATTAATGATACAAATAAACCACCAGACAGAACACCCGAATACAAAAAAATAAGTGAATTATTGTTATAAGTGAGTTATCTTGGTGTGGGCCAATCTTTTCGAGAATTATCTTATTCCATTGCCAGATAGGTGTGTTTCACTGACCATACATGTCATTGGTGTGTTTATTTCAATTTCTGTCTTGTTAGAAGATTTCCTTTGCTAGAAATCAGACAATTCATCTGCCAATGGAATAAGATAACTGTATATTATTCCCCTCAATATCGTGACCAGTTGTGCTAAAATTAGATCACTTAAACTTGTTACGATGCCATTTTTGCAGTGCCAAGTCAAGAAAGGGTGCCAGCTCACCTCGACAGTCAGGGTTTTCGGGGTTGAAATTCATAGGAAAGCAATGAGACACCTGTAGACAAAAGACAAACACATCTGGAATGAACACACAACAGTGCAGAGAGAGAGAGAGAGAGAGAGAGAGAGAGAGAGAGAGAGAGAGAGAGAGAGAGAGAGAGAGAGAGAGAGAGAGAGAGAGAGAGAGAGAGAGAGAGAGAGAGAGAACAGAGTACCTCCCCGTCAGGTGGAAGCTGAGCTCCAAACCCAAATGCAGGAAACAGATTGTCACTGTAAGCAAAAAAAACACATACACACACAAAAATGTCATGCTTGAAAAAAGAAATCCAGAGCTGCTATTTAAACTAAAGAAAGCACAAGGTAAACATGTGCAACATTCAGAGCTTTGTTACCCATGTACATACATGTACAGTACAGATGCTGGCTTGGTGCACCATATATATAATTTCATAGTGTGCATACTGTGTAGTACCAAATACAATACTATGGGCAATCAAACCAGTGGACTCATATTTCACAATGGATACAACGACATACAGTTGTGGGTTGTGTTGTGGTGAGTTATGTTCATGTGGTAGTTTAGTCACCTGTCATAGTCCTGGATGACTTGGCCGACAGACCAAATAGCACTGAGGTACTCGTTGACCCCATCAGGACTGATGTAGTGCAGCGAATCCGGAGAGTAAGGGTCACCGTTAGACCCTGTGAAATCCACACCCACCTACGGTACACAGGATGACGGGAGAGTAAAAGTCAGTGCTGTAAGTTTGTAAGAAAGCGACGGCTTTGGTTACTTACACGTATGCAGATATTTCTCAAAACAGGGTTTTTGTTCATCCGTTGTTTGATCCTATTTACATGGCATATTGGGGATGAGTGAGTCATGTGATCTCTTTATTCATTCTGAATGTTGCCATGTTCCAGGAAACTTTCGCTGTTCCACACATGTGAACGGAACATTCCGAAATTTGTTCTAATCCGAATGTTGATAATATTCCTGTTTACACCTGGAATATTCCGTGCATGTACAGTAACTGTGCTCATTGACCCTTACCGTGAAGTTGAGCTGGCATCCTCCCATGATGTAGTCCAGGAATGTGTACTCCTTCACAATCTGCACACATAAAGATGCAATCAGGTAAACCAAAATGACCACACACGCTGACACAGACACACGCACGCGCACGCAAACACACACACACACACACACACACACACACACACACACACACACACACACACACACACACACACACACACACACACACACACACACACACACACACACAGTAACTTTAACACGAGAGAAAAAAGAAAACACAAAAAAATGTCTCTTTCCCTTTCTTTCTTTGGCACTGGCACTTCAATATGAGCCAATGGTATACTAGTAGCACATTAAGTACAGAATGAGAGTGTGAAGACTAAGAGCCAGAACATTACCTCACACCGCTTGAAGATCACAACCCCTGAGTTCTTGTACCTCCTCTTCCGCTTCTTCTTCTTCGGATTTATGCATTCAAATTCAGCCTGTCAACATACACACACACTTTGGTGGATGAGAGCTGTATTGATTATGCATGATTGATTGATTGATTGATTGATTGATTGATTGATTGATTGATTGATTGATTGATTGATAATGCTATCCTTGCAGGACCCGCTGTGATGAAATCTCAGTACATATATTATACATACATGTATATTATAGCCCACCTTCTCTAATGGGCCCTGGTGGTAGCACCATATACATATTGAATGTTAGATACACCATGCCCCAGACAACCCACTTCCAATAATGGGGTCCAACACACTTTATTTGCCCAGGCACTCTTGATTCAGTCATTCACCCCAGTGTGATACTTACTGGTGAGCTGTATGAGGCCTCTTTCAAACGTCTAAGTGAAGTCGTAAACATCCCAATGAAGGCATGTGACCCATTTATGTTATAGTCGTAGCACTCCACCTGTAGACAAACAGGACAGACAAAACATCATAAGGTGGAACAGTTTAAACAAATTAAACAGTTAACTATGTACTGTATGTCTCCAATACTTTGCACACTTTCTCATACACTTTCTGACACTCACCTTAACTGGTTCTGCCAGATCCCCTCCACACAGACCCTGTAATGGGATCTTGAAGGGTCTCCAACGAGGGTTCAAGTTCCTTTTTACCATCTGCATAGTGTACACATAGATGCTTAACCCGTTAAGACACAGCATTATACATTTGCGGTTACCAGAATGGCAATGACCAAGTCATAGTGCATCACTTAAGGCCCCTTGTTATGTATGGAATAGTGGCCGACGAGGAGTCCCGATACTTTATTTTTAAAAATCCAAATAGCTTTTCGTTTCCCCCATGGGGTCAGAGATATGAAACTATCTTTGGCAAATAACTTCAGAGTTAAGGTTGAGTTAACTAACCTCTGTCCGGTGGGCCAGGTGCCATCCAGTCTCTGTGTACCTGTGGAACTCCAGGAACGGATCAGACTTCCCAAAGAAATCCTAAAATTGAAGCAAAAAGGACTTTGAAGCACTTACAATTCACAAGTCTTAAAAAAGGCCTTCCTCTGTGTGCACACCAAAGCGACCGAAGTGACCAGTGCGATGGATTTGCCCGGGGCGAAACAAATTGGACAACCGCAGCGAATTTCAGCGAATAAACGTCACCTAATATCATAGTAATGAGCCATGACGCAATTTGACAAAAAAACAATTGGAATGTTCATATCTTCAGAATGTCCCAGACTGACAAGCTACAGCGAGAGATTCTTTAATAGAGATATGCCAACATAATAGGTTTCTATGGGCACCTAACGCGACCAGGTTCCAGTCTGCCTAAAGGGGCGTGTCATAATGCTCCTACAATGAATAGAACAGTCCTTAGGTCTGCCTAGGTCTGCCTAAGGGGGGCCATAATAGAACCAGGAAACAATGGGCCAATGGAACCTCTCTCTCTCTACTCTCTCTGCTAGAGCCGTTACATGATTAGCTAAATCAAACATGTCAATATCACGTCCAGAGCAAATACAGCAAAGTCATGGCGAAACTTCAACAACTTCGGCCACTTGCTATGGTCGTTTCTGGTGTAAAGTACAGTTATGCAGCAGACATTATGTAACTAACTTGCGTAAGCTTTGATGTGAATTACTGTGCATTGCTCCAAAAATATCAGATGAGTCTCTCAGCAAGTTGATTTCACTGTAAAAACTGTGTGTGTTGAAAGCAGTGCAATGCAAGGCTGTTGTCTTACCTTCCTGTCCAGTTTTCTGGCCTCGACTTCAAATTTCACCACACTGCTGTCCTTGATCTCCTCCGCATAAATCTGCAGGTGATTAAGCACTGGAATGAACATTACAGCGAAGAAAGACAAAAAAAACCCACCAATGGACATACAGGAAACTTTCAATTGTATGTATTGTTGTTGAGGAGCAAAAATCAATATCACATTGTTCCGCATATCGAAAGGAATGACATGCTGTTATGAAATTGATCTGCCACACATCACACATACAGGGAAACAGGCACCAAGTGACTGGTCACATATTGAATTCAAACAAGCATTATAGATGAGAGAAGAATAAATGACCTAAATGTAACTTTCACTTTGATTTGTCGTGATTGAGGAGCTAAAATTAACATGACATTTCCACATTGTTTAGCACGTCAGCATGTCGAAAGAAATGACAAAATGGTGTATAGTGAGCCAGTCCACAGACATAGATTATTAATCTAGGTCTGTGGGCCAGTCCCACATGTTGTGTGTTCCATGTTACCGTGATGGTTCCTCTTCCTGCTGGCAGGCCAGTCTTCAGGACCAATGGGCGGGTCAGTCTCCTACTGGACACAATCTGATGCAGGACAGACAGTATAATTGTTTTACCACATACAAAAACTGCATTTGTGTAGTATGTGTATCTGTATTTGGAGTGTGCGCGTGTGCTTGCGTCGGTGTGTGTGTGCGTGCGTGCATGCATGTGTGTGTTTGTTTGAGAAAGAGACATAGACTTCACACGTTGCAGTATACATTACCTGACCAAGGGTGGCCTCAAACTCGCCCAGGAAGTCTTGTTTGCTGAGATCGTCTGAGGCGTTGTCGATGTCATAAAGCTCGAACTTAACTTTCTGTACCACCTCGAAATAGTAGTCCAGGAGAAACTTTTTGGAAAAATGAGGGCTGAGGCAGTTCAGCACCATCTCAGTGCGGCCTGCCTGAATGCACAAAAAAGGAATAGTTTACAGTGAGTCGGTTTATTTATTTTTTTGAAACTGGAGTGTCATTGCATGCTTTTCCTAAAGTGTGCGAGTGTGTGTGTGTGTGTGTGTGTGTGTGTGTGTGTGTGTGTGTGTGTACAGTGTATGTATGTAAAGGCCTACGTACTGTATACTGTATGTAATGTATCTATCTATGTGCAGGAGTGAAGCACCAAATTCTGAATTCTGGGCCCTATGTACAGCCAGCTCCAATAGGCCCCCTTTATATCAAATTAATACTGTATGTAAAAAAATCTCCCTTTCTGCAGGGGGCCCCCTCATACGTGGGGCCCTGGTGACTCATACCCTGCTCCCCTGATTTGAGCTCCCCGTGTGTGTGCGTGTGCGCGTGAAAGAGTATAGTAGGTTTGCCATGCTGATATTAGCATATTTGATTTTGATGAGCTCACACCTCAGACCACTGCGTTCCGGATGGGTTCACATACAGCACGCACAGTGGGTCCGATTTGGAGAAGATGTCCATGTCCAGCAGGTTCTCACAGGCAATTGTGAGCTCCACCTTCGATTGGGCCGACATAGCTGCAACACAGTTTCATTTCAATATCTGACAAGTATCAGTCATCCTGTTAAAATTATAATAATCAGCACTATAACAGAGTCCTTATTTATGGTACAATAAATTCCACCCTTGACTGCCCCGAAATGGCTGAAACAGAGCTTGATTTCATATCATCTCTGTTGTAGTAGGTCTTTCAGTCCTGTTAAATTGATCATCTAATATTCCGCAGCAATACAACATAGTCCTTATCTTATTCCACCCACAACTGTGCTGACATGGCTGCAACACAGTTTTGTTTCACATCATCTCATGCTGTAGCAGGCTCCTGTAGTAGTATCGATCCTGTTAACAGAATCTAATAATAAACATATAACACGGTTCTTATTTATGCAAGGGTATAATAAATGGTCGGTTATGAAACTTTAAATGGCACAGGCTACTGTAAATGGTATGTGTGATACGTGCATATAGCTATGTCAGGATAGGCACAGGGGTGTGTTGGCCCACATGCAGTTATGGGAGCATTATATGTGTGCGCGTAGTTATTATAAGGCTGGCGCATAGCCTATATGGTCCGCATCTAATGGTTGAGTGGCGTATATGAGCAGAGTCGTATAGAGAAAGTGGTGTCAGTGGCTTAGCCATACAGTCTGTCATTTGACACAGACAGGCTTGACATTTAAAGTAGTTCTGTTTTGCTCAACATACGGTACGAGCGACTCTTGTCTTTTGGAGACGCATTGGAGACTCGCTGCGTCGTCGTCACTGTAAAAGAAGGAATGAAGTCTCTTTGCTAGCCTATGTAAACGCAGTAACATGACTCCAGAAATTGATTGCATTTGGATCCCGAAGGCAGCGTAAAGGGGGGGAAAAAAATCCAACCTGCCTTCAAAACTATAGGCGACACCAGGGGGAAAAGAATTGCTGCCACCAAGTGGCACCATTTTGACAGCCGGAGTCACGGCTCTAGCCGGAGTCATACTGCTATTTTTGCGATTGCTTGTGTTCGCCCGCTAGATTTGCAGTAGGCTACGCACAACAGGCATTAGCCAGTTTTAAAATTATTTGAATGTGAAAGACTGAATGTGAAAAACGTGCCATACAACCACCTTTATTGCGCCTGCTGTTGGCGCGCGGACTGACAGAAGATGTTTTAAGAACTTAACGAAAACAGCATGTGCCTACATGCGTCTTTTCTTTTAATCAAAGGGATATTTGCTTACCATTAAGAATGTTTCGCTGTCTCCGTTTGAAGGACTCACTGAGCGGATAAACAGACAGTGACTCTGCCATCAAAGTTGCAAGACTGTCAGTCGCGACCCCCTCCCCGGAGTCTTTTGATCCAACACGGCAAGAAATAGGCCCAACGCAACACAACGAGAGGGGCAAATCGCCCTAAAAAGTGCACTCAGTGGGCACTTCGTAAATGTTATAGTCTAGACACGGCATTAATTAAAAACACCGTAACTCCCCCGCCCCTTCACTTTGCCTTCCAAGACCCCCAAGACTGAATCCTACACACTGTAACTGGATCCCTACCAGGCACAGGTGGTGCGGGTGGGGGGAACAGACTACTGGCACACTAACCTACTACCAAACCAGCACTGTGTTTTTGGGAGTTGGGCCCCCCACTGCATTGCATTCACATGACTACTGTTTAAAATCTCATCAGATTTGAATGTGACAACGGGGGTGGACTGGTCATCGACTGGGGGTGGAACCCAGATTACACATAGGCCTACGCATGAACAGATAGTGGCAAGCATGTAGTACCCAATACACTGTTTCACAACATGTTAGTCCCCCTCCTGAGGCCAAGTCTGAAAATAGACAACACTCAACAGCACATGGCCCAAGAAATTCAATTTATGTGATTTCCTCAGTAACAAAATTGTGGTAGCCCTAAAACCCAACACGTGATGTCTGCTGCACTAACACACTACCTGACGCAAATGAATCATCTCCACGTCTTAAGATATCCATTTCACAGTTTTATTTGGGCGAGAGCCCATCTCCCTAACTTGCCAAGGCAGGCAGCCAGCTATGATAGGCCTTACTGTAAATGAGGAATGATTACTGAGCAATGCCATAAGCCATAGGCCTTCAAAGGCTGGGCTAAAGGGTATTGAACGCCATATGCCTACGTCACTTACGAGCTTCCATCTGGGTGTGTGCTAGTGTTCAGTAATAATAACAATAATAATAATAATGATAATAATAAGAAGAGAAGAAAAAGAAAGAAGACTAAATAAAGAATACCAAGACATAAACATAAAAAAAAATCTTGTACAGATTATCAATTTGCAAATTACAGTAGGGCTATGGCATGACCAATCACATTTGCCAGTCCCACAATCAGAGGCGATTCTAGGGTCAGATGGGGCCCCAAGCGAAAATGCAAAAGAGTGAATATTTGAACCAAAATCACCACTATTTTAATACAGTATGGGCTGTTATTCACTACCTAGGGGCTTGGGGGCCCCAAGCGGCTGCCTGCCTTGCCTGGTGGCAAGATGCGCCTCTGCCCACATTGGCCGGTGAACTTAGCACACCAAAGTAGTTGATAGTACTTACAGTATAAAAGAGACACTTATAATTTGGTTAACACTTGCCGACAGGGGGACTCTACTTCAACCAGCAATTATCAAGACGTTTATCGTATAAAATGCGAGTATAAATTGACTGAGAGTTTGGACACACCAACTCGGGAAAAAGACGTTCACCATAACTATTAAAAAGGCATTTATTGCAAGTTAGAAATGCATACCATATTCATGAGCTGCTCATAATATTTAATACATTACACAGAAAGTATGTTAAACAGAATCATACTTGGGTGAAAAATCTACATTAGACAGTCAGATTGGCGAGTCATTTTGAAATGTTATTGGTTTAGATTTATGCAGTTAATACATATAAATGGCATACTAAAAGCAAAGACACATTTAGATTAAGATCTGTTTGTGTGTGCGCACGCACGTGAGTGTCTCCGTGTGTGTGTGTGTGTGTGTGTGTGTGTGTGTGTGTGTGTGTGTGTGTGTGTGTGTGTGTGTGTGTGTTAAGTATATATTATGAAAACTTTTCCATTGTGCGTTTTAAAAATCAACACTTAAATATGTCCATTTTCTACAAGGCATAAAATACATACAGTATAAAAAGTATAAAGAAATGTTGAAAACAGTGAACATAAAGTACAAAAACACAGACACTGCTTACCATGAAATAAGAAATGCATATATAGATTTTCAAATAACTTCCACATAATTTCCAGATAAGTTTTATTTAATACACAATATATATTATGGTATCTTCATATTGATAATATGGCATCTTCTACAAAATAATGCATACGTTTAAATGCATATGTTATCTTTGGCACCCTTGTGGTAGCACATTGAGTATGGCAGGTGACCTGTAGGGGGCAGTCATGTCGGAACATCACTGAGTGTGTCCAGTTCAATGTCTAACCCCCAATCCTCTCCTCATGCTTGTGACCTCCTGATGAGAGGCAAAACATCTTTGACAACAGAACGCGGTTTATCCAATATCTTGCAAAAGCACAATTGAAATGTCAATTTCTCATTTCAACCGGGATGTTAAATAAGTAAAGGTCTCCGAAAAGTTGTTGTGCCTAGGCTGACAGAGGGGGAACTCTATTGTTCTCTCCACGGGAGGCGGAAGCTCGAGTGCACAAGCACAAGGCGAGGATGGGAGTTCAGATAATGAGATGGACACAGTCATTCTGTTGGAAGTACTGATCTCAAGGTACTACTGGATCGCACATCCTAGTTGTCAAAAGCGAAGAGCCGGAAGTGTCATAGAGCACTGGGATTGGAAGGAGAATCAGCTCTCATGTGAATGATGGAAAGATGGCCAGTTCCTCCAAACTTAATTATAGGCCAAAGTCATAGCCTATAGCTATACATACTGAATAGGAGGGCTGCATTTAGAGAATTCAAATGTGCCACTGTTACACATGGATGAACGACAGAATACTGTAATCATCATCTAAAAATCTTTCTTAGTGTTGCTTTAATGCTGTAAACTACTGATAACGTTGGCACAATAGAGATGAGCAAAGCACTGAGAGTCAAAATGTGAGATGATTTGCATTCCATATAGCAAAGAAAGTAGCTTTGCTGCACTAAAACCACAGAAGTTCTAGGAACAGATGTGTTAACTCACAGTACTCTAAACGGTGCATTTCCCGTTTCTGAATGAGGTTGTTTGGTTGCGGTCTCTATTTCCATGTAGAGTTATACCCCGCAAAGTGCCCAAACAGCTATAGCCTATACCCCTCAAAGTGCCCTCATCTCAGGACTAAGTATTGTCTAGTCATTCGAATGTTGTTTTCAAAAGAGGGTTTAAAGACAATACTCACAGCTGAGTTTTACAATTTTAGAGTTCCTTAAAAAGTGATATGAAGAAATGTCAAGGACATCATACACAAAAAACCTCAACCTGTAATAAATCAAAGGGACATATGTACTCGTTCATTAAACTTTTGAAATAAAACCCACGTTGAACCCTCAGAAAATACATTCGAGCACACTTAACAACAATTGGGTGGAATAGACCATTTTAGCCTAGCTCAATAGAGCCCCATTCATTTGGCCCTCTGTTGACTGCCCCCAGTGGAATTATGCTGGAACTGCAGCCAAAAAGCTGGTACGATAGCACTCAATAGTGAGTGGCGAGGCTGTTCTAAAGGGGCTGTGGTAAAACCAATACAAAAAAGAAGGTATTGAAGATAATATGTAAAGCCTCATGTACATGCTAAGGCAACAATGCACATGTTAAATGCAGCAGTGAGGTTTTTCTGTTCAATTGTACAAATCTCAAGTCAATGTGTGCTAATGTACATGCATGTGTTTGTGTGTGTGTATGTGTGAGAGGACACATAATGGTATATCAACAGTCCTTATGATTGATTTCAGATCAGACAAGGCCTTTTGGTGCACCTGGTTTCTGTATGTGTGTGTGTGTGTGTGTGTGTGTGTGTGTGTGTGTGTGTGTGTGTGTGTGTGTGTGTGTGTGTGTGTGTGTGTGTGTGTGTGTGTGTGTGTGTGTGTGTGTGTGTGTGTGTGTGTGTGTGTGTGTGTGTGCGCATGTGTATATGTGTGAAAAGACACATAATGGTATATCAACAGTCCTTATGTTTGATTTCAGGTTAGACAACCTGGTTTCTGAATGTGTGTGTGTGTGTGTGTGTGTGTGTGTGTGTGTGTGTGTGTGTGTGTGTGTGTGTGTGTGTGTGTGTGTGTGTGTGTGTGTGTGTGTGTGTGTGTGTGTGTGTGTGTGTGTGAAAAGACACATAATGGTGTATCGACAGTCGTTATGTTTGATCTCAGGTCAGACAAGGCCTTTTGGTGCACCTGGTCTCTGTGTGTGTGTGTGTGTGTGTGTGTGTGTGTGTGTGTGTGTGTGTGTGTGTGTGTGTGTGTGTGTGTGTGTGTGTGTGTGTGTATTTGTTGGTTTGAGAGCGTGTATGCAGACATGCTTAAGTGTTGTCATGCCATCATGCACATAGGAATGTTATATAAGAGACATCTGAAAGCAGAGAGACAGGGGTTGACTGACAGCTCACAATGGGCGTGGTCTCTGCATATGGCGTGTTTTAATTGGCTGTTGAAATTCAGGGCTGGGCTGGAGGGGCTGGCTGGGAGGGCGGAGGGAGCTTGGTCATGTTGAAGTAGGAGACCAGCTGACCAGGAACCTCAGCCAGAACACTCTGGGCCAACGCCTCTTTAGGAGACTGCAGGAGACAGAGCGAGAGAGCGAGAGAGAGAGAGAGAGAGAGAGAGAGAGAGAGAGAGAGAGAGAGAGAGAGAGAGAGAGAGAGAGAGAGAGAGAGAAATAAAGTTGTGGCAGATTAAGGTAGTCAAAATTAGTAGCGCTAGCCTGGCCCTGTATACACTTCTTTTGGCACAGAACAAAGTTTCACATTAGAGTCAGTTTGGACAAGTTGGCTATCTCTGACATTTCTAATACCCCCGAGCATGGGAGCCCATTGAGCCCAATTGAGCATTTCTAAGGGCTTGCTGGGGAGGGTTTAAGGTAAAGACCCATGACTTCTGTCACTGACCCCACCTGTAGCTTAGACAAGGAAAGAGTGATCTGACCTATTGTAGCTTCGACCAATAGCCTGCAGAGCCATCTTGTGGACGTGAGCGAAGCCTTGGTTTACAAGGTCAGACTTTGTCAGATCAATGCTCGCAGAATTTAGAAAGTCATTTTTGATAGCCAGTGTTTAGTAGGTTAGCACTGAACAGATTGAACAAATCAACCATCAAAGACAAGGGATAAAGCTGTATAGTCACACGCAATATGAGCACACATAAACACATACATGACATGCATTCCACTGAGATATTAACATGCATACCATTCAGAAATCTCTCTCTCTCTCTTTCTCTCTCTCTCTGCTCCTCTTTTGCACAGAGAGGATATACAGTAATAGCCCTGACCAACCCTACTACTACTATCATGATATCGCTTTTAGTGTGAAGGAGTAGAGAGTAGGGCTGTAACGATATTGTATCGAACCGAGAAATCGTGATACACTGAGTCACGATACTGTATCGTGATACAAGGAGGCAGTATCGTGATACACCTTTTCAAAGTTTTATTACCCATTAGTCCAGAAAACAACCTTATGATTTGATGTGATAGTGTTTCCAAACTTCAGTGGAGACACATTTCAGAAATCGTGGGTTGTATCGAACAGTAGGTAAAAAATCGTGATACGAACCGAATCGTGAGTTGAGTGTATCGTTACAGCCCTAGTAGAGAGCAACACTATTACTTCACGATATCACAATTTATTTTTCGATTGCTTAAGTTTTGGTTCCAACTCACAAAAAATAAATAAATAAAGTGGTTATAGTGTAAAAAAAAGTAGTATTACAGCAGCAGTGCCCTTCTTCTATTCACTGAAAACAACGTTCATTCAAAGCCACCGCCACCATGTAGTTTAGACTGCTCTATGCCATAAACGGTAGTCAGTAACGAGGTTAGTCGCTGTAGCAGTTTTGTTTTGCCCTGTAAGATCCCTTTTCAAAAGACATCATGCATTTTATGTTGCCTAAAATGCAAGTAAGAGTAACCGAAGATACAAAAATCGATCACTGAAGATGGAAGAAAACAAAAAAACGACAAAGCATATTTATTTCAATGTTGAGTGGGGAGTTTGCAAGCAGCAAGCGGTTAATACATTTTTGGGTAGTGGGTCCTACTTTCAACTTGAAGCAGGCGGGTCATGGATTGGTTTCAGATTGACCATTTTGAAGAAAGAAGACACCTGCTCTGGTAACTCAGCCAGCACACTCTGAGCTAAAACCTCGCTGGGAGCCTGAAAGGAGAGCGGGAGAGAGAGAGAGAGAGAATCTTAGGAGAATACCATCGCCATACCTTCCCTAAAACGTAATCATCTTGGCGGATAATGTGAAAAACTATAGGAGCCCCTTACCAAGATGGCGACTCTCCAGGCTGAACATGTCAAAAGGCTGCACGCAGAATCTTGTGGTCTTTATCGATTGGCGATTATTTCAGTACAGAGTGTTGGTAACAGTATTGGTATTGGTTACGCTGAAGCAATGATGTTAAAGCTGTCCCTCCTTGTTGCTTGTTCCTTAATTTCCTTCAGATCAATAAAGTTACTCTACTCTACTCTGTGTGAGGGGAGAAGGGAGAGGTAAGGGTGGTATAAGAACCTGCAACTCTCATATCCAAAGACCAACTCCCTAATCATCAGGCCTGGCAGCCCACTTCAGATACTGTATCACGGAAATAAGTCAAATGATCGGCAGAGGTGAAAAAAGGAAAATATGCAGAGAGCATTTTGTGTTGCTGCTATACTACAAAAATATTGCATTTTCTATTGTGAAATTTGGTTTTATACATGCATTTTCAATGTATCAATGTAAATAAGGAATGTATAATTAATTAGGAAAAATCACAAATATGTAGCTAGAGCCAGGGTTCAGAATGTGCATGCAAACAATGTGGGCAACGTGACCATCTTTGGGGAGGAATCAAATAAACCTGGATAGCAACTGCTGTGAATTGTCTCTTTGAAAAGCTCCCACAAAGTATACACTACTGACAACAACATGTCATCAGATTTCTAATTTAATTTTAGATTAACTTCCAGGCTACTTTTAACCACAAGAGTGTAAACCCCAAACCACATGCAATCATATCCAAGCGTGTATTCAAGCACAGCAAAGTTAGAAACTTGATCCTGGATTCCACGAGTTGGCACTTTGCGTCCACTGAGACACTAGTGCTAATTTAGGACTAACTGTAGGCACTTAACCAGATACAGATAATGCACGGAAAGTTTGTTGGGCAGTGGTTGCACACAAATGTTTAGATTTTAATGTTTCAGAACTTAGTGCAATTAAGTGACCTTTCATATTCAATAAAACTGTGTATTCTGTGTTGATTCAATGTGATTGAAACATGTTTTGATAATCATTTGCGATTAACTTAATCCCTACATCCTCTGAACAAGTTTGTGTACAATCTCATCATATTATGTAGTTTTGAAACCAAACAATTATATTAAATGTTAACATGATGTAACTGTGTTAAGATGGTTACTTAAATTCATGAGATGGCCATATCTTTTTTTCAGTCTGAATCTACACAATGAATCTTTTGGATTCCAGAGGCACATGCTTATACGATGATATGTGACATGTGTATGCATCTTTGTGTGGTGTGTGTGTGTGTGTGTGTGTGTGTGTGTGTGTGTGTGTGTGTGTGTGTGTGTGTGTGTGTGTGTGTGTGTGTGTGTGTGTGTGTGTGTGTGTGTGTGTGTGTGTGTGTGTGTGTGTGTGTGTGTGTGTGGGGTCACTCTAGCTAGCCAATGCATGACCAAAACGCAACAGTGGAGCTTTGTAAACATTGAAGCAACAGGGCAGCACAACACTCACATTCCGGAAATCTCTGAAGGGCACAAACTGCACGATGTCACGGGCTGCCAATTCGCCGTTTTGAGCTCTGAGGCGCTGGTCGTCCCCGTCCAGGATCTCCATGGACTCGAAGTCGGCCCTGCCCACCCCCACGATGATGATGGACATGGGCAGACGCGAGGCGTTCACGATGGCCGCCACAGTCTGGTCCATATCGGTGATCACACCATCGGTGATGATGAGCAGGACGAAGTATTCCTGTGGAAAGAAAGAGAGAGAGAGAGAGAGAGAGAGAGTGAGAGAGAAAGAGAGAGAGATAGAAAGAGAGAGAGCAAGCGAGATTGATAAAGTAACCAAAGGAAAAAAAGAAATGAGAAGGGAATAAGAGTCATACAGGGGTGTAGACACAAATAGACTTTGTATACAAGAGTCAGTTTTCTCCTATAGACACCATGTGATACCATGACATAGTAATAATGAAATGTAACAAACATATCAGTGTCTTACCGATGCTGTTTTCTGGCTGGCTGCCTGGTGTGCAAACCGTGCCACATGGTTGATGATAGGCGAGAAGTTTGTGGGACCAAAGAGCTTCACCTGCGGCAAGCATCGCCTGTAGGCATCCACAACACCCTCAATACCTAACACGCACACGCACGCACATACACACGCACACACACACACACACACACACACACACACACACACACACACACACACACACACACACACACACACACACACACACACACACACACACACACACACACACACACGCACACACACACACACACCACACAAGGAGTGCAAGGGCATGATCGTTACCAACCCAGTCATGGTGAGGGACATGCATGCGCTCTCCCCCTCTCTCTCCCGTTCTCTTTGTCAGTCTGTCTGTCTGTCTGTCTGTCTGTCTGTCTCTCACACAGACACACAGACACACACGCGCACATGCACACAGTTCAATGATAAGAATTGATCAATGAGCTATCAGTTCCAGTTTCAGTCTTTGCTGTTATCTCGTATCCATACATTGTACATTGTGCCAGAGGCACGTTTGATTAAATAAAGTTTAAGTAGCTGGAAGATTTCATTCGTATACATTTTGGCTGGAGCGTGGTGGAAAACAGTGCTCACTGTGTATAGGTCCGGGCCCAGACTGTGTGCTTTGTCCGAGGGGTTTAAAACTCCTCAACTGACCCTATTAGACGTTTATTACCACCAGACTGACAATTGTATACTTGTTGTACTGTCTGTAAAGAATTTCCGTAGTGTCATAGCAACATTGTAATGCTGTAGTAGCAAAGAATTGGACAAAGAGCTTAAATAAAATGTGGAGGACTCAGCGAGGCTGCGCTGGCTATTTGTATGCAGTTACAGCCAGGGCTCCCAATTATATGTATCACTAGCCAAAATGGCTATTATATGTTAATATTACTAGTCAAACACACACTCTCCAAGGGGTCAAAGTGGCTAGTAAGTCTAGTAAGGCTAGAAAACCGAATTTTCATCAGCATTTGGCCTGTTGGCGGGGGTTAATTTAGAGCCCTGGTTACCGCCTTTGTTAATGGCGTGGGGCCAGACTATGTATTCCATGCCATATAGTCTGGCCTGTAAGGCAAAAAAAGCAAAGATAGAGATAGGCTAACAAAACTGACAGAGGAGAAGAGGAGAGAACGGAAATGTACACACCTTGGCAATATGGATTAGCGGGGTCGAAGTTCAGAGGGAATTCATGAGACACCTGAAGAAACAATAAAACACACTTCACCACTGACACACCTGAGTAAACAACACACATGAAGTAGACATCATGGAAGAAATCTCAAACTCTGTGTGTGTGTGTGTGTGTGTGTGTGTGTGTGTGTGTGTGTGTGTGTGTGTGTGTGTGTGTGTGTGTGTGTGTGTGTGTGTGTGTGTGTGTGTGTGAGAGTGTTAACACATACCTGCCATGTAGGTGGAATCTGAGCGCCAAACCCAAACGCAGGAAATAGATTATCACTGTAGGCCAGAAAAGATTCCAAAAAGGTTCATTGCACCACAGTCTTTTTGCAGTCACATTTCCCTTACATTGTCATGTTTACTCAACTACACACTCAAATAAACTTTCAACAGTTTAAGATCCAACATGTGATATTTGTGTAATTTTGAAGTGTAATGCATGCACAATCTACAATACACACAAACCCAAAAGGTGTGAAGAAATAATCCTATGTCCTCACCAAAGTAAATGAATAGCACTGTCAAGATCTCCTTCATAGTTTGTGTGTGAACTAACTAGCCTTGGGAGGTCCATTCTTGTTTATGTCTCTGGGGGCGATAGTGAGTAACATACCGACCAAACGTTATATGATGGTGGACTGCAGCAAGCATATTCTCAAAAATGATCACTTTATAACATATTGCCCCCATATAGACACTCCAAAATTACACAAATGCCACATATACTGTAGTCCCGTTAATAAGAGCATGAGAAGAAGAATAGCTACTGTTCTTACGAAGGCCTTGGCTACATGTAGGCTATGCAGATATTTTAAAATCCGATATTGTTTTCCTATAATGTACATATTTACATCACATTTACATAGCATGTAGAGAAAACAAATCACCATTGTGACGGGCATTTAAAATATTACAGTCAGTCCCTGCAGTTTACTTCAATCTCTGTGAAAGTGAGTGCATTGTGAGTCACCTGTCATAGTCCTGGATGACCATGCCGACAGACCAGATGGCACTGAGGTACTCGTTGACCCCGTTGGGACTGATGTAGTGCAGCGAGTCAGGAGAGCGAGGGTCACCGTTAGACCCTGTGAAGTCCACACCCACCTACACAGACAGACACAACAGGAGAGGAAGAGTCAGTGCTGCGAGTCTGCATCTGCACTTGTGCATACATTGTTATGGAAACGGTCCAAGGCTCCATACTTTATGCCAGTGATTATGTTGTTTTCTTGTAAGTCCATTTGAACAAAAGTCTTTGCTAAGTGTACGTAACTAGAGATGTACAGGATCCAAGATCCGGTTCCGGATCCGGCAGGATAATAGGGTTTTTCAGACTATCCGGATCCGGCAGGATCTTAAGCAGTGGATCCGGTATCCTGCAGTTACCTAAAAATCAGGATCTGGGGAATCTCTACTTTTTATGTAGCCTAGGCTTTTCAGTCAGTCTTTCACAACCCCAATCGCTGCATGGAGTGAAAGCCCTTTGGAAGCGGCCGTTGAAGGCAGTGTGGCAGTAAGTCAATGAGTCTTAAAAATAGTTTGCGCCAACGTAATAAAAAGGGCCCACGTGTGCGAGTTGGCTATGTGTTTCGACCCTTTCATAGGATCCGGTATCCGGATCCGGCAGGATCTTAAGGAGTGGATCCGGTATCCGGCAGGATCCTAAAAATCAGCATCCGGTGCATCTCTATACGTAACGTAACAATACACTGCATTACACTACACTTAGCTCACACTTTCATCCAAAGAAATGTACAGTTATTTCAGTGTATGGTAACTGGAGCCCCTAGAGTAATATGAGTGTAAGTGCCTTGCTCAGGCAGTGCACTTCAGCCATGCATGCATACAGCCCGGTGTTGGAACACATTCTTCCTACTGGTGGGATTCGAACCAACAAATTTGATCCAAAGACTAGCTGCCAAACCATTAACATGGCTGCCCATGAGTAAGCCATTAGATCTTCCTGCGCAATCAGCCACCCGGGACATGGACAGGTGACCTCTCAGTCACAGCAGCAGTTCGCATGGGACTACAGTTATGATACCACTGGGCTTAAGGGTCAGGCTGATACTTCAGCACTACCGCATCTGTGTGAGGCTTATGAAAGCGAAAGCCAAAGAAAGCCCGACTGGAAACTCCAACTCCCATTGTCATTGTGATTCAGCACTCCACAGCACACAAGTATTCACTGCACACTGCACACAACGAAATTACATTCATGCCTCACCGTGCAATGGGGCAGCCCCCGATGGCGCCCCAAGGGAGCAGTGCGGTGGGATGGTGCCATGCTCAGGGTACCTCAGTCATGGAGGAGGATGGGGGAGAGCATTGGTTAATTATCTCCCCTCCACTAACCTGGCGGGTCGCGAGTCGAACTGGCAATCTTTGGGACACATGTCTGCCTCTGATGGAGGGGGGTTTACGAACGTTCTACTACCCAGCTCTGCTGGCCTCCGTGGCACATGGCTACCCCATGGCTGTCCTAATAATCAAATCCACCCCAGAGAATAACTCTTACCGTGAAGTTGAGCTGGCATCCTCCCATGATGTAATCCAGGAATGTGTACTCCTTCACAATCTGCACACATGGTGAGAACAGACAAAATCAAGGAAATTACTATTCAATAAAAAGGAAACTGTCAAAGTGGTCAAACATTTCTGGCACAAATGTGATGTGTATAACTGTATAATTGTGGTAATGGCATTTCTTTGGCCGCCTGTTTCATGTGGTAGCTTTGTAGTACAACCACACACGCCACACGCACGCACACGCGCACACACACACACACACACAAACATACACACACACACACACACACACACACACACACACACACACACACACACACACGAAGCTGGTGTGCGAGGAAAACATGAAAGAGAACATTACCTCACAATGTTTGACGCTCACGATGCCTGAGTGTTTATAACTCCTTTTCTTCTGCTTCTTTTTCATATTCACACACTCAAATTCTGCCTGTCAAACGGAACATCCCATTAAAAAAAAACGCAAATCAGGGTAACAATTGTACAAATAAACTAGATTAGGAAAACCCATTCACCTCCTGTGGAACACATTGAGAAATCAATATTACATACATACTGCTCTCTCAGGTATACTTACTGGTCTTCCACGCGCCGCTTCTGTCAAGCGTGCAAGTGTTGTTTCAAATGTCCCAATCAAGTCATGGGAGCCATCATTGTCATAATCATGACACTCCACCTGAGACGAGAGAGAGGATAAAACCTCAGAGAGTCAGTCAGTATGCAAACTCATCTTACAGAAGCTATCATACATCCCTATTATGTGTACACTACACTTCCATAATAAGTACTCTATGTATATCTTATGGAATCTATTATCAGTACACCTCTATAATAAGTAAGTACATCTTAGGTACGGAATCTAGTATACAGTTGAGGACGATACTATTAGCCTCCCTTCTGAAATAAGACATTTTTCTTGATTTCTCAGTGAGAATGACCATGAACCGTTTCTGTTATTCTGGAAACAAATACACTGATGGAGATAATGTCCAATGAGTTGAATTTGCATTTTTCTATCGTTACAATGAGTTTAAACAAAAAAGGGCAAAAATGACAAGGACAAAATTATTAGCGCCCTGATCAATATGACACCATTTATGAACCAAAACTGACAACAGGCACTTTGATCAGTTGTTACCTAGCACATGCCCCACTAGGGATTTTGGGCCATTTCTTCACTGCAAAGTGTTTTAGCTGGTCGAAATTGCATGGATGCTGAGCATAGACATTTGCCACAGACTCTCAGTTGGATTGAGGACTGGACTTTGAGCGGGTCATTCCAGTATCATGGTTTTAGTGTCCTTGAAGAACCTCTGAACTAATTTAAATGTTTACTTTGGGTTACAATGTTGTTGGAGGACCCAGCAATCCAGATCCAGAACCAGACTCCCTCTGTCTGAGGCTGAGTAACAGTCTAAAAACTTGATACCCCCACCACTATGTGTAACTGTGGAAACTGCTTAGTCTCATTAGACCAAAGAAGCATTGGACACCTGCCTAGATGATTGTTATTGACCTGGCCTCACCTGGAGTTTTTAATTCAAGAAAGACAGCTGTTAGGGCTTGTCATCATATTGGGCTTTGGGGCCATCATCACAGAAGAACCCTTTTACTAAAGGCAGTGCATATCAGAGTGTTATTGAGCTCTGCCTATGAACATTTGAAAGTCAAAAATGAGTTTTGAAAGTCTCTGCTTTCATCTGATGAGATTCAATGGCACCTGCTTTGATGCATGAATCCTGCTTCTGTCAGGTGAAGAAAGGGATAGTCCTTAAAATTTTATAACATGGTTTCCACAATTAAACATTGTGGTAGAAGCATCATTCTGTGCAGCCTCAGCCACAGGAAACCTTGTTTGGGTGTACAGCACCATAAAAACAGAAGATTATGATCGAATGTGGAAGGTGACCATGCAAAAATATGATCATAGAGGAAGCTAAGATCTTCACTGGATCTTTCAATAAGATAATAACCCAAAGCTTTCATCCAAACTTGTTCAAATGTTCTTCAACTTGACAAGGTTACTAAAACCATGATCATGTTGTGGTTCAGATCTCAATCCTTTAGATAGTCTTTGAGGAGTGCTGAAAATGAATGCCCATCCTCAACATCCATGTAATTTGGATCAGGTTAACTATTTGCAATGAAAAAAATGTCCAAAATCCCTGGTAGGGCATGTGCCAACATAGTTAACAACTAATCAAAGTGCCCGATGTCAGTTTTGTTTAATAAATGGCACTCTATTGACTATTAATTATCAATGGGCTAATAATTTTGTCCTTGCCATTTTTACCCTTTTTTGTTTAAACTCATTGTGAAAATGGAAAAATCCAAATTCAACTCATTGGACATAATCTCAATCAGTGTATTTGTTTCCAGAATAGAATAAACGGTTCATAATGGTCCTTCTCACTGAGAAATCAAGAGAGATGTCTAATTTCAGGAAGGGTGCTAATAATATCGTCCTCAACTGTAGGTACACTTATACTGTTAGGTATACGTATACTGTGCACAGGTGCATTTAAGAAGCAGACAAAACCTATTCAAAAATCTATAATACGTGTCTGTATTACTAAAAAGGCAACAGTTTCACACATGATTTACTTACAACTGTACTATATTAAGCACAGCAATGTCTACAGCGTTTTAAGTACAACTCCCATATACTGTAAGTTTAGAGCTACAGTATATACTCTTACGATACTCACCCACGCCTGGAATTACAATGGCAGTGCCACCCATATAATATCAAATTATATTAACCACAAAATCCTACCTGTTACAAAAGAACAGACTTTGGGTGTGTTTGTGTTTGTTTAGTGTTTGTGTATGTGAGTGTGAGTGTGTGCGCATGCGTGCATGTGTTTTCAGACACTCACCTTGATGGGTTTTTCCACATCTCCTCCACACAGACCCTGTAGAGGGATTTTGAAGGGCCTCCAACAGGGATTCAGATTTCTCTTCACGACCTGCACACATACGCACACAATTGATTTGTAATGTATGCCTTGTATCCTCTTACTGCAGATGGGCCCATTGACAGACCTATTCACTCTCACACTGAAAATACTCATAACTACAATCACAACAAAACAACTACATCATAACAACATTGCACAGATTAAAACATGGCCATTATATTTTTTGTGACAGTATGGTTATAACAGGCTATGCACAAAAGGGTTAATGTATGTAATACACACACCAAATATCAGTATCAGTAGAAACAGTTGCATAGTATAACATCCATCAATCAACCCAACATAGATCTGTGAATAATTATAATGGGCTACAAAGGAATCGGATAAATACATTTGAGCTTTCCGTGTAATAGCAAAACTGTAAATAATTACAATGGCCAATGTTAGCAACTTCAGAGACTCTAAATGGGGTTAGTCTTTGGGAACAGCACTAAGTTCTTTGTTTCCTAAATGTCCTTCTGAATGTCCAAACTATACAGAAAAACTTCTGAACTATTTGAAGAATTTGTGATTTGCCTAAGCCTACTCAACTCAGCTCTGTGTGCGTGTGTGTGTGTGTGTGTGTGTGTGTGTGTGTGTGTGTGTGTGTGTGTGTGTGTGTGTGTGTGTGTGTGTGTGTGTGTGTGTGTGTGTGTGTATACCTCTGTTCGGTGGGCCAGCTGCCATCCTGACTCTGTTTGTCGGTAGAACTCAAGGAACGGATCAGACTTTCCAAAGAAATCCTTCATGACAGTAAACAATGAATGAATGAATGAATGAATGAATGAATGAATGAATGAATGAATGAATGAGTAAGTGAATGAATGGATGAATGAATGAGTGAATGAATGAGTTAAATAATGAATGAATAATAGGAATAAACAATCAACAATGTGAAGAGCAAGAACATAACACTGAGTGCATGTAAACGTCACATCAAAACAGGCTTGGCAAGTTATTAGCAAGGCATTTTCTTGAATACTTTGCATCGTTGTGCCCACTAATAAACAGGGTATGAAGCAGGAAGGAAGTTCAATGACCTCATTTACGGTAGTCACTGAATGTCAGTTATGATTACTTCACCTTCCTCTACCCAAATGATTCAAGTCTAGATGCTAGAAGCTCAAATTCAATCGCATACAATATTCACATCACTGAGTGTCACAAGTATTGTGTTGACGTCACAATCTTTGTTTACGGTGAGAAGTTGCAATGGACATGAACAGTTTGCAATAAACATCTCACCACCATTCCAATGTATTTCACCTACTGAATCTGGGGCCTCATTTATCAAGCGTTCTTAGGTACAGATCTGTGCGTAAAGCGTGCGTGCGATCATTCCTGAGCAAAGTATGGGATTTATGAACGTGTACTTGAACGTAGAAATGTGCCTAAATCTACGCACACCTCAGACCATGCGTGCGAGTGGAAGAAACACGAAATTGCAAATAATATTGACCGTGCAAGGTACAGCTTGCTTTGAATGACAATGGAGTATGACAGTGTGCTATTTTACAGTGTTTTCGTCCATGTGTGTCTCCTTCTTTTACTTATTTTGAAACACTGTCCTCCTCCTGTCGAAAGCACCTCCACTTCTGCTGCGGAAATGTTTCTATCTCCACATTTCCCGCCAGCGCTTCGACTGGCGCGTGTGTCCGCGTGTGTTCATGTGTGTCCAAACAGGGTGGCGCCTTCGAATTCACATGGCATTTGAATATATTTCAATACCATATATGGCTACTTGGAGGCGTTTCGGGATGCAAATTACCCCGAATGTGCGCGTGCACAGTGATTTGGAAGGTGTGGGATTTATCATGCAGACGTGTGCGTAGGAACAGCCAACACACGTTTCATAAATCCCGATTTTTCTGTACTTGCGAACATTCTAAATTTCACTCGTAAGACACACTTTAGAAGACATTCTACGAACTGATGATAAATGAGGCCCCTGGAGTTCCGAAACACCAAGCTCCAGGAAGAAATACAGGTGCTTACAACAACTTAACTACAGTATGTGTATGTTGGATAACATGACCTTGATGAATGAGAATTGCCACAGACGCGCCCCCTTCTCCTCCCCTCTCTCACTTTAGCTGATTGAACTAGTCCAGCGGTTCCCAACCTATGGGTCGTGATCCAACCTATGGGTCACCAAAGATCCACGGAGGGTTGCAGAGCCCACTTTACTATAAGGGGTTTAATTTTAATACCATATAAAGCCCATGTTGAAAAGAAAATGATAAAGCATTTCATTAATATATGGATAGAAGCAGCAAAATGTTAGTGCTACATCACATCTTTTTTTTGAACCGGGAAACATGGGTCACCAAAGCTTACAATGTTGAAAATATGGGTCCCTGAAGAAAAAGGTTGGGAACCACTGAACTAGTCCATTATAATAATGTTCAGCGCATAGAGCCACACTCGCCCTACGGTGTCTCACAAGGTATCACAGAAGTATCTTGTGCTTCTTCAAAAAGGCTAACTTCATCCTCAATGGGTACAGACCACTACAGTAGGCTCTTCTCTTACCTTCTTATCCAGCTTTCTGGCCTCCACTTCAAGATTCACCACTCGGTTGTCCTTGATCTCCTCAGCAAAAACCTAAATGTAAACGAAAAGTTTGCCTCAATATAAAAATAAACAAAACAAAAAAATATATTTTTTACCTATTTTTTACATCCAGAACTAAGTTAGTGTCCAATGACTTAATACATGCAGTAGGCTGTACAAATGTACATCAGACCTTAAACGTTAAAGCTCAAAAGGCCAAGTCTTGCCTATGCTGTGTTCGAGAGCAATAGGAAATAGGATGTATCAAGTGGGAGTGGGAGTCAGCGGCTTCCCAACTCAAAGCATTCCAGAACTCCATGTTGAAATAACAAACATGGAGAATGACTAAACATGATGTCCATTTTTGTCTCTGGGAGGGAAAAAGACGCACAGCTAAGATTTACGTTAAAACAAACAAGTGATACTTGTAAACTTTTACATTACATTTAGAAGATGCTTTTTAGCAACTTACAAAGAGGACATGCATGCCAAATTTACATACACTATCATGCTGACAATGCACATGAACAGTTGGGCAAACATTACTGCACCCAATTCAGCCTAGTATTTATTCACAGAATAGGCATGTATTAGAAATTGGTTGAAAGTAATACTCAATTACGGCACGCCATCATTTTCAACCCCAGCACTGAACAGTTAAGGCGGCCACCTTGACAACAAACACCTACCACTTTGACTAGATCCTCTGAAAAGATGTTTCTTTTCTGAATTTCTTTTGTATGTGTCAGAGTAGTTCAACGAGACTCTAACTCACAGTTCAGCTATGCATGTAGATGCCACATGGGCATGCGGTTAGGGTGTCAGACTTGTAGCGCTAAGGTTGCCGGTTCGACTCCCGACGGGGGGGAGTAATTAACCATTGCTCTCCTCCATTACTGAGGTACAAACAGCATGGTACCGTTCTGTCGCACTGCTCCCTAGGGGTGGCATTGAGGGCAGCCCCTTTGCACGGGTGAGGCATAAATGCAATTTTGTTATGTGCAGTGTTCACTTGTGTGCTGTGGAGTGCTGTGTCACAATGACAATGGGAATTGGAGTTTCCCAATGGGCTTTCACTTTTTTCACTTTCACTAACACTTTGACTAGATCCTCTGAAAATATTTGTCTTTTCTGAATTTGTTTTGTAAGTGTCACAGTAGTTCAACCTGACCCCAACTCACAGCTCAGCTATACATTTAGCTTCAACAGGCATTCTAATACATCTCACCGTGTTGGACAGAAACATCCTACTTCCTAGTGCTTTGGAACAGCCCATCTACTGTAGCCTATAGGGTTAGGGGTCGTTTAGGCCTTTTTCGTGTAGGTAAGAGTCGTCTAGGCCACCCTGCCCGTTGTTTAGGCCACCAGAGGTGCCGGTTAGGCCACTGGAGCTGCCGTTGAGGCCAGCTTTTTATTATTATTATTGTACAAACACCAATCACACCAAATCATGTGCTGTGTTACCGTGATGGTTCCTTTCCCCGCAGGTTTCTTGTCCTTCAGTACGAGTGGTCGAGTCAGCTTACTACTGGACACAATCTGAAGAAGAATAAAACAATCACATACAAATGCAATAGTGTCTAAATAAAGACTAAATAAAAAATGATGTGTGATTTTGTATGAGGCAATATTATAGGCCTATGTTATATTTCAGGTGTGTATAATGACAAAATAGTTGTGCCACTTTAAACTGTTGCTTTTTTCTTTCCAAATGAACAGAGGTGTGTGTGTGTGTGTGTGTGTGTGTGTGTGTGTGTGTGTGTGTGTGTGTGTGTGTGTGTGTGTGTGTGTGTGTTGAATGGTTATAAATGAGTTAACTCAGAATCTGTATTCAATACTGCACTCTCCTGACGGTAGAGTAGAAGTGAAAGAACAATGTGAATGGAGAGGAGAGTGTTAGAACAATGTCCGTGCTGGGTTTTCACAACCAGTATAGATAAACAATGACATCCTCATTGGTATTATAAAGTAACCCATTCATCAAAGCACCTTAGTCAACTCAGTATTATTCATCAGCTTCAACATGGTTGGAGTAAGATCTGAAATACCAGGAGCTATTCTCACTTATAACTACATAACAAGAAACGCATTGTCTGGTAATAACAATATTAGGCGCGAGTGTGTGTTGTCTGTCTTACCTGACCAATTGTGCACTCTGTCTCCCCGAGAAAGTCATGCTGATTTAAACTGGCCGTTGAACTGTCGATGTCATACAGCTCAAACCTCACCTTCTGGACTAGCTCAAAGTGGTAATCTATTAGGAACTTCTTGGCGAATTTTGGATTAAGGCAATTCTGCACGGTCTCAGTGCGACCCACCTGGATGCCAAAGAAGAGCCTTGAATGAGCGTCAAAACATGGACATGTTTACATTATACTCTCGTTTACGTTTTTTAATGTTTTCTATGGGAGCAGAACTGATCACCTCGGCCCATTGGTGTCCAGATGTGTTCATCAGCAGGACGCACATCGGGTCTGACTTGGAGAACACATCTTTGTCCAGCAGATTCTCACAGGATACTGTGAGTTCCACCTTCACCACGCACTGCCCACCGGGCCCAGCCATACCTGAAAAAGTTTTAGTTCTTCTTCATCTCTGTTGTAATTATCCTATAACGTGTCATAGTAGATGCATGTTCTATCAAAGATTCTCTGGTTCTATCATGCGATGGCCATGTTTTACCGAAATGAATCACATTTCCAACGGCTTCCATCAGACCATGCGCCCTACTTTTTGATTTATACTTTGGTTAACTTGTCGAATAAAACCATGGTGTAGCCTATCTAGTGTGACGCTTTAACATTTGCCCGACGTTGTTGACAGCAGACTTGTTGCATCAAATGGCTGAATTATGTGTCAGAGCCGTGGTGAGAGTTACGGTTTTCTGCTCGTCACGTGATTATGTCATAGCCCAAATCGCTCTTGAAAAACACTTCAGATGTCAGCACAGTTCACTACAAATCGCAAAAACAAACTTAGCATAGTGATATCGCATATGGTATTGCATATTCGCTGGTCGACTGGATAGGATCAATTGATGTGTACGCTACCGCTGTACGACTTCCTTCGTTCTTATAATGATGTTACAGCTCTGACTGAATAATTTCGATGCTGCCCATTTTACAGAAGGTAGATCTACTTACTGCAAGGATGGCTCCCTTGAAACTTTAAACAAGTGTCTTGCCAGTTTGTGACAAAATCTCAAAGGGCACTGTTTTCTCGCAGTTATGGTGTTGGCCACACCCTCTACGTGGAACACCCATTTGGCTCATATCCATGCGTGCGCACTGCGCTATGAACATTCTTCCCAGGCCCGCTGGGTTTCCCCCAATCAACGGTCTCCCCACCCTAATAAAAAAAACCCTGCACTACAGTAACATTTCTGTTCATATAGTGCAGCATTGATTTCAAATAGAGGCGGTTAATGTCGGGGAAATGGAGACACTCAACATTTTATGGGGACGCTTTAGGTGTCAAACAGTTATGTGAAAACTGCTTTGTGCGTGAAGAATACTTTTATACACACAATAAACGTTTGTGTGTGTGTGTACTGCGTGTGCGCGCACGTGCGTAATTGCGCGCGCCCGCATGCATGTCCCTACGTGCTTACACATTATAACTTTTGCCTTGTTGATGCATGCTGTAATTGACAATCAATTACACAATGAAGCTTTTTAAATTTTGAATGAGTGATAAATAATTAATCAAATAAGTAATTATCAAGTAATAATCACACCTGACGAAGTAAGAATTTAGAAATTTTACATTTTAGGCTACATCATATCTACATGTAGGCCTCTATATTTATTTACTTATTGTGCCATGTTCTATGTCCTACTGCCCTTATCTAAGCGCCCAAATGCCTCTGCTCTTCAGATAACAGTAATTGGCATCTATGGGCCAAATGGCTGACGGTTTTCATAAATATAGACATGTCTTATCTACTGTGAAGATAAAGCTTACTAATGTTTCAAACCAGTGTAGTGCATGTTTACAGTTCCCATATGCAGAGAAGCCAACAAGGGCGGACAAAGGTGTCAGCTGTCTAAGGCCCAGGGAGATGGTGGGTCCATAATTGGGTCCTCACGATGGGTGGGGGGCCTTTTCAGATGACTTCAGCCAAAGCTGTCAGCAGCCCTGCCTATATGGACCACTCAGTTCATACAAAAAGTACAATCATTTCTGTCGAAATCTCTGTTTCAGTTGGTGTTCGGTTTGCTCAATTCTGTCAATTCGGTTTCTCAATTCTTACTTTAATTTTAGACATGAGCTGTCATTTACATTCCTCTACAATAGATGTGTATGTTCACAGCTGTACATATGCCTATAATACCATCTTTTAATGTCACCATGAGGATTCATTCAGCTCGGAAATGTTGCGAGTCACCAGTCACTTTTTAGAGTAGCCTAATGAGTCATTTAACCACTGCCCTATGAAGGTGAGTCACCAACATTGGAAATATTGAGTATGGTCACGCTGAGAAATTTACCCAGCACCACCGCAACTCATGCATCACAAACTCATCCCAGTTATGGAAAGTTTCTTATCTGAAAATCTGTCATGCATCTGTCAGTTACAAAATCACCTGAAGAGACCAAAGTCTGATTGTTGGAAATGAAGAGACATCTGACATCATCATGAAGTTTGATCTTTGTGATTGTTTGTCGTTTTGGTGTTAAATGATACATTTTTGCCCTCTACAGTGCCAAGTCATGGTCATATGACTCCTGTGGCAACGAGTCACCATTCAGTAGCACTTAGGGTACTTGGAAATCCCAACCAGGTTGGCCTTAGTTGACCCAATTCAACCCTATGTAAGAAGCTGTATGATAAATGTACCCAAGGTTCCTACTGGTCATAGAATTCCTGGAATATCATGGAAATGCAACAGAGGTGTTTCCAGTCATGGAAAGTCATGGAATTTCAGCGTTTTCCATGCACATTCAGGGAATAACATGGACCTTTTGTTTAGTCTAAATTATTTATATTTGAAAAGATTAATAAGATCTCAAATTGATGACCGTCTTAACAATCTTATCAATATGTAAAAAGTTCATTAAACATTGCCCACTGGATAATGTTCTTTAGTGTCTCTCTTTCTCACGAACAACATGTTTCGCCAAGTGCATCTTTGAGTTCGCTCTTTCTATTTCAAACCTGAAGATGCACTAGGCGAAACGCGTTGTTCGCTTGAAAGAGCAAAAGCCTGTGTTTAAAGAACTTTTTACATTGATCAAGTTTTCCTGCCTTACACCTGCACCTGGACAACTGAAAGGTTGTGCACAAGGACCAACTTGTACTTTAATCTTATCAATATGTTGGGCATGGAAAGGTCATGGAAATTCTGTTTTATGGTCAGGGGAAGTCATGGAAAAAGTAATGGAATTCACGTCTGGCTTGGCGCGGGAATCCTGTGTACCTTTATGAATTAATTATTCTACAATGCTATAATCATAAAAATGGGTTTACAAGGTGTGTGTGTGTGTGTGTGTGTGTGTGTGTGTGTGTGTGTGTGTGTGTGTGTGTGTGTGTGTGTGTGTGTGTGTGTGTGTGTGTGTGTGTGTGAACAGAATACACAATTATACTTGACAAAAAAACAATGGTAACTAATTACATACAGCATTTATTCAGCTTTCATGTTACACACACTTATGTTGCAGATGTTTCAATTGTTAATTTCAGAATGTAATTGGGACATACACATTTCACACAATGGAATCATATATTCAGATCAAGTACATGAGACTTCTGTTAAATTTCAGATTACAAGTGATCAGTCGTAATGCCCCTTTTTTCACGTTAATTGAAATTATTTGTTGACACATTTGTAGACCCTGTCAGTAAACTACGGAGAGAGCACGCAGAAGGATGCATACGGTTAATACAATGACTTGTGATGTCTATCATATCCTAGCTACTGTAAGTATTGCTATGGTCCCACTAGAATTTATGTGCCATACCTATCAATCATATTTTGGGGCTCTTATTTAGTATTAACATTATCAATAATGTTATCAATATTGTTCTCACTGAGGCTCCAATGGGACACTGGGCTCTTCAAATCAATATAACTTTTCCTATCCTAGTGGCACCTTTGGTAACAGCAAAACAGACCCTGAATTTGACCACCATTGCCATCTATTTTGCATTTCAGCAAAATGGTTGAATAACACATGGTTTTATAAGTCACATTTTCTGTGACAGGGTCTATTTTGCAGTAACTTCTGTTCTCAATGACTCTTCAATTTCTGACTTGTTGTGAATGTTTGGTCATAGGGTCTATGTATACATGTGTGTGTACGCGCACGTGTGTATGTGTGTGTGTGTGTGTCAGGGCTTGACACTGGCACCAGCCAACCGGCCAAATGCTGGTAAAACTTGGCTGTGGCTAGTAATACTTTCAGTGTCACTAGCCAATTTGGCTGGCCGCTTATTCCTTGGAATGGCATACGCATCATAGCAGCCTATATTCTGTTGTTTGCCCCTTGTGTATCAATTAGTTGTTCAAGAATAAGTTCAAGAATAATCTCAGTAACTCAGTTTTCTATTTACTTGATATGCTTCCATGTAGATAGCTATACACCCATCTTGCTTTAGCACCTCATCTTCTGAGGTTAGACCAGCACTACTATGATAAAAAAAAATGTTTAATAAAATCTGTGGCTAGTGGATTACCTGAATGGCTAGTGACTCGGGAAAACCACTGAAAGAGCAAAAGCCTGTGTTTAAAGAACTTTTTACATTGATCAAGTTTTCCTGCCTTACACCTGCACCTGGACAACTGAAAGATTGTGCACAAGGACCAACTTGTACTTTAATCTTATCAATATGTTGGGCATGGAAAGGTCATGGAAATTCTGTTTTATGGTCAGGGGAAGTCATGGAAAAAGTAATGGAATTCACGTCTGGCTTGGCGCGGGAATCCTGTGTACCTTTTATGAATTAATTATTCTACAATGCTATAATCATAAAAATGGGTTTACAAGGTGTGTGTGTGTGTGTGTGTGTGTGTGTGTGTGTGTGTGTGTGTGTGTGTGTGTGTGTGTGTGTGTGTGTGTGTGTGTGTGTGTGTGTGTGTGTGTGAACAGAATACACAATTATACTTGACAAAAAAACAATGGTAACTAATTACATACAGCATTTATTCAGCTTTCATGTTACACACACTTATGTTGCAGATGTTTCAATTGTTAATTTCAGAATGTAATTGGGACATACACATTTCACACAATGGAATCATATATTCAGATCAAGTACATGAGACTTCTGTTAAATTTCAGATTACAAGTGATCAGTCGTAATGCCCCTTTTTTCACGTTAATTGAAATTATTTGTTGACACATTTGTAGACCCTGTCAGTAAACTACGGAGAGAGCACGCAGAAGGATGCATACGGTTAATACAATGACTTGTGATGTCTATCATATCCTAGCTACTGTAAGTACTGCTATGGTCCCACTAGAATTTATGTGCCATACCTATCAATCATATTTTGGGGCTCTTATTTAGTATTAACATTATCAATAATGTTATCAATATTGTTCTCACTGAGGCTCCAATGGGACACTGGGCTCTTCAAATCAATATAACTTTTCCTATCCTAGTGGCACCTTTGGTAACAGCAAAACAGACCCTGAATTTGACCACCATTGCCATCTATTTTGCATTTCAGCAAAATGGTTGAATAACACATGGTTTTATAAGTCACATTTTCTGTGACAGGGTCTATTTTGCAGTAACTTCTGTTCTCAATGACTCTTCAATTTCTGACTTGTTGTGAATGTTTGGTCATAGGGTCTATGTATACATGTGTGTGTACGCGCACGTGTGTGTGTGTGTGTGTGTGTGTCAGGGCTTGACACTGGCACCAGCCAACCGGCCAAATGCTGGTAAAACTTGGCTGTGGCTAGTAATACTTTCAGTGTCACTAGCCAATTTGGCTGGCCGCTTATTCCTTGGAATGGCATACGCATCATAGCAGCCTATATTCTGTTGTTTGCCCCTTGTGTATCAATTAGTTGTTCAAGAATAAGTTCAAGAATAATCTCAGTAACTCAGTTTTCTATTTACTTGATATGCTTCCATGTAGATAGCTATACACCCATCTTGCTTTAGCACCTCATCTTCTGAGGTTAGACCAGCACTACTATGATAAAAAAAAATGTTTAATAAAATCTGTGGCTAGTGGATTACCTGAATGGCTAGTGACTCGGGAAAACCACTAGCCACAGTGGCCGGTGGGTGAAAAGGTTAATGTCAAGCCCTGGTGTGTGTGTGTGTGTGTGTGTGCGCGTGTGTGCGCGCACGTGTGCGTGTGTGTGTGTGTAAACAGAAGAGAAGGAGAGGTGTTTTATGATGTCTTTCCCTCTGCTTGACAGATACTCTTAGTAAAAAACAGCAATACACGTGCTAAAAACACATACAAAATATAAGTGAATGTATGATAAAATATATACAGAACTAATTCGATGCTGAAACAAGTAAAATATGAGATAACATTTAAATTGGCAAAAAGCACTAAAACGAACAAATTAATACTGAGATGAAACTTTGGCATCTATTACATTAGGACAAGGGCGTGATACTAGAGAGGATATAAGTAAATACATCTGAAAGATATATACACAAGGCCATTTGTATGATTGAGAAAGTTTCCCAATTCTGGAGTGACAAAGTGCTAATAAAAGGGTAAGCAGCTAAGTTATCTGAAAAGTAATATATTTCTTTAAACTCATTTGCTTGACAGTACTTTACATGACATTATCTTCTCAACTATGGTCAACGTCTCAATTCTCATCACAGATGTCTATTTTATTACAAAAACACACTACTATTTATTGACTTTGCTATTTAATTGTGAACTCCTTGGCTAATCAGACATGATATGGCTTTTCGACAGAGATCGTCTAGTTATTGGACCTGTGTACTGTACACTTGTTTCCCAAGAGGAGTGGGTATCATAAACAAACAATTAGGTCACTTTTAAGTGCATGTGCTGTTATACTGCTACATCAATGCTGTACTTAAGATTGCAGCAGCACTGAAAATATCAAAAGTGTCCCTTCTCCATCCACTGGGTGGCTACCAAGTTCCAGCAGATTCGAATCTAGGTCTAGGACTAGCTCTACTCTTTTTGTTTACTGGGGATTGTTGCATAATGTATGTCAATCACTAGACATAGTCCTGAACTGAAAAATCCTGGAAATGAGGTGGCAAAGCGGGACCTAAACATTGGACCAACTGGGCAGCAGTAAACACATAGAACTGAAATGTTTGACCATTACAACCTGATGACTGACAAAATACTTCATTTGATCCCATTTATTATTTTGTAAGCCACTGCTGCTCTATGTTCATGTAGGACTTCCACATCAGAGATAGCTCATTTACAACGCTCTTATCTCGCCCGTATCTGCTTTGTAACAGAGTGGTGCAGCATGCCATGCCATAGCCTACCTGCATGCCATGCGAAAGATGAACTTCAGCCAGCAGGCTAAATGTTACATACTGCTGATTCCGCACTATTGTATAAAAGATGCTAGCTAAGCACTAGGTGATGGAATATGAGATCGTCTGTGTAAAAAGGTGGCTACATCTTGGTCAAGGTATGGTCTTTCCACATAGGTCAACAGACCTACTTGGCATGCAAACCCGCCAAGAAGAAAATCAGTTTGCAACGGACTGATCAACAGACATAGCAGCTTATAAAGTCCCTGCTTTTTACTTGGTCTCCAAATCGCACAACTAACTCCAACTTTCAATGAACCAGGTCCACAAACATTTTTTAAAAACTCTGTAAACTCAAACAACTTTTGCCCAACTCTATACTTTAGGGGATGTTTGCTTCTTGTGCTCATAGGAATTTCGGGAAACTTTGGTAGGTACGTAAGTAAGCCTGAGAGTTAGCGTTATGCACATGCTAAAGCACTTGAAGTAACATTGAGGTCTTCCTGTTTGCAGTTATCTATGACAATTTACTATACAAATGCGATTGCTATTTACACAAGAAGCCAAAGAGAGAGAGAGTGTGTGTGTGTGCTTGTGTGTGTGTGTGTGTGTGTGTGTGTGTGTGTGTGTGTGTGTGTGTGTGTGTGTGTGTGTGTGTGTGTGTGTGTGTGTGTGTGTGTGTGTGTGTGTGTGTGTGTGTGTTTTAGTGCAGTCTTTTCCCTACAAGAGAAATTAGCACCTCCAGTTTTAATAACCCAGCTAGAAGAATAACAGTCCAAGTAGCTCAGAGGATGACAGTGATGCATTAAGGCTGTGTTCCATTTGTTTGTACTGAGGAGAGCCAGGATGAAGTGGACATGTGATGAAGAAAACGCTGCTGTTTCTTTTCTGACGTCAATTTTACACACACACGTTCATCTGCCAAAACGCCTGCTAATGGCATGTCAATGTATAGCGTCCTAGGAATATAGCTTAAGCATATTGTATAATCAACATAATAATACTGTTAAACATATTGGCACTTGGGGAGTTGCTCATATTGTGCCTGAGAATTTGGAAAACTTCTATAGGAGCCAACAACAGTATTTGAGGACAAATTACAGTCTTGTAAGGGACTCTAGGTAGGCATTTCATTCATCCTAGCTTTCCCCTAACATTTGGGCTATATGAAGGGGATGTGTGTGTGTGTGTGTGTGTGAGTGTGTGTGTGTGTGTGTGTGTGTGTGTGTGTGTGTGTGTGTGTGTGTGTGTGTGTGTGTGTGTGTGTGTGTGTGTGTGTGTGTGTGTGTGTGTGTGTGCAGAGGCTGCAGAGGCTTGGAGAGGAGAACAGTTTGACTGACAGCTCACAATGGACGTGGTCTCTGCATGTGGCGTTTTAATTGGCTGTTGAGAAGTTCATTCCTGGGCTGGAGGGGCGGGCTGGGAGGGCGGAGGGAGCTTGGTCATGTTGAAGTAGGAGACCAGCTGACCAGGAACCTCAGCCAGAACACTCTGGGCCAACGCCTCCTTAGGAGACTGCAGGAGACAGAGAGAGACAGAGAGAGAGAGAGAGAGAGAGAGAGAGAGAGAGAGAGAGAGACAGACAGACAGACAGACAGACAGACAGACAGACAGACAGACAGAAATACACAGAGAGAGGCCGAAAGAAGCACAGAGAGAGAGACAGAGAGGATGAGTGAGACAAAACAGAAAATGATTAACCAACAGCATTAGGGGGGATTTCTCCACTACCATACTTCCCAAAACCCATGTATTGGCATACAAGTAATAAAACAAACACCACCTCATAACATGCATGCAAACAAGATGAATCAATGAAAATTTGTAGAAGGTGCAGAAAAGGCTACATGGACATGGACATGTAAAAGACATGGACAGATAGACAATGACCCAGTGTAAACACAGAGACACACTCTAGCCACCCCATGCGTGTCCACAAAAAGAACTGTTGACAGAGCAGAGCACCCGAGGGCTGCAGAGAGAAACACAAAAACTCGCGGGTTAGTAGTATGTGGAGCATTGAGGATGGTTAGCGATGCGGCTCATGTGATTTTAGCCTCACGCTGAAAATACACACAAGCGAGCAAATTTGTTCAAAGCAACATACGTCACCGATGGGGGACACCAAAAAATGTCTATGTATATGAAGGTACTGAGGTGAGCAACAAGTAGGAACAGACATTGCCTGGCATGCCTGCCATTTTCTCCTTTTTGCCCAATTCTACCCTAACCTGACTCTCGCCTGTGGTTGGGTTCCGACTTAAAGATTGTATTTGGTCCCAGAGTGCTCTTTGAAGGAAAGCACCACTTTTGCCATTGGGCCTTAATTATGATGTTAAGTACAGTTCCAGTTCCATTTCAAAGTTTTAAACATGCAGGCTTTCCAAAACAAAAAAAACCCTGAGTGACGTCATCTACTGTATGCCATGACGTCACTTGTGTTTATTAGCTTACATTTTTCTTGTATGTTTAAACCTTTGACATGGTGGGACTGCAATGGAATTAGCACTATTGTATCCCAATGGACATATAAAAACATGACTGATGTAGCGCCTGCAAAACAGCGCCCTGGTGACTCTTGTTGGCGTTTTGTGGATATTGCACAAAGCAATTTTTCCAGGAGGGCTGCAAACTACACAAAAGTACTATGGGTGATGGCAACAAAATTGCAATTGCAAAAAATGGCATTTAAGTGTTGAATTAACACAGCATTATTAGATGACCCAAGTCCATCAGTATTACTAATGTGAGCATGTGCAGTTCACATTTGCACCAGATCACACTGGCTGCTTCGGTCATAATCAACTGACGTATCAAATATCACATAACCGGACTAAACCAAGTTATAGTAATTGTGCAAAGGGTTAAAGGGGTTACATCCGAAGTATCTGGCGAGCAGAACTCCATCCAGGACAGGGAAATTGGCCTCTCAGGACGTTAGCATATTACAGTGTTCAAGCTAATGCCATCTATGAAATAAAATAATGCTGAGGGGTAAAAAAAAAACATTGCACAAAAGCGATTCATCTCGCTATGATGCAGGTGGTTGCAGAGGGTTGGGCTGTAGTAGCTACTCTGATACATTTTATAATCACAATAAACTCTTATTGCATTCTTTTTCAACAGTCTACTTGTTGCATTGACTGGTTCCTATAAAGCAGCATGGATGAACATGAAATGTTAAGATGCCAGGGTCATGTCATTTAGACATGCGCCCAGGGGATGATTGAGAAAATGTCTGATTTCTCATTCATCCAGATCATCTGAGGTCAAAGTAGTTAAATTGTAGGCAACGCAACTTCTTTCTGGAGATCGAAAAATGTTTAGTCTCTTCAGTAAGAGACAACTTCAGTTATAACTCTGATGCAGGAATCAGAAGTTATTGATCTTGTTAGAGTGAACCTGTACGCCAAATACGAAATTTCCAGTCCTGTTGCCCACAACTCACTCTCTCTCTTTTTTTTTTAGAGGATCAGGGATAATGAAACAGCAAAGCCAGGCAAGGTAGGATGAAGGTTATGAAGGTTATGAAACAAACTGGGGGATGATCAGGGAAAGAGAAGGAGTAAGCCCTACGTGTGTCTATGCAGCATCAGGGTCATGGACAGGCTTCAGGTTAACCATTTTGAAGAAGGCGGACACCTGTCCTGGTAACTCAGCCAACACACTCTGGGCTAAGGCCTCCTTGGAAGCCTGCAAGGAGAATGAGACACAGAGAGAGCTCAGGAGGAGCACGCTCACTAGCGCCATCAATTGGCTTTGGAGTAGATAGATCGATACGCCTGTTAGCTATTGCAGGACGATATGTCATATTTAGTTAGCTGCAAGCGCCTACATATAAAATACAATAGCAAACCTGTGAATAGCCAACACTGATCTCACCACAAAATCAAACAACCATTTCAGACAATTCAATAATTAAGCCGACTGTTGGAACATCAGACCCAAAATGGCTAGAACAGTAATAATATGATTAATTGTACCGTTATAAGGCGAAGTTATAACTGATTAAAAAAAATGCCAAAAACTTCTCACCATCACCCCAAACCTACATTATTTTAAGTGTCACTGACCAGCAATTATAGTACCGACCAAAACTGTCCAATAAGGTCCAACTCATGTCAAAACAGGCACTTTAAAAACAGAGGTTGCAGAATAAAACCAGCAATCCGTTCTTTTAGACGGTAGCTCTTTTCAACATTTCTTGACAAGAGGCACTGCAACCACTACAGCCTGTGCTAACATCCATAATGTACATGTAGTATCTTGACATAGCCAGTCTACTTATGGTACTTGCATTTTATCCAATTGAAAGTTCCAACAGTCAACATCACCGAAGACTCAACCAAACAGTCCAACCAACACTGCAGATTAGCATCCAATGTACAGTAAACTTATGTAATAGTTGGCACCACTTTGTAATTCTCCAACTGTTAACAAGCCTGATTGGTGGTGTAAGCATTTTGGCAGCAAAATGACATTTGGGTCATTCCACGCCAAATCAACAAGAGCCCGCACACTTAGGTCTCAAAAAATTCTGAAAATATTACTGAGTGTACCCATGGTACTTAAGAGAAACACTGTTACTTTATTTGAATGTAAGATGTATACTCTCCATGTTACAGCCAATTTCACTGGGGGAGGGGGGCGCCAATTTTGTTCACACTCTTTTTTTTGTCAAAGTTCACAAGCCCGTAGCTCAAGAACTAAACCTAGTAGGAAGCTCAAATTTGGCATGCTGGTACATAGATAGGAATAGTTTGTTGCAAAACTGTCAGTTTTGGTCTGTATGATCCTGCATCGTCATGGCATTCCCTCAAAGATGATACAAATTGTACTGGAGTTTTTGGCTGTGCTCTGTTTAGGCCTTCAGAAGACATATTTGTGCCCAACATAGCCTCATGATTTTTTCCCCTTGTAGATACAAGTAGAAACACTCCCATAAAAATCTATAAATAGAAAGGAAACCCCATCAGTGTTTGACCAGAAGACCTCACAAGTCTGACAAATCATTTTGGGTGTCATTTTCAGAGCACCAGAACACCTTGTGGGATTGTCCACAGATTTTTATTTTATATTTTTCTTCATTCTCCATGAAGTCTTCTTTTTAAAAATGCCAATGAGACTTGTCTTATGTGATGTTTTCTTTTGTAATTTCCACCCTATACATGGGCAAAATGCAAAAAGAGAGCAACATGATTTCGATAACATTTAATGTAAAGGCTAAATAATCAAATGCAAATTTTGCACAGACATGATCACCCGAGAGTCCCTGTGCAGGGGTGCAGGTATCCCTTTCAATTTAAATTATTTCAGGAGCGTTCAATGTGGGAGCAGGTTCGTACACCAAAAGAGACAGTAGGTCAGGCACAAGGAGTCATGTTGTTACTTTTTTTGACCAGCAGATGGCAGCGGAAGAAACGCATAGAAAACATATTGCCCTCAATGTGCATGTTGCCCATGTTCAGGTTGGAAATTACAAAAGAAAACATCACATAAGACAAGTCTCATTTGCATTTTTAAAAAGAAGAATTAATGGAGAATGAAGAAAAAAATAAAATAAAAATCTGTGGACAATCCCACAAGGGGTTCTGGAGCTCTGAAAATGACACCCAAAATGATTTGTCAGACTTGTGAGGTCTTCTGGTCAAACACTAATGGGGTTTCCTTTCTATTTATAGATTTTTATGAGAGTGTTCCTACTTGTCTCTACAAGGGAAAAAAATCAAGAGGCTATGTTGGGCACAAATATGTCTTCTGAAGGCCTAAACAGAGCACAGCCAAATACTCCAGTACAATTTGTATCATCTTTGAGGGAATGCCATGACGATGCAGGATCATACAGACCAAAACTGACAGTTTTGCAACAAACTATTCCTATCTATGTACCAGCATGCCAAATTTGAACTTCCTACATGGTTTAGTTATTGAGCTACGGGCTTGTGAACTTTGACAAAAAAAAGAGTGTGAACAAAATGGGCACCCCCCTCCCCCAGTAAAATTGGCTGTAACATGGAGAATATACATCTTACATTCAAATAAATTTACAGTGTTTCTCTTAAGTACCATGGGTACACTTGGTAATATTTTCAGAATTTTTTGAGACCTAAGTGTGCGGGCTCTTGTTGATTTGGCGTGGAATGACCCATTTGCAGTCAGGTAGCTACAACCAAACCAACACAAAATACACGTAAGCAGCAGAGAGGAAAGATGTGCAAAAGCAGAATGAAGCCTCAAGTCTCCTCAAATGCATCGTGTGTGTGCCTGTGCGTGTGGTGAATGAAGTAGAAGTAGCTGTAAATTGACAATGTAAGTACAACACCGGTACGTTCTTTCTCACACCAGTATTCCACTGCACCTCATGAGTGTTTTTCTTGCTACATTTACTTCTATTTCTACTTCATACAACTCTGGCATATGTGCATATGTGTATGTCTTTCTGTGTACGTTAGAAGGACAGAGTCATCCCTGATTTCATTCCCAAGTAAGCAACCTGGATTTATTAGTTACAATCCAGCATGACCTGGTTTTGCTTGTCCGATTCAACCAGGTGATCATTCAGCCATACAATTAAACGGAGTTGGTTGAATGGTCACCTGGTTGGATTGTACCGGTAAAACCAGGTTGCCCATCACTGCAAGTAAGCAAGATGCGGTAGACGGCGGAAGAACCGTTCGGGCCGGGGGAGAATGACAACTCACATTCTGGAAGTTTCTGAAAGGCACAAACTGTACAATGTCGCGGGCAGCCGTCTCTCCGCTGGGGGCGCGCAAGCGGCCGTCATCTCCGTCTAGGAACTCCATGGCGCTGAAGTCGGCCCCGCCCACCCCCACGATGATGATGGACATGGGCAGACGCGAGGCGTTCACGATGGCCGACCGGGTCTGGTCCAGATCTGTGATCACGCCATCTGTGATGATGAGCAGCACGTAGTATTGCTGTGGGGACAGAGAGAGAGAGAGAGAAAGAGAGAGAGAATGAAGAATAGAAAGAAAAAAGAAAGAGACGGTGGTAGAGAAACAGAAATAAAGAAAAGAAAAGAAAAGAAAAGAAAGGAAAAGAAAAAGAAAAGTAAGTAAGAAAGACAGAGACAAAAAGTGAGAAAGATAGTACATTGCGAGACAGCAAAAAAACATAAGAAGCCAACAGCAAATGCCACAGGATTGAGCTTAAACAGCTAATGTGTGTTTAAGAACAAGATTAGCAGATCAAATGCAAACCGGTTTGTGACCAATGGACCGATCAACATGACTTATGAAGTTTCTTGCGTTGCATGTGACCAGACACTGTAGGGCAGTCATGGGTGAGCGGTTAGGGCGTCAGACTTGCATCCCAGAGGTTGCCGGTTCGACTCCCGACCCGCCAGGTTGGTGGGGGGAGTAATCAACCAGTGCTCTCCCCCATCCTCCTCCATGACTGAGGTACCCTGAGCATGGTACCGTCCCACCGCACTGCTCCCCATGGGGCGCCACTGAGGGCTGCCCCCTTGCACGGGTGAGGCATAAATGCAATTTCGTTGTGTGCAGTGTTCACTTGTGTGCTGTGGAGTGCTGTGTCACAATGACAATGGGAGTTGGAGTTTCCCAATGGGCTTTCAGCTTTCTTTCAGACACAAAAAAGCTCCCGCACACTGTCCACATTTGCAGTGTTTTAATAGCAACGTTTCAGTCTATTGACCTTCTTTAAGCAATTCAACAGTACAAATGGTTACAAAAACACTAAAATAGTTCGGTTGGCAATGGTGAACCAATTGCATTCCACTACAAATTGCATGTGAATACAAAGTGGACACGACAAAATAGGGAATGGAGGAGCATGAAGTGTCATGGGGGTCATGTTGTCCTTGCACTGGAGAACATTAACGTTTTCATGCAGAACATCTATAATAAGCTTGTTGTAAACAAAATGGCTATGTCTTAATCTGTTACTTAAGGCTCTGGGTAATGTCATAGCAATGTTTTTATTCAGTTTTCTCGGCATGCAGTGAGTCGCATCGCCAGCGATCCCATGTGCACTAAAGGGTTATTAAGCTTGGCTCTTACCGATGCTGATTTCTGGCTGGCAGCATCGTAGGCAAACCTCGCCACGTGGTTGATGATCGGGGAGAAGTTTGTGGGACCATAAAGACGCACTTGAGGAAGACATACTCTGTACGCCTCGATTACTCCTTCAATGCCTAGCAGACAGACAGACAGACAGACAGACAGACAGACAGACAGACAGACAACACACACACACACACACACACACACACACACACACACACACACACACACACACACACACACACACACACACACACACACACCCACACACACTGTATTGGCAAACCAGGCTTGGTGGTGAAACACTTGACTTAATGTTGCCTCTATATCTCAAAAGAAAGATTTAACTATTGTGTAATTCCCCGAACAGATTACAAACCAACTAGCGGTAAATATTTTTCTTCATCCACCCCATTCCCACATGGATTTGTCACGAACCACATGAATCATTTCTGGTATGTGGCTCAGAGGGGGTCAACACAGGGTAAAGGTACACCAAATATTACAGCCAAATAATTAACACAAGCAGATGAAATACTATACTAGCATGGAGTATAGACTATGAGCAGGTCCATAGGGCTTGGACTACATAGTCATAAGTGTGGTGTTGATTTAACAATTAGAGAGTGTACCAAATACACTCTAGAAGTTAAATTAACACAGCATTTTTTACTTCCTACTGTATGTGATGCATGAATTCAGATGAGCAAGGCAGAAAAGCTTGATCTCATCTGAAAATCTGAACCACAGTCATGTCATCCAGATTAGTGAGTCATCCAGATTAAGATTACTACATGTCATCCAGATTAGGAGTATAGCGACATGGATGTTGAAAACAGATCACAGAGAGAGGGACAGCCGATTGTAACTCACCCTGACAGTAGGGGCTGGTGGTGTTGAAGTTCAGAGGGAACTCATGGGAAACCTATGGGGACAGAAAAATACATGATGAACATGTAGTGCGAGAGAGAGAGAGAGAGAGAGAGAGAGAGAGAGAGAGAGAGAGAGAGAGAGAGAGAGAGAGAGAGAGAGAGAGAGAGAGAGAGAGAGAGATTCCGAGGATGTGAGAATAAGAATAGGAAAGGGAGAAAGAGAGACAGGCATTCAGAAATACTGAAGGTGGAGAAAGAGACTGTACCTGCCAGTTAGGTGGAATTTGGGCTCCAAATCCGAATGCAGGAAACAATTTATCACTGTGGGAAGAGGAGTTGGAATCGTAATGAGCAACATTGTCCATACTAGTCTTCCTTTGGCATATTTTTAAAAACAGCGAAACATACTTTACTTTACACAGTGGTCTTTCACTAAAGAGGCAGTAACATAAAGTAAACCAAAGACTGACCTGTCAACAAAATCTAAATGCTTTTAAAATTGTTCACAAAATGTTGTCTGAATTTATTCTTTCTAATTTATGGATAAACTGGCAGTTTTTGATGCATAACTGTAGAACGTATGGAGAGTGATTGCATGTCATGGAGGTTGTGGGCAGTCACCTGTCATAGTCCTGGATGACTTGGCCGACAGACAAGATGGCACTGAGGTACTATGGGCAATCAAACCAGTGGACTCATATTTCACAATGGATACAACGACATACAGTTGTGGGTTGTGTTGCGGTGAGTTATGTTCATGTGGTAGTTTAGTCACCTGTCGTAGTCCTGGATGACTTGGCCGACAGACCAGATGGCACTGAGGTACTCGTTGACCCCGTTGGGACTGATGTAGTGCAGCGAATCAGGAGAGCGAGGGTCACCGTTAGACCCTGTGAAGTCCACACCCACCTACACAGACAGACACAACAGGAGAGGAAGAGTCAGTGATTCCACAGTCGATAACCTGTCAGAAGCAGACATGATGGATTAAAAACGTCACAATTTGATAAATATTTCTTCTGCCTGTGATGTCAAGACACAGTGATGAAAGAGCTGATGAAGAAATTAGCTGTTCAGTCTATTGGCTGGAGGTATCGAACATAAATTCTGGCTTATAGCCTGCTTATTTTCTTCTCATGCTTTGAACCCTGCGCCTTATACCACAATGCGGAGAAAGTGTAGTTTATTACGTGTGCCAAGCACAAAGTCAAAAGGGTTGGCTCGAGAGGTAATGCTTTGAAGATATAAAGTCAAAGTTACAATGTGGACAGCCGTGGCTTATACAGAGGCCTGTATATGTACAATTTTTTTTTCTTCTTCATTTGAGAGGGCGTGGCTTATTGGCCAGAAATGGCATAATAGCAGGACTTTTACTGTCTAAATCTGGAACCATCGTCCTCTTTGTTGGAAATAGGTACAAGAGAACCCATGTTAAGATCCTTACCGTGAAGTTGATCTGACATCCTCCCATGATGTAATCCAGGAATGTGTACTCCTTCGTAATCTGCACACATGAACGAGACACATTGCAGTTGTAAAGATGTACTAACACACATACTAATGAGAGAGAGAGAGAGAGAGAGAGAGAGAGAGAGAGAGAGAGAGAGAGAGAGAGAGAGAGAGAACACAGGAAGTACCTTACCTCACAGTGCTTGATGACCACAATGCCAGAGTTCTTGTAGTGCTTCTTCTTCTGTAGTTTCTTTGAATTTATGCACTCAAACTCAGCCTGTCAACGCAACACACAAAACCCACAAGCCAACTCAACCAATGAAACCTCTCTGTGACATGGTGATGTGTCAAGTCCATTTTGCACAAAAATGCGAGCATGCACGACTGTCATACACTAATAGTATTATATGCTATTCAAAAACGATTCAATAATTAATTATAATTAACTATTAAAACATTGAAATACACCTATACACAACGAGATTTTAGTATTGCAGTAATACACAAAGTCAAATGTCACAGTGTGCAAAGCACAGGAAGGGAAGCAGTACTTTACTTTACAGAAGCAGTACAATACAGTAGCTTTATATGGATGGAATGACATTTAGTGGTATTAGGTTCTTCCAGTCCACTCACCGGCGATGCACGCGAAGCCTCTGTCAAGCGTGTAAGAGTCGTTTCAAATATCCCGATCAAGTCATGTGACCCGTCACTGTCATAATCGTAACATTCCACCTGAGAGAGAGGGACGTTAGCAGAGAAAACACAGGAAGAAGAAGTCTTTTACTATTTCTGCAGTTAGTCCAACATTAATTAACTTCCCCAAAACAAGGCAAACACAAAACCTCACCCAAGTCTCAACCCAAGAGTCAACACAGCAACACCTCACACTCTAGTCTAACTCAAACACACTTCAACAGTCTGCTAGGCACTGCTGGAGCCGTGCTGAGGGTACATGAGCACACTTTTAAAACACTGTCATTGGACTACAGTAACTAAGTGAGGGCTTAACAATTAATTAATACAAACATTAAACAAACCAACAATTATTAAGAAAGTGGCTTCTAATCTTTAGTTTTCATACCACTACTTCTACTTTTCCTATGTGTTCCGTGCATTCCACCATACATGTTTGTGTTATGGACTAATACTACATGTGCATCCTTCTGACTAGTCCAATCAATAAGAGATGGGTTTTAATGTTCAGCCCTAAAAATCTATAATTGGAGAATATGAGAGAGAGAGAGAGAGAGAGAGAGAGAGAGAGAGAGAGAGAGAGAGAGAGAGAGAGAGAGAGAGAGAGAGAGAGAGAGAGAGAGAGAGAGAGAGAGAGAGACTTTACTAATCACTATGGGGGGTGAACGGGAAGGTTCACAATTGTCCTCCTCATACAAACCTTTAAGAACCCTGTTATATAAACACTTTTGTAACCTTATTGTCACCAAAATGATAATGACGATGTCTTCTTCATCAGATACTCCAGATTCTCAGTTAAGTCATAGCAATGTAGCTATGATGGAGTAATGGAGTAAAGCGTTTTCAGCCAACAGTGAATAGAATCGCCAGTAATCCCATGTACATGAAAGGGCTGCCAACAATGACTTACAGCAGGGCTATTCAAATGGCGGCCCTGGGGCCAGATGCGGCCCTTGGACAGCAAGGTTCTGGGCCCCCCACAAGCCCCTTCAAATACAGAATCGTTTTTTGGAATTAAGAGATAAAAGTATGTGCTCCGTTATCATGCCGAAATGGGACACGGGACGTTAAAATGCAGGAAATACATCTAAGAAATGCTACATTTTCTGGGGGAGGACACCCAGACCCTCCACTTCAATGAAGACTCCCATATTTTTTTCATTGACAATCGGCAACCACGGCAACCATAATACATATGTATAGTTCGGCCCCTTTACTGGGAGGAATTTGAAAAACTGGCCCTCGTTGAAATATAATTGAATTCCTCTGACTTACAGGAAAAAAAAGCTTCTCTACCATTTCACACCCACAAGCACACCCTTTACTCAGCAGTGTCAGTCACACAGCATGCAGATGTCCGTGTCCATATGACCCACTAACCGACTGGCTGTGGAAATAACCACACATGATTCCTGCTTGTGTTCCACTGGATAAATATAGCCCATCCAATAGCAAACATACATGCATGCATGCCATGCACGCACACATATACACATACACACACCTACTCCGACATACAGTATCTCCACACATCATGCACAGATCATTGCAGTAGAAAAGATGGCACACATAGGCAAATAAGACCACAGGTGCACAAGCACACACACACACACACACCCACGCACATACAGACAATGTTGATGTTGAGAAACTTACATGTACCTTCGGGTGTATTGCTCAAGAAAAATTACAGCTGAAAGTTGATTGACTTATGAGTTATTCATCATTTAACACCTGAGCCTAAATGCGTGCAATACAACATCCATACACAAGCATTTGCAATGAGACAACATACACATGTACAGCAGACACAGACATAATGCTGGGCAATTTAACACAACATTACAGCATTTCAAAGTGGGAGCATACAGTAGTAGTCGTGTTGTGCATAGTGACAATACATTGCCTATCGAGTGCAAAGCTGCATGCAACTGGAAACCGTCTTGATCCAGTGTGTGTGTGTGTGTGTGTGTGTGTGTGTGTGTGTGTGTGTGTGTGTGTGTGTGTGTGTGTGTGTGTGTGTGTGTGTGTGTGTGTGTGTGTGTGTGTGTGTGTGTGTGTGTGTGTGTGTGTGTGTGTGTGTGTGTGTGTCCACTGAGGAGTGTGTGTAGTTGACCCTCACCTTAATAGGTTTGTCCATATCTTCCCCACACAGACTCCTTAAGGGGATTTTAAAGGGCCTCCAACTGGGGTTCAGATTATTTTTCACCACCTGTGGAAACAGATTATTCATAAATATCTGAGTAATTAAAACCACAGTTGTGATCCCATCACATCACAGCATGATAACTCTGGGAAATCACTTGAAACGTTTTTTTATCAAAGAATTTATGGCATGTTCGAGAACAATATGTGGGGGGAAACCTGTAAGACTCCTGCCTATCTACCTACCTAAGCCTTGCAGTCAATTTAACAATTAGACTAAGGAAAATATCATGAAACACGACAGTACGAAAAATGTATTAAAAGTTGTTAATTCGTACAAATGATCTTGGCTTTAAGATATGGTCTAATAAGGGTATCAATAAAATATCAGATCTTTATGACAACAACTTTCTTTTAAGTTTCACTGTCAAGCAAAGATTTAACATTGATGGCAAGCATTTTTTCAAATAATTGCAGATTAGACATTTTATAAAACAAACTCAAAACATGCCCTCCCTGAACACAATTGAAATGATAGCTGTGAACTATTGTGGCAGACCTGGACTCATTCCTAGATTTTATCACAATATCATTGCAAAATCATTAGAGTCCTCAGATGATAAAAGGCACGCCTGGTGTCTAGATCTTTAAGAAGAAATAACTGATGAAGAATGACAGCACGTATGCTTACAAAGCCAAGTTCAAACAATAAATACACAATTTAAGTTACTTCAGTACAAATGGCTGATGAGAACATATATTACTCCAGTAATACAACATCGTATTGATCCTAACACACCTGATCTATGTGTTAAATGTGGTACACAAAAAGGGACTCTATTTCATTGTCTTTGGGAATGTTCCATTATCCAAGAATTTTGGAAGGAGATAATTGAGACTTTGTCTAAGATAACTGATACACATCTTCCATTGTGTCCTACGCAGTGCTTAATTTGTGAAGCGGGAGGTCCCGGAGCACAGAGGATGGGTGGCTCCCCCCCGAGGGGAGGGTCTGTGATGTCTTTCCATGAGGTTCCATCCAAGCTTCCGGAGCTCTCGTCTGAGGTTCCGGAGCTAGCTCCCCCTTGCTCCCCCTCAAATTAAGCACTGGTCCTAAGCTTTGTATACTGGGACTTTTCCCAGAAAATTGTACCCTCAGTAAGTATGAGAAATCAATGGTCATATACTGTATACTTGAAGCAAAACACAAAATAGCTCTTTCATGGAGATCTATGTATAGGCCAAGTAAGCAAATGTGGACTAAAGGACTTTCACACTGTATAGCCATGGAGAAGTTGACATCCGTCATCAAGGGGAAATATAACACATTTATTAAGATCTGGGATTCCTTAATGGAGTTTTTGGAGAGAGGGGGTTTGTCTGAAATTGTATAACCCATTTTCTTTTTTTCTTTTGCTTATGTTATTACTTTTTTTTACTGTCTTCACATTGTTAATCTCAAGATTTTGTATCTACATACTGTTATGCTTGAAGATTACATCTGTCAACGTGCCTTCTTGTGCTCTTTTTATTTTGTTTCTATTCTGTTTTTGTATGTGGTTGTTTGCTAATTAAAAGGAAAAAATAATAAAGATATTTGTCAAAAGAATAAAAAAATGTTAATTCTTTTATTCATGTGACTAAGTGTTGCTACATGATAGTTCAACAAACAATTTGGTAACACATTTTGATATGCACTTTTGCAACAGTTTCAGGTTTTTTGATTGATGGGAAACAAAACGATGAAAGAGGCTATCGCCTGCAACAGCCCTCCATACAACAGACTTCCGTCCTCATGAAATTAGCTGACTGACTTCCTCCTCGCCTGGCCTGCGAGCAGCATCAGCATCTCTCACCAGTACAGCTGATGTAGCTGACACTTGTTGTGCTAAACACATTGCTTAACAGATGCTCATAACAGGCCCACTACTGTCAGCCTTGCTGGCCAGGCCCAGGGTTCTGTCGATAAGTGTTGCTTTGCCAAACACAATTACCAGTGGGCTATTAACATAGTCCTTACCCCTTCCCTAACCACTAATCCGGAAGCAGTGTGCAGAGCAGAGCAATGGATAGGCTATATCGAGATGACACCGGGACAAAACTCTTCTGGAAGGTCTGCTCTCCTCAATACATACAAGATCATCATGGGAACCAAATTCTGGGCAGCTCCTTCTTCCTGGGCGCCAGAAAACTGACCTCTTTGTCCAGGGCCCTTTGTTATAGACCTTATGGTTTATAACTATAAGTCATATACAACCAGAACCTAATTTGTACTGGGTAGTACAATGCACGTTAAACGGGTTACTTAAATGAGAGCAGACTCCTGGTGGGTAAAAGGATGGTCTTGACAGATTGTGAAGTTCAAAGATCGCAAACTGCCATGTATACGGCATGATTTGTTTGTTTTCACATGGCAGGTGTCATGGCACTACTCTCCCCAGCGGTGCTATAAAGTGTAGCTTAGGAGACAGAGAGAGAGAGAGAGAGAGAGAGAGAGAGAGAGAGAGAGAGAGAGAGAGAGAGAGAGAGAGAGAGAGAGAGAGAGAGAGAGTACCTCTGTCCGGTGAGCAAGCTGCCATCCCGAGTCCATTTGTCTGTAGAACTCCAAGTAAGGATCTGACTTTCCGAAGAAATCCTATATAACAGTGTAATATAATAGTGTAATAAACAGTATAAAGGAACCTTAGGAGGAAGAAAGGAATATGATCTTCCATTTTGAAGGAAAACGACAACTGTGAATAACGTAACTTGATCCGCTAATTAAGGTTACTCACAAACAGACTAACATTAGTTAGCATGACACAAACTGGCAACACATTATCACAATCAAAGACAAAGACGATTCAAAACAAATATTAAAAAATCAGGTCAAACTGCTTGGCAAGTTGCTAAGCAAGTTGGTAGAGATGGACATGTTCAAAGCCTATGGAAAAAGACAACCACCCATATCCTTCCCTTCTTCCACCCTCTGTAAATGATTAAACAGGTGAGCTGTAAAATGTTCAAAACTTCCCTTCAGTGATATCCAACCAGCATGACAGAGAACAAGAAATTTCAGAGAGCTGTTCCGCTAACCTTGTTGTCAAGTTTCCTGGCTTCTGCCTCAAAGTTCACCACTCTGTTATCCTTGATCTCTTCAGCAGAAATCTGAAGGGAGACATAAAAATCAGTTGCTTTACAAAGAATGAGCATTTGACAAATATGTATGGTACATTTGGATTGTCTCTGCTGCTGTTTCCGAGTTGAAAAGGAGCTTCTAGTCACTATATTAAGTCCTTAGCAGTAATATGTAGCTTCACAGTCCCACTGAACGAGTGAGGAGGTTAAAAAAAGTGTCCAGCCGTAAAACGTGCATTAAATGATGTCAGTGGAAAAACCAATGCAAATGATATTGCAGCAAGAATATCCAGTTGGTCCAGTCTCTTTTTTTTTCCAGAGCATTGGCAGACGGGCAAGGGGAGTCAGAATGAGCAACTATTTTTAATACACTTCTAATGGAATAACGTATTTGGGAAAGTTTGACAACGGGGGACCAGTGTGCCTTGTGTTGCATAGTATTATAATGCTTTGAGAAGTACTGTACTGTATATGTTATGTAACAAGTTAAAACGAAAACAGAGTGCTCACTCATAGACAACAAATACTGTAATTTGAAACTAGATCCATTGAGTGTCACATAATACATCCAACATTAACAGCGAAGAGATCTCAGGGTGTGTTAATGTGTTAACTACAGCCATGCTCTAGTGCGTTACCGTGATGGTTCCTTTTCCTGCAGGCTTCTTGTTCTTCAGAACCAATGGACGGGTCAGCTTTCTACTGGACACAACCTGAAAGGACACAGGCAGACAGTGATGATGTACAGACGCAGTCTGTTGTGCAGTATTGCCTTTATTACCACCAGTATTGCCTACTTTTTCTGTTGATAGATATGCCTTTGTCCTGCACCTGGCCTCAGTGAGGTGGCATGTGCGTACATTCACTCGTCGTCTACCACAGGCCACATACAGTATATCACGAAAGTGAATACACCCCTCACAGTTTTGCAGATTTTTGAGTATATCTTTTCATAGGAAAGCATTACAGAAATTTCACTTTGACACAATGATTAGTGACCTTTTAACAACATATTTAACTGCTTAAATTTCTTGTTCACTCAGAAAAAAACAAAATACAGCCATTAATGTTTGAACATGTACTCACAAAAGTGAGTACACACCAAAGTAAAATCCGGTAGAGAAGGGGCTGTGTTGTGTTTATCTTGGTCTCTTCAGATCACACAACATGGTTCCAGTGATCCATATCCTTACTCTGTTCATCTCTCTTGAGACCAAGATAAACAAATTTGCTTTAGATGGTGTCAAGCATGTGTGGTGGTAAACAAGTGAGTTTTACAAAAAAGGTGTAGCCTCTCCATAGCCAAGCATGGTAGTGGGACTGACATGGTTTGGGGATGCATGAATGTTGTCAACATTGGCAATCTGAAATACACCTAAAAGAAACATGCATGTCATCATGCACTGTGACTACTGAAGCAGATCCTGATATTCTCCATAGGATTGCATTCACATCTCACACCAATCTATTTAAGCCAGATGCAGACTCAAAATGTAAAAGTTCAATGCAAAGAAAGGTTGAAACGCACACTGATGACCTCCCTTTTCATCCCTTTTCATTTTGTTTCAATTCGAGACGATTCAAGCCAACACAGCCCCTTCTCTACCGGATTTTAATCTGGGGTGTACTCACTTTTGTGAGTACATGTTCAAACATTAATGGCTGTATTTTGTTTTTTTCTGAGTGAACAAGAAATCTAAGCGGTTAAATATGTTGTTAAAAGGTCACTAATCATTGTGTCAAAGTGAAATTTCTGTAATGCTTTCCTATGAAAAGATATACTCAAAAATCTGCAAAACTGTGAGGGGTGTATTCACTTTCGTGATATACTGTACCCACATGTTTAATAAAACTAGGGGTCGACCGATACAGGTTTTTTAATGGCCGATCCGATACCGATTTTTTTCCCCATGGCCCATGGCCGATACCCGATTTCCGATACCCGATTTCCGATACCGATATGGGTTAAAAAAAAAAGTTTAAAAAATGACAAATATTCCAGGTCTCAAGTTAAAAATAAATAGCCATTTATTTAACATAATCAAATTGAGGTAGAACTTTAAGTAAAAAACAATGAACAATGAACAACCAAGTAATACAAAAATAAAGTGTCTTGGTGCTTTTATAAAACCTGAATAACATAAAATAATAAATATTTCAAGTGACTGAACTGACGTTAAGAACAAGTAACAAAAAAATGTAAAATAATAGTAATAACAATAAATAAACAAAAATGTGCATGACAGACTCTTAATAGTCTTTAGTTGTGTAAAAAAAATAAAAATAATAATAAATAAACAAAATTGTGCATAATCTGCATGAAAGACTCTTGTAAATGACGCTGGGTGCGTATCGGCCGTATCGGCCATGTGTATCGGCCGATGCCGATACACCTGAACAACGCTAATATCGGCCCGATATATCGGCCGGCCGATATATCGGTCGACCCTTATACTGTACATGGACATGTGCTGTTCCATTATATTGTCAGTCCTGGCATTTAGTGATCGCGACTTCCTAAAAAGTTGTGCAACTGAAGTAACAGCACAATGGGGCAATTTACAGCGGATACATCATGACATTAGTGTACAGTACACAGTGCCATGCGTATGTTTTTTGCCCCCCTACTGATATTTTACTTTTTTTTGCATATTTGACACACTTTTTTTTTTTAGCATTTTCAGATCACCAAACAAATGTATGTAAACATTAAACAAGGATGACCCAAGCGAACAAAAATGCAGTTTCTCAGTGATTATTTCATTTGTTAAGAGAATAATCCCATAAATCTTGCATGAGCCCCACTCAATGGATCAGTTGGGGGGCAAAAACATGCGGCACTGTATGAAGTAAAAGAAAAAGGGAGCATACTCTATCATTGTCCTGATTAAGAATTTAATACTATAATATTCACTGGAAGGAAATGTCTACACACAACCACAAAGCTGTTATTGTAGAAAGGTATCAATAGATATGTTTTAAAATGTATGAATTCACAACTTAAAACGTAAATGAATATGAGAATACTCACAGTCACGGGCATATAACAAAAAGGGATGTGTCTGTCTCTATTTCTGTATTCAAAATATGTCATACCTGGCCAAGTGTGCACTCAAACTCCCCAAGAAAGTCGTCGTCACTTAGATCCACCGTTGCGTTGTCAATGTCATAAATGCCAAACTTAATCTTCTGCACCACCTCAAAATAGTAGTCCAACAGAAATTTCTTGGCGAACTTTGGGTTGAGGCAGTTTTGTACTTTCTCAGTGCGGCCCACCTACAGAGTGAATTGTCAATGAATTAGGTTTGTTTACAATAAATAATGATGATGATGATATTTTCAATCCTGTCCAGGTTGCAAGTTGAGAATGTCTTACCTCGAACCACTGCGATGAGGATGAGTTCATTAACAAGACACACAACGGGTCAGACTTGGACGTGACATCTCTGTCCAGCAGATTCTCACAGGACACCGTCAGTTCCACCTTTGACACGCACTGCTGCGCCATAGCCTACCTATTGCCAACAACAGATTCAAGATTCTTTTGAATGGTCCCGAAGGAAATTTGTCTTGGACATACATAGCTACCACATACACAACACTGATACACATGACGCCAAAAAACAATAAACAAAACAATATACACATGTTTTCCATTCTCTCCACTCTCCAAAACTGGACACTTAAACAGCTAGACTATTGACTATAGCCTACAGTACAGTCATTGGTCTCACACGAAATGACTCACACAAATCCATCAGCACATGCCATGGATGACAGCAGATCCTTTAACTGTCCATGTCACTGAGCAATCATCTTTTGACAATATACGTTTTACTGCCACAGTAGCTCTATTCATGCGCTTTCTTACAGGTGGCCCACTAGGTTTGCAGTAGTAGCAGAGAGACCAGAATCTCTGGTAGTAGTTGTAACCTATTTAGGCCTACTCTCAATGGTTGTGACAGTAGCTTAGTAGGCCTAGTAGGATTAGTAGTGGTCGTAGTAGCCTAGTAGTAACACAGTGGTAGGCTAATGGTGGTGGTGGTGGTGGTAGACAGTAGATAGCTTTTCACTGTTTTGACATGAAAAGGGCAATTTCTTGTGTTGATCATGGATGTGATAATAATCAACATCTGGATGCAAATATCAACAACCACAGTAGACCTACAGGCACGTGGATCTGTAATGTTCTTTACATTCGACTGAAGTATGGTTGGCGAATGTTGTCCCTACCTCAAAGACTGTCAAATCCAAAGCACGAAACATAAGCTACGATTCGAGTGAAGAAGTTAGGGGAAAGAGAAACGTGAAGTTGCTGTAATCCGACGCAGTCATTTGTACAAGTTAGTAAATAAGAACGAAATATCAAAACTATTTAATAGAACTAAGAAACATATTAAGATTTCGCGTTGCCATAGGTGGCACGTAAACATTAGCTTCGAAACGAGAGACAAACAGGATTGCAATCCACACATTTACCATTTCAGCACTTAACCTACAACAACTATGTTAATATAAAAATAAATAAACTTAGACACATGCATGCCCACACGTACCTGTTAAATTGGTCAGGATCGCCTGAAAATAGCTGGAAAATATGACAACTGCCCTGCTTCTGCTCACGGTGTCGTAAATGGTACCCCTGATGATGTCATAAATTGGGCTGGGCTGGAATGTACAAAGGCGGAGTTTCGAACAGATAGAATAGAAACACAAGCTGTAAAAAAAAGTATATGACGAACTCAACGATACTGGTGCAATGTTTCTAGAAGACGGCACCCAGACCATTTAGTCTGTGAACAAGCCACATCTTTTCACTCCCATTGATCGCATCTGATAGCATTACTGGATAGCATTCATTTTCCACAGCACTTTTCGTACAACATGCATGAATCCAACTTCTGCTGCGGGTTGCTTGGGAGATCATTGACTTGAATATTATAGACACAGAGCCTACTACCGGTATTTGGATGGTGTGCATTTTATTCTCAGTATTACAGTAGGTGAACGACTCATTATAGTTTTTTTTTTTTTTTTAACAAACGGGACATCAAAAGAGGGTACTGAAACATGGTTTTGACTGCGGAACTAAGTAACAACGAACTGATTCCACACGTGCAAGGAAACACGTTACTCATGCCACTAGCGTTATCATAAAGAACCGTCATCAATGTAAAATGCATAGAACGTAAACAATCTATGGTAAAGTGTGATTTATGTTCAACAACACGTTGAACAAAACTTTAGTTAAAAGATCGGAAGAACAGCTGACCGCAGTGGGCGTTGCAGTTCACGAACGCCTCCTGACGGCCACGGACTGTCAACACTAGGCTGAGAGGTGTCCTGTCTTCAGCTAGTAGTTTTAGTGGTAGCTTGTGAAGTCATGGCGACATCAAGCAGTCTGCGGTCTGCTGCCCGGCTTGTCTTCCCATTCAGCAAGACTTTCCGCTCGCGCTCGGCAATAACAAGACAGCCTCTATGGTTTAAAGGACATGCAGGGGTATGTGCTCTCCAAACGTGTTCAATGTCAAGGAAGTATGTGTGTTGCAGTTATGTATCGATTTAGGGCAAAGGGCATCCGATCGCCAAACAACCTCGCCAAACCATGTAGCAGCTCGTAAAACTAGACATAAAACCCTATCGATTGTTGAACAGTCTCTGTTGCGAAATACATGTTGTTACCAAATGTTGGAGTTGTGTGTGTTGAATGTAAATGGAAAAATACTATTTGTTTATCCAAATACCCAATGTAAACAAACGTGATGGTATCGTGTTTAAGAAGGGAAGCAAACTTGTGTAAAATGTTTTTGAATGCAGAAGAACTCAGGAGTCCCAGCCTCGGTAGCTTGGTTGGCTCTAAGCCCTGACATGGGGTTGCCTTTAGACTAGACTGAGGCGTTGAAGGCTATTATCGGTCAGTTCGGGGAGTCTGGTGTGGGAAACTGACCTGACCTGGCTGTAAAATTAAACAAAGAGCTGCTCTTTCGGTGATGCACACATCCAGGCATTTACCCTGTGCATGCATAACTGTGTGTGAGAGAAGGCATCCCACTTGTACATTGTAATCAACCCTGTAGTAAATGTCACTTTAGATAGAAATGTTACAGACGTGTAATGTTACTAAATTGTAATGTGCGTGTGTGTGTGTGTGTGTGTGTGTGTGTGTGTGTGTGTGTGTGTGTGTGTGTGTGTGTGTGTGTGTGTGTGTGTGTGTGTGTGTGTGTGTTTAGGCTGCTGGTGGGGCCTGGCTGCTCTCTGTACCTGCTGTGTGCTATCTGGGGGGTGAGCTGTACCGGAGATTACACAAGGCAGCCACGGTCTATGCACTGAGTCCTGGTGAGTTTCATTTCATTTTATATTACACATTATATTACATTACATTACATTACACTTTGCTGATGATTTTATCTGAAACGACTTTTAGCCATTTGCAAGGTTAAAGTCCCTGGAGCAATGGCATCCTGTTCAGTCCCAAACACCTGAGTCTCAAGCATCCACTCCCTCAGTCAGGACCTTGTATTTCACATAACACTGTCTGAGCATCCACCATTCACACGTATTTTAAGGAGTAGGATATACTCAAATTGACATGCACACAGGGAGGGATGAAAGACAACAGGAATAGGTGCTGAAATCAGCCATGATGGAACACTTTATCTTTTTGAATGTTTTTGCATCGATTTGATTTAATAATGGCCCTGCATGTAAAATCATGGAACTGGTATACTGCCTCTGTGTGAACATTTTGCTCAAATGTGAATAAAAAAAGCCTCCTAGAAAACCCAGCATTAGTATTCACATCTGAAAGCCAGAAGGTGGGTGGCGGGCATGGGACCAAAGTGTTTCATAAAAGTGCGTGCATGGACATGCTCCAATGAGGAGTTGTTTTTGGAAAACATCAAGCATATCTACTTCACATCTAGAGATGATTGGATGCGTGGTGCACAGTGCACAGTAGTGTTGGTTACAATGGGGATTTTTTTTTTTGCATAACGCATGTAGTGTTGTGTTGTCATGGTAAGTACAGAGGTGTAGTAAAAAAAACCCTCATTGGCTACTCATTAGGTGCACGGTGAAGTGGCACTACGTGTCCTCAAGGTTTGTTGTGTACCACCTTTGCAGCTTGTCTAGCAATCAGTATTTGAATCACTCGAATGAAACCAAGTCTTCTTATGATTTTTACTTAAAGAACTCAAAAAATACATTTACATAAGAAATTAAAAGTCTCGGTACAGATTGGTCAAAAAACTGTGTTGCTTCCATCTCATCCAGCTGCAATCTGACCTCGAACGTGCATACAAGCAATATTAAATTCGCATTACGTAGTGGGAGCCAACATTACTTTCTACAATAATCCTTTTATACTTACCAAGTTATGAATTCTAGAAAATATCAAAATTACTACGAATTCCTTAACCCATTGTGTCCTGGAGACACATATACGCTGCATTCAGGATTTTGAGATTTGAGCTGCTTTATTAAATATGTGGGTATGTTAGAGCTGAATGAACACATTCTAATGCAAGAGGAGGGTCTTGGCTTTTAAATGTAACTCATTTCATGTTTGTATGTGCTTCGGAGGCTGAGATATTTCGGATTTAATAGGCAGAGGGCACCCTTTCCCATAAAGGGCTTAGGACAAAATGGGTTAAAATTTAAATTGTAGCATATTTAAACATTTGTGACCTAAATTATTTTTCTACATGAATTCCTCATTAACTGTCTCTTACACAGGGCAATAACTGGTGTGCAATAACCATGTAATATCATTAACAAGTGTTGTACTTAAATCATGAACTACTTCTAATCCTATTTTATTCACTTCTGGTCTGTGTGTTGTGTTTGCAGTAGAGGAGGTCCTTGAACAGGCTGACTACCTGTACAGCTCTGGAGAGACGGAGAAACTGCACCAGCTTCTTCTGCAGTACAAGAACAGGTATGTGGCAATTATCCAAGCGTGTGTGTGTGTGTGTGTGTGTGTGTGTGTGTGTGTGTGTGTGTGTGTGTGTGTGTGTGTGTGTGTGTGTGTGTGTGTGTGTGTGTGTGTGTGTGTGTGTGTGTGTGTGTGTCTGTATGCGTGCATTCATGCGGTCTTGCATCTGGAAAGAGGACAAAGACATACTTGCATCCAAGCAGGCACACACAACTGTTACCTCAGGAAAATACTGTATGTGAATGGTTAGAGAAGTTCTTTTTATAGGCGCAATTTACGACTAAGGGACGGTATACAGAACGCATTAGCGTAAGCAATGGGTGTTAAATACTGGAAGAATCGCTCACAAGGTGATACAAGCATGAAACTTGGCACAAGTGTTCATTAGGACATGCTTATCAATGTCAGGGGTGGAGGCACTCAGAATTCCATGTTGCCTAGCAACGGTTGCTAGGTAAAGCACTTTCCCTAGCAACCAGTATCAATTATGCCATTTCTGATTGATTTTGTGGTATGAAGGCATCTGTGCCCTGAGACATTGTCCTAAAATCACTGTAGCAATTCTTCAAGAAGTTATATGGCAAATATGTACCATAATGACCCCTTATGATGTAATTTTATCCACCCAAAATCATTGTTATTATGCGAATAATTCCATGTTAAATGATAATGTCTTTTTAAAATCATATCAAGTGAAACTGGCTTTACAAATGTTTCTAGGCCTATCTTTAAATACATGTACCAAATACTGCCAACTGACCAGGCAAAAAAAAAAATCAGGAAGAAAGAATGCATACAGTATAGTACATGATACATACGTGCTGTGTTGAGAAGTGTCATCTGACAGTGATCCTCATGCTTACCCCAGTATTATTCATTATTATATCCAAAACTAAATGGACTAATATATTTAGGATGACTGTAAAATTCTTTCAACCTAAAGGGCCTAATTATATGTCAAGTTAAAGATAAGTTACATTCAAAACAACAGATAGTATTTGGAATGCAAAGACATGTGTTTCTCTCTATACTGGTCAGGTTAATAATATTACACCCCTCTACTTAGCGTATATTGTATTTACAAAGTTAAAAGTACCAAACTTTTCATTTCTATATAACACTAGGCTATAATATTTCTACTATCAATTGGCAGAATTTCACTGCCATCAGCATTGTTTTCTTACAGTCAGCTTTGTGTAGTCAGTGCATTTGAGATGCGCATAAACACATAGTCTTGACATCTGCTCTATCAAGAACACTTCAGCAACTCTGGACAATTTGCACTGGTTTTAGGCAAATTTGACCAAAGAACCTTCCACCATGCTGAGCCAGTCCATCCCCACTCAGCCAGAGAGGGCAACTGCTGATACAACACTACATGCCTGCATAGCAATAGCCAACTGCCCTCTTGATATGCTGTGGCAGGATAGCCTTGGTGAGTGGGAGACATTGGATCGCAACTGTTTAGAGAAGCCTTCTTGAGATAGAATCACAGAACTCACACCTTGACCATCTCTTAGGGAGGTGTGACATTAACAACTGTAGAGAGAAATGTATGAATCCTCACTATACCCTACCTCAAGACCTGAAGATGATACTTATGCATTATGAATGTGTATTCCCTATGTTTGTCTAGTAATTGATACAATAAAGATGTTTGTGTCACAAGTCTTATTTTCTCTCGCTGACCCATGGGCACCGGAGGAGGTGCGACAGGCAGCAATGCCCAGCAGGTATTAACAGCTACCTGTACAATCCTGATGAGGAGTGAAATGTTCCTTGAGCATTGTTCAAGAGTAACCCAGTCATAGATGAAGGTGTTTAAAGACCACACACATTCTTCCCAAAGCCCTCACCATTTTGCCAGATTCACAAACATCAGCTATGGCAAAAGACTGAAATTGGTTTCCATAGTGTTCACAGTCTGAGTTCCACAGCTAATAGTCTGAATGTATTGTGAGTAAGTTTGCATGCATGATGAGATATGCTTATGCTATATGCTTATGCTATAATTACAGTAATATCAATGGTACACCACACTGACCGCTCAGCACCACATAGACTAGCCTAGTTTGAAATGAATATTCTTCCCCAAAGCTGTCACTAAAGTGAACTTACACTTACTGGAATGTATTCATCTACAGTATAAAGGACTGTGCACCTCGTAGGGAAGCTCAAATCTCAGTATACTTTGTATAATGACAATAAAGGCTTTCTGTTCTATTCTATTCTATTCTATTCTATTCTATTCTATTCTATTCTATTCTATTCTATTCTATTCTAATACCATTGCTCTCAATGCGACACCACACAGGATGCCCAGAACCAGAATATGAACTTGTTATATTTCCAAGTAGCAGAATTTCAATGGGCCCCAACCTGGCCACCCCATGGTCAAAACTGTCCTGATGTAGAGGAACCAACTTGGATTGCTTTCCTCTCAGCTTTCCTCTCTTTGCACAGCTCTCCATCTTATGTATGGATCGAATGTTTGTATGAATTGAAGAATATTTTGTTTTAATTTACAAAATACCAAGTGTCCCAACTTTTTGTAAACCAGTTTGTATCTTAATATTGTAGCACCCAACTCACTATATGTATATAGTGATTAATAAAAGGCTACCAGGACATGTCAAGAATAACTTTGCTAGGTCACAATTTACAACACAGCACTGTCCTAACTGTATTCATGTATGCTTTTTGTCTTACCAGAATGTTCAGTTTTTTTACCTCTGAATTGGCTTTACTAGGCTCATGTATAAAGATAAAGACAGGCCTGATGTGTACTGAGACATATAAACCATATTGAGACATTATGTCTTCAAAAAGTAAATTGAAGTGTAAATTGTATTTTTCACATAATTGACTTAAATGGAAACAAAATGACATCAAAGGGGCCATTGTCACACGTTGCTAATGTATAACCTCTTGAAGGATTCATGTAGTGATTTAGGACACACGGTCAATATTCAAACATCACAATACCACATAATTGCTCGGAACCTGTTTTCATTGATGCTGGTTGCTACTGTAAGGAAAAGGGTGCATATTTGTAATATGGAGCCTTTCTCAGCATTGCTACAGTGATTTTAAGACAATGGCTCAGGGTACATATGCCTTAATACCACAAAATCAATTAGAAACTGCATAATTGATGCTGGTTGCTAAGGGAAATGCTTTGCCTAGCAACCGTTGCTATGCAACATGGAATTTTGAGTGCCTCTAATATGTCACATGCCATTTCTAACACCTGCCCACTCAAAGCCTCTTTTGTTGGAGTGCAGCTGAGCATAGTTGCAATGTTTAGTCATCAGCTGCCCCTGACCTGTTGGAACAGCCCCACCAGGCTGCAAAAAGGAAGTTAAAAAAAGATTGCACAACTGCTCAGCCAAACGCACATTTAGTACACTGTAAAATGTTGCATCCAGTTAAATGTAAAAAGGTAAGTTGCCCTGCAGCCTCAGGTTGAGGCTTCACTCAATTCGAGGCTCTCTCAAGTTGAGTTAACATACAAACTTAAGGCAGCAGGGCAACTTCCTTTTTTGTGTTTAACTGACTGCAATGTTTTACAGTGTAGAGCAGAATGAATGAATGAATGAATGAATGAAAGAATGAATGAATGAATGAACCAATAAATGAATTTATTTCTTTGCACCATTATTTATCCTTCAATTGCATGCAACGAAAGAAGTTCATCAGCATGAAGGAAAGGGCTCCCCAAGTGAAACTAAGTGTAAGCTTATAAGACGGGGCCCATAGTACAGAATAAGTCATTCGATGAGTGAAGAAGATACTTTATGGATTCTAAAAGAAAGTAGGGTAATTGACACAAAGGCGTTGTCTGGGTGGGGAATAACATACACTCACGTTTACTCCTGTCGTTCAGCGATGACGCAGAGTGTCTGTGGAGGTTGGCACGGGCGTGCCGGGACCTGGCTCTGATGTCACACGTAGGGGCGGAGCAAAAGAAGCAGCTGACCTATGAGTCGCTGGAGTACGCCTCCCTGGCCCTAGAGAAGAATGAAGCCTGCTTTGCCGCTCACAAGGTAAACACAGACAGAGTGGTGGAAGAGAGTCATGTAAGGTAACAGGTTATGGCTCTGAATCTGAAGAGCTGTTCACTGGAATTATCCCATCCCTCATGAAATTACATATTGACATGTAGTACACCCAGGGTGCCAGTGCCACTTGTAGGGAGGCACTTCCATAGAGTTCAGATATCCCTAATCCCGCACCTCTGTGAAAATAAATATCAGTAAAGTTAGTACCTGGAGACAAGGACTTCATTGCAATTAATGCAAGCCAGATATTGCAACAAAAAAAATGATATTTTCTCAATAGTACTTTGTTTCATCTCTGCCCCAAAAGGCAAGCCCGCTTCCAGCATTTTCTGTGAGAATGCAATCTAGTTTTCCTAGTATTTGTCCCTCTGAAGTTTTTTCTCTTGTCCTCAACAAAAACTCGCCTTACCTGGCCCTTGATTATATTACAGTTGTTATACTCTCAATTGAAAGTGCTTCTCTCACCGCTTTGTACCGTAAGTACAATAATCTAAGACTGTTGTTTTGCTTTTTGTTAGTGGTATGCAGTGTGCCTTAGTGACATAGGAGATTATGAAGGAGTCAAAGTGAAAATCGGGAACTCCTACATCATCAAAGAACATCTAGAGGTTAGTACATATTTATGACGTACTTGTAAAGACTTGTAAAGAGGCAAGCATCATCATGTCAACAATGCACAGCTAACTGAACTTCCTTTTTTCTACTGTAGAGGGCAGTAGAGCTCAACCCTAAAGATGCCACCTCCTTCCACATACTTGGCTACTGGTAAGAACTGATCTTATCACTCTTTTCCCCCCAAAAGGTACCTCATATGTGCGTATAAGCACTTTTGGTGCTTTTGAAATTCATTTTTCTCTGCCTACACACATCTATAATCCAAGTAGGTCCCTCTCACTTTGTACAATCTAGATTGACCCCTTGTGGTAGTTTGACCTAAAATGTAATGATTGATTTCAAGAAATTGTGCACCTTGATCCAGAAAAGAAAACATTAGTTGTGTGTTATTTTTTTTCCATGACAGGTGCTATGCCTTTGCGGAACTCCCCTGGTACCAGCGCAAAGTAGCTGCCATGATCTTTGCCTCCCCACCCTCTGCCACATTCGAGGAGGTGAGATGATCATCCAAGCCCCTCAAATAGCCTAACTCTCTCTCACGCACATACATACACATACGTTTTTGCAATGCAGGAATGTTCTATTCTATACAGAGAGAATTCAACCAGGCGCTAAGGTGTATAAACCAGTCCAAAGGGGTGCTCTTGGGGTAGGGACTTCCAGGATAAACAAAAGAAAAGATCAGGTATTCAGGAGTATATCCAGAAGCTTACATGTATCTTAATTGTGGCTATTCATAATTAAATCCAGCATTCTTTCCATCACAACTGTGGTCTTCGTCAGAGCAAAGCAAACACAAAGAGAATATAGAATATTCACAAGTTTAAAAAGTCTAACCCTGGGGTTAAAACTTTTTTAAACTCATGAACATTCTTTGTTAAATGTATTTTCATCTTTCTATGGATGTACTCCTGAGTACCTGGGAACTTTTCTTTTGTTTATGTCCTTCTATGTTCAGAAAGGAAAAAACCTTCACAAATCCCACCAACTCTCACTGCAATGAGCAGTCAATACAAGTAGATCAGCGACTCATGTCTCATGTTAATAAAATGTAACTGTAATGTAATTCCCTTTTTCTTAACTCCCCTGATGCATCTCTGGATAAATCATTTTCAGTTTTAACTGTTGGAGCAACACAGATATGAAAGGCATTGAAACACCTCCCTTTCTAATGATTTGCAACATTTTGTCTTGTTTTGACCCTTTTCAGGCCCTTGCCTTTTTCCAGAAAGCAGAGGAAGGTACAGTCCACCTTTTACAAGTACACCATGTCACCACTCCCCTTTTGTAGCAATAATATAGCATAAACATTTAAAACATTGTAAAAGTAAATACGCTGAACATCTGTACTGTATGTATAAGTGTGTACTGTGATGGTTTCTTCCATTTCCCCTCACCACAGTCACATACATTTGTCTCCATTCCCCTATAGCAACAATGCCCTGTAAACATTTTTTTAAAATGATGTAACTAACCGTTGAACACAGTAAATAAAATAGGCTCAACAGATGTCTTGTAGAAGGTCTTTGTGTTTCTAACATTTTCCCCACACCACAGTCACATGTGACTTTGCCACCACAATGCCCCATAAACATTTAAAAAGCTGTAACAGTGTATGAACTAAGCCATTGTCTTTCATGAGGTTTTGTACCAGAATATTGTTTTGATTGGGTCTTCATTTCACCCTGGCAACAGTGGATCCCAACTTCTACAGCAAGAACCTGCTGATGATGGGCAAGACCTACATGAATATGAAAGACAACGACAACGCTGTGGCCTGGCTGACACGGGCGCGGGACTATGTCCCTAAGACAGAGGAGGACAAAGAGGTGAGCACCTTCTCTCTCGATCTCTCTCCCGCACTAAACGTTTAAGTCATTGACATTTTTCAGTAGCAGGCGTCAAGGTGGTGCAACCACAGCTAAATGCCACTATTGTATGAATTAAATATTTGGATTTTTATTAGATTCTCCAAGAAGCATATTCATTGCTTGTACTGCGTACTATACATTAATTACCCAGTATTAATCACAACAATACAATAACGGTGGCATTCGTTTTTTGGTTGCCCCACATGAAGTCCACTACTAAAAAACGTCACCCATGCGACACATACACTACAACAGCATGATAATTATAATTGCAATAGTGTTGACCTCAAAATTGAGTCTTAAACCCTTGTTGGCAGTGCTTTGTAACATTATGACAAAGTATATCTGTTCATGCACCCTAGTTATACTTCATCACCATAATACCCAACATGTTATGACATTGCATGTTGCATGAAAAGTCAGACTCATAACACAATTCCAAAAGCATACGTTTTACATTCCTTTTCATTGGAATGGTACAGATCTAAAAAAAATGGTCCATTATGTTCGGTCATATGCAGCATTATAAAATGTGACCCGTTTCGTTACCCGAATCAATGATGAACTGCTTTCTCCGCAGGTGCATAAGGAGGCTGTGGATCTTCTGAAGAAGTTTAAGGTTTGATGTCTCAACAGAAGAGCATCAGGCATACACTGACCACTTGGCATTGGCCACTGAGATTTGGATAGCTGGGATGATTTTGTGTAAATCTGCCTTAATGTTTGTTTGTTTGTTTTCCAAAAGTGCTTAATACTTACTCAATACTAAAAATGTTCTCCAAATGTATAATAAAAATCATAGTTTTGTAATACCTGTTTTCATAGTACTCTGTGATGACACCAAAAGAACATTCATGACCTTGACAAACTGTATTGTCCTTCACTGTTTTGCTCCATCAGCAGCATATGCCAAAATGTGGTTTAGTTACAAAACAAGCCAAGTTAACCCAGAGATTTGTAAACCACAAAGCCACAGGGACCTTGAATGATGAGTTATTATTTGCTCAGGGCTGGGGATACACTGGGTGTGTTAGTACATCAAAGACTCACCCAACTTAAGTTAGATACCACTATAAAAAAGGAACTGATCACATCAGACATAGCAAACATTCTTTAAAAAATAGCTTATTTTCAATGCTCTCTGGACTACCCTCAGAACCGATCATTGCTAAAAACAAAGTGTGTCCTTAAGCACTGCGATCACCCTGCTCCATACAAGCAAAGGCAAGAGAGGAAAGACTAGGCTGGTCGGACACATTTATTAAGTACATGTCTTCCACAGGCAGATCCAACCAAAACAGAAACAAAAAAATAAAATAAAATAAAATCACTCCCAACAGATTTAGACAGCCAACAGGGTTTTGGTGAATCCTGAGCACAGCGCACCTCCCCCACCGATTTGTTTTGTGTGGGTTTTTTTCTTCATCATCTTATTTTGTCTCAATGCATTCAACCCAATCAGTCAGTCAGTCAGTCAAAACAAAAAACAAAAAAAAATCAATCCATTAAAATGGGTAAAGCAGATTAAAAATTAATACTTTATACACATCATCTCCAGCAAAGGGGGTCAGTCTGTACAGTGTCTATCTACAGCTGATATGTTACACTGAGTTCTGAGAGGATGTGAGACTGCATGTGTTGGGAGCAAGGGGGGATAGTAGATGGTGGGGTGGGGTGGCATCTGCAAAGTCAGAAACAAAGGGGCTGGAGCAAGAGGCAGTTCAGGCACCTTGACCCAATGGGGGAGAAGTTGTCCTCCTCTTACAATCGTTTGTAGTTTGTCATCTTTTTTTGTTTGTTTTCCAAGAGGGCCAAAAAAAAGAGCATGACTCCTGGTGGTTGTCGCCATTGTCTGTTGGCTTGTAAGCGATCAAGGAAGGATGTCTGGCCAGACTAAGGCCAGTGGATACATGCAGAGGAGACATCAGGAGGGGGGGGGGGGGGGGGGGGTGGGGGGGGGGGGGGGGGGGGGTGGGGGGGGGGGGGGGGGGGGGGGGGGGGGGGGGGGGGGGGGGGGGGGGGGGGGGGGGGGGGGGGGGGGGGGGGGGAGAGAGAGAGAGAGAGAGAGAGAGAGAGAGAGAGAGAGAGAGAGAGAGAGAGAGAGAGAGAGAGACTTCTCCTGCCAGGCCTCAAAGGCTTGCCACGAGAGAGAGAGAAAGAGAGAGAGTGAGAGAGAGAGAAATTGCAGAGAGGAGGGTTGTCTTCGGGGGGTTGGATGTTTCTGGCCACGACTGCCGATTCACAGTTCAGACGACGAGACGGGCAGAGGAAGGAGGACAATCTTTTTTTTTTAAAACAACCAACGAGACTCCTTTTTGCGTTGAGGTGGGGGTGAGGAAGAGAAGCAGAAAGCGGTGGCTTGGACAACAGGCACATTTACTGCTCTGGGTGTATGCATGGTCGCAGGCAAGAGAAAGTGTGTGTGTGTGTGTGTGTGTGTGTGTGTGTGTCTGCGTTTGCTGCTATAGGACAACACAATAAGAGCGCAGTGAGACAGAAGTTCAGAGGTCATTGATCATGACCTCAGGGTCAAAGCAGACATCTCAAACATCACATGTCCCCTTCAGAAGCCCCTGGTTAAAAAGTTCTTTGGTGTGTGTGGGTGTGTGTGTGTGTGTAGTGTATTCTTGCATTGAAGACGCTGCTGTATACATAATGCTTGCATTTTCAGACAGTGCTTTTAAAGTTAGTATCCTGACCATGTTGGGTACAGGACGCCTTCAACAATATTAACGCAGACACAACCAAAGCAGGGACAAGAAGAGGACAGTATGCACACACGCACACACACACGTACAAGAGCACCTGCTTGACACAGCTGGGGATGGACAGAGAGAGAGAGAGAGAGAGAGAGAGAGAGAGAGAGAGAGAGAGAGAGAGAGAGAGAGAGAGAGAGAGAGAGAGAGAGAGAGAGAGAGAGAGAGAGACACACACACACACACACACACACACACACACACACACACACACACACTTAGTAAGGCCACCTCAGAGCTGTACATTCACCTTCGCACAACTTTCCTCTCACAAACACACACACACAAAAAAGTTGGATAATTGCTACGCACACACACACACACACACACACACAGACAGACACGTTTCATCGCACATTCAGAGACACCCCCCTCAGTGCGGTGTTGAATACTGCTGGGAGGGCGTGGCACCACTGCAGCAGTAGCAACCAGCCCAGCTGTCAATCAAGAATCTCTTGGCCGCTCTATAAAACTAGAGCCACGCAATGAGATAGATAACTCTATTTTGCACTCCCTCACTTTCCCACGTGCACACACGCAGACACACACACACACACACACACACACAGAATATGTCGCTCACACACACCCAATACAAGGACAAGCGGGGCTGGGGTGGTAGTGGCGGCGGTGGTCTGTTTTCTGGTTTGTCCTTTTAGGAGAAGCAGAGGAGCGTTTTGCTTTGCATAATCACAGCTATGGGAGCGGAGAGGAGTGGGGTGCCAGGCTAGAGTGGGGGGGTGGGGTGGAGGGGTCCAGCGGTGGCTTTAAAAGTCGTTAAAACATGAGGCTGTGGATTAAGATTTTGGTTTCTTTTGAAATGTGAGAATAGCTTATGTACATTGGTAAATATCTGTGCAATTCTTTTTTGCTTGTTTTTTTTTTTCTTTTCTTTTTTTCTTCCATTTGGTGAGTGGAGCTGACGGGGAGTAGGATGTGGAGGGGTGTGGCAGAAGAAGGGGGCTGGAGAGGGGGATGGTGTGAGGGCCCGTGGGGGTGGAGGAAGAAGAGCTGGGCTGTGGGGGGTGGGTCGCAGGATGGTGGGGTGAGCGTGGATATGGGGGGTGAGGGAGGCTCTACTCCTGGCCGAAGCCCTCCGTCTCCTCGATGGCAAAGAGCAGCTTCTCCTTGAGTTGCTCGTAGCTCTTGTACGGAGGAAGGTCCAGCCGGTTGAAACTGGAGGAGGAGGGAAGCACAGAACCAAAAAACAGTAAATAAATAAATGTTTGAAACTGGAATACTCTTTGTGGCTGAAACGGCACTCAGTTGCTATGCTTACATGAGACATTTAATTCAGAATTATCTCACTTAAATTCTGAATAAAGGTTAATTCCACTTAGAAAACATCATGTAAACACTTGACAATTCAGAATGAAATGAAAGACCAAAGTAAACTCAACAGAACAATTGAATTCGGAATATTAATTCGGAATCAATAACGTCATGTAAAGAAAGCTATTGTTTTGCAGTGTCAGTACTGACCAGGTATGACTGCGAGGAAGCCAGGTGTCCTTGCCGACCTTCTCGATGCAGAACTTCTGCGGCCCGTTGCTGCCTGCAGGTGGCGCAAGAAACCACAAAAGCACAGTCAGAACAAAATGCATGTAGAAAAAAAGAAGCATGATCAAAATACAAAACACAAGAGAAAAACTGTTGTGTGGCTGTGTGTCTGTGCATTATGTGTGTCAGCATGAATTGGTGTGTGTGTGTGTGTAGGGGTCTAGGTCATAGAGTGCTTTACCCATGAGCTCCGCGAAGCCCCCAAGGGGCAACCTGCACGTGCCCGTCACAAACTGCATCAGACGAAGGCGCACCTCGTTATCCACCTCCTTCACCATCTGGGAAACACACACAGGAACACAAGCACACGATCAAAACACAACTCTACAGGACACAAGCATTTTCATTAAGTGTGTGTGTGCGCACGCGTGTGTGTGTGCGTGCATCTTGTGGCAGCCAACATGGCATCTCTGCACATGTGCAAATCAAACTACCTTCTCCTGCCCTTTCCTAGTCCCCCTGTCCTCTTAGCTTGGTGTTGTTACACTTCCGTGGAGAAAACAAAGTTTCCCCGCTGCCAACATTTGAGTGGCTTTTCCCGCTTTTCAACATCTCAATTGCAAATGAGAGAATGAGAGGCCTTTCAGTTGTGGTTTATTCATATTGAGTGAAAACTTCTATCATCAATGACATCAAGCCTTGTGTCACAAGGGCAAAGGGAAAGAAGTAAGTAAGTAAGTAATGTGACTTGCACCCCTAGTGAGAGCTGTGCCACCCCATCCCATCCACTTCCATTCATGCAACAGTTGTAACCGCAGAAATACACCAGCGGCGATCTGAGCGAGGCGAGCAACGGAAGCAATTGACTTTGTATTGAGTCGCGCGACAAAAGCGATTCTGGAGACTAGAGCAATTTGCGAGACGAGCGCGACAGTTTAAAATCTTTTCAACTTTCTATGACGCGGTTCGGCGACAAGCCGCGACAGCCAATGACTGTATAGAGGTCAGTGACCACAGTCAATGGGAATGCTTGAATGCTTTGCCTTCTGCCTGTACGGACATACTCTAGTCTCCTCAATCGCTCGTATCGCTTGCTGCTGCACTCTGTCGCTTGAATCGCATCGCGCCTGGTCTATTCGCGCGGTAAGGCTTCAGAGCAGTTTGGAACAGTCCATGTATTTGCATATGTAATACCTGCCTCACAAACCACAACCTCATAAATAAAAAAATATGGTGTGTGTGTGTGTGTGTGTGTCTTACCTGCCAGAACCACATGATCTGCTTGCTATTCCTGGTGTAGTGGCGATACACTGTGTTCCTCTGCCAGTCCTGCAGGTCCACTTCTTGCATACCGCACAGCATCACCTGGAGACACACAACACAGTTTAGTCCTCTCATGATGTACAGAATGTGTACATCACCTAGAAACACCCAAACAGAAATGCATACAGAGCTTATACACATCTAATTCATGGTGTCTGTGTGTGTGTGTGTGTGTGTGTGTGTGTGTGTGTGTGTGTGTGTGTGTGTGTGTGTGTGTGTGTGTGTGTGTGTGTGTGTGTGTGTGTGTGTGTGTGTGTGTGTCTGTGTGTGTGTGTGTGTGTACTGTAAGTGTCAAGTCCGTGTGCATGTTTTTGTTATCTGTGGCACAAATACACACAGACCCAAATTTATGTTCAGTGGTTCAGTGGTGAATGCAAGTGGTGTGTGTGTGCGTACACAATATTGGGTGAGTAGAGCTGTGTGTGTGTGTGTGTGTGTGTGTGACCAGAAGCTCAGAAAGCTAACGCCAGTCAGTTCTCCAGTTGAGTGTACAATGAAATGAAGGTGTTTATGGTGCCACATACAAGGAGCAAGGGAGGAGGGCGTCCTGTATAATATGCAGAAAATGCTAATCCACAAATAAGGCAGGGGACATCCTATCCTTGTTGCCGGATGCCACATGCACTTTTTGTACTCAAACCAGTTGCCATGCACATTTTATGTACATGGTGTGAACGGTAGAAGAGCACCAGACACATAGTATGCAGAGGCACACATACGGTGCAATATTGACAGCAGCAGCCGGCGATGTAGACAGGCCTGTAGACAGACGTGTGTGTGTGTGTGTGTGTGTGTGTGTGTGTGTGTGTGTGTGTGTGTGTGTGTGTGTGTGTGTGTGTGTGTGTGTGTGTGTGTGTGTGTGTGTGTGTGTGTGTGTGTGTGTGTGTGTGTGTGTGTGTGCATCACAGTCACCTCCAGCTCCTTCTCATCGAAGTACTGGAGCCACTGTAGAGGGACCACCTCGTTGAAGCCGTCCAGGAAAGCCTTCGTCTGGCCCTCCACCCCCCGGGAGAAACGCCACTCCGCCATCAACCTGGAAAAACATGCATGTCACAGGGTGGTAGGATAGTACACTCAAGTTTCCTATTTATCCAATTGCTGAAATCCATTGTGTTAAGCCAGACATTGGTGCAATACAAAGCATTGAGTGTTTTAATTACAGAAAATTGGCATTACGCCCTATCTGTACTATTGATGCTCCGATCACCAAAATCATGATCTGCCAATCACTGATCACCAAAAGAATGGTAATCTTCCCTATGTTATTTTTTTTACAGACCATTAGTAGCCTAATCATCCAAATGTAAGTTTTCTAAATTGAAGTAGACCAAATCATAATCATGTGATGTCTGTATATCAGTGTCCATACTCTATGCACTCCTCCTTGTGGTGTGTGTGTGTGTGTGTGTGTGTGTGTGTGTGTGTGTGTGTGTGTGTGTGTGTGTGTGTGTGTGTGTGTGTGTGTGTGTGTGTGTGTGTGTGTGTGTGTGTGTGCGCGTGTGTGTGCGTGTGTATATCTTCATACCCGATGTACTCCTCCTTGTTCTCCTCGGTGACCAGCAGCTCGGCCCCGTCGGGCTTCAGGTCATGTGAGGTGATCTTGCCCAGGATCTCCATGTCCACAGAGAAGTACATCTCAAGGCCACACTCCTCGATGTTGTTATCCCTGAAACACACACAGAGTTCAGAGCAGAGGTGGAAGAAGTACTGAAGTTGTGTACTTAAGTAAAAGTAGAGGTACCCTGCGAAAAAATTACTCAAGTGAAAGTAAAAGTTGCACACCAAAAATGTACTTAAGTAAAAGTCCTAAGTACTAACTTTTAAATGTACTTTTTGAGTACAAAAGTACAAGTAAGCCTACTTGCGCAATGGCTGTCTTTCTCCATGTCTGCCTACTTGATCCAATAGGAAAAAGTTTCTGCAACTGTTTTCGGCTCTATTTGAACATGACTATGGAGTCCTGTTAATGTTTTTTAAAGTATCTTTTCTGTCTGGGTGTCAGTTTGGAAGAGGGGCTTGGTCCCGCCTCCCTGCCCGCAGCTGAGGCTACTCAAATATCCACAAAACACAACAGGAAAACCTAGGATAAATGTAACTAGTAACTAAGTCTTCTTCTAGAAATGTAAGGAGTAGAAAGTACAAGTAGTTGTCAAAAATGTAACTAAGTAAAAGTAAAAGTCTGCATTTTTATTTTTACTCAAGTAAGTACAAATTCCAGAAAAAACTACTTAAGTACAGTAACGAAGTAAAAACACTTAGTTACGTTCCACCTCATGTTTATTTCGCAACATGTGCTTGGAAAATGTGTGTGTGTGTGTGTGTGTGTGTGTGTGTGTGTGTGTGTGTGTGTGTGTGTGTATAGATCTGTTCATCTGCTGTGTGTGCTTGTGCATGGTGATGTGGGTTTGCATGCTTCTGCACATGGAAATATTGGTGCGTGTGTGTGTGTGTGTGTGTGTGTGTGTGTGTGTGTGTGTGTGTGTGTGTGTGTGTGTGTGTGTGTGTGTGTGTGTGTGTGTGTGTGTGTGTGTGTGTGAGAGAGAGAGAGAGAGTGTGAGTGTGTGTGTGTGTGTGGGAGAGAAAAAGTGTGTGAGTGAGAGAAAGAGTGTGTGAGTGAGAGAGAAAGAGTGTGTGAGTAAGAGAGAGAGAGAGTGTGTGAGTGAGAGAAAGAGTGTGTGAGTGAGAGAGTGTGAGTGAGAGAGTGTGTGAATGTGTGAGTACCTACCTGATCCAGATGAGGGAGTTGTAGAACTCTGGGTCGATAGACTCCAGGTCTTTGAGGATCAGCTTCTTATTAAGCATTCGCTTGTAGAAGGGCAGGGAGAAGCCTGTGTCAATGAACTTGCCATGGAACAGAGCCTACACACACACACACACACACACACACACAGAGGGGTTAGTTTCTTGACAGCCTTTTTGCTAAATAAGTAGGAAACTAAGTAGAACATCACTGGGAAATTGCTACTCTGGATCCCGTTTCTCAAAAGTGTTGTGGCTAACCACTTAGCAACTTAATTGTTTGCAATGCAAAGACAGAGGAGGCACCTCTTGGGATAAGATAAGAGGTAAGTAATCTAATAGAAGAGCCTGGAGTCCTCATTTTCAATAAAAATGAGGACTCCAGACTCTTCTATTAGATGATACACCCCCCACTTGTCAAGAGAGGAGAACAAAAAACCCAAAATGTTGATGTTCATGAGTGCATATGTGTATGCAAACACAGGAAGCTAAAGTAGGCCAGAAAGCAGGTCTTCGGATTCAAAGTTTGTGGGTTTGCGTATGCTATGCCACACAGTGTCTTGTGTCTAAAATCAAAAGTAAGACAAAGGTGCTGCGGTTTGCTACTTGTATATGCAGAGTGGTACCATGACACCACACCAGTGCCTTGGGGTGGTAAAACACAGGCAGCAAGAAGGTAACGGGTAACATCCCAAGTCTGGGACTAAGTTCGGAAATACCTTGGTACATAAAAGAAGTCTTTTTTTCAGAAAGTATGCTCAACTCTAAATTGGCCTTTTTGTAGAAAAGCTGCACTAGTGTGATTCTTGCATTTTATTTTAGTGTGTTAGCCTGACAGATTTTTTTGGCCCAAGCCTTCTTCAGCGTCTTAACATAGTAGAAGAGCAATGTGTGGCAAGGTTCATTGGGAGTAGGTACCGTCATTGCGTGAGCCAACCTAACAAGAAACATCTTGAGCTTTTACCAGCCTAATCACACAATGTTCAGTAATGGGCAAAGTGTATTCATTAGTTGCAATCCAGTGCCCAAAAGTCCGAATGACCTTGTATTTCCTGTCAAATTCAACCAGGTGATTGCCTGGTCAAAAGATCACCTGGTTGAATTAGACAGGTAAAGCAACTTGGTTGTCCATCACTGATAATACTGGCTCTACTACTTCGTCATAACAATAAAAAAATGATGTGATTACTGCTAACGTATTGTAATATAATATAATGTATGCAACATCAGACCCTATACTGCCCTTCAAAGGCAAAGTGCAGTAACTACGCCAACATTGAGAATGAGAAAAAAGGTCTTCAAAGCCTTGGTATTAGGTTGGCTATTGTAGTTACCCCAAATTTGACATAGAAATATATATGTATATTTTTTAAATGGACACATCTAGACTATTAACGTGTCACAAGATAAAAGACCATTTTCAGTATAAACTCATTTTGCCAAAAAATGTAGTTACTGCACTCTGCCTTTGTATGGCGGTACAGTACCATGATGACATAATTAAAAACCAAAAAAACCAAAAACAAACCAGAGTCAAGAGTTCTCACCATGGCAATAAACCTGCCGATGAAGCAGAAGTAGGCCAGGTGGTCAGGGTTGATGGTGGAGGCGGGGTTGATCTGGAGACAGTAGTTACTCTTGCCCGCATACTCAAACAGACAATACATCGGGTTCAGCACCTCGTGAGATAGCAGGAAGAACCACTCCCTGGGGAAGGACAGATCGTGAGAACACATGGAGAGAGAGAGAGAGAGAGAGAGAGAGAGAGAGAGAGAGAGAGAGAGAGTGAGAGAGAGGAGAGAGAGACGGAGGGAGGGAGGAAGTGGGTAGATTAGTTTTTATTCATTATTTGTTTATTTGCTTTATTGAGTACAGTCATTGGTAGTGGAACTTCCTTATGTCATGTTTTGTGCATATGGGGCGCAGCTGATGCCAAATATTTGCATGTGGTGCGAGCAAGCCAACAGTTTGTTTGAATTCTGTAGGAGGCTTAGTTTGCGAAAAACACATTTTATTTCCATCAGTTACGTGCAGTGGTGAGAACAATTTGCCTAAATACATTTACTGAAAAATGGGCAAAAATATGCAGCTAACTGTTCTAAGAATTCTAATGGCAATAATCAAGGGCTTAAACACTTGGCAGTGAAAAACTGACCTTGCCAGGCCACCGTAGTCCAGTCCCTCCTCTCCTCTGAAGATGACGTAGAGCCGCCTCCTCAGGTCGTAAGGCTTTAAGGCCATGATCTACAAAGGAAGGGATAGATAAGCTCAACTTTGGGTTGAGTGAACAAACCATCAACTTAAAATAGAAAAAAAGTCTCACAGTGCTTACTTGTGTATTTATATATATTACCATGTCAGCAGACGCGTTTCGGCCCTCAAGCTACCGTCAGTGAATGATGTGATTTATCATGTTATTATAGTAATATAGGGGTTTCATGTTGAAATGAAGAAATGCAGTGAATCTTCTGCTAAAAAGTGCATCCACCATTAAAATCATATCCATGACAACCACGTGTGTGTGTGTGTGTGTGTGTGTGTGTGTGTGTGTGTGTGTGTGTGTGTGTGTGTGTGCGTGTGCGTGTGCGTGTGTGAGAGAGAATGTGTGTGTGTGTGTGTGTGGTGGGCTGCAGTGGAGGGGTGGGGAATGCTATGGTGTGTGTGTGTGTGTGTGTGTGTGTGTGTGTGTGTGTGTGTGTGTGTGTGTGTGTGTGTGTGTGTGTGTGTGTGTGTGTGTGTGTGTGTGTGTGTGTGTTGTTGTTGTTGTTGTTGATGATCACCTGTTGAAACGAGTCCTCAAACAGCGTCTGTCTGGAGACTGTGATTTTCACATGGCTAGGCAATGCATTGGACTGTGGAGAGACACATCTGTATTACATATGAAATGGCACATGGTAAAGGCTCCAAGTGGATCATAATTTTGAGGGCAGTGTGTGAGAGAGAAGACATAGGAAAGATAGAGCAAGAAAGACAGTGAGCAAGAAAGATAGAGCAAGCGGGAGAGCAAGAAAGATAGAGCAAGCGGGAGAGCAAGAAAGATAGAGCAAGCGGGAGAGCAAGAAAGAGAGAGAGAGCAAGAGAGCAAGAGAGCGAGAGAGAGTGCAAGAGAGAGAGTGCGAGAGAGAGAGAGAGAGAGAGAGAGAGAGAGAGAGAGAGAGAGAGAGAGAGAGAGAGAGAGAGAGAAAGAGCTCACCTGGCATAGGTAGCGGAAATGGGCCAGCTTCCATCTGAAGCTGCGCTCATAGGCGATCTGAGGACCTTTGCTCCTGCAACAATACACCACAGTGTCATTTTGTTACTTTAAGATTTAAAAAAAAAAAAAAAAAATTTAAACCAACTTCTGGCCAGGCCATTATAGTCAAGTGCTAGGCACTTCTGATTCTGAAACTATTCTTGCTTCCGATTGGTCAATTCAAACGTGACGCCTTTCCTAAAGCTCTCTGTTCCCAAGTCTGGCTGCTCAATTCTTTGCAAACCACCACCTCCCCAGTTCCACCTTGTCGTGTATAACATGGCATAGGCTACTCTTTGTCATGTTGCCTGCTCTATTCATTTGGAAATACTTAACTCTCATTAATCTTAAATTGGGCGAGCATTTCCTTTGCTGATGCTGCCGGTTCCTGATTGCCTGCTTTATCATGATGCAAATAAAAAATAAAGGGAACTCTATTGAGCAGAGCCGATACCGCCAAATTCCATTCAGAATTTATTCAACAAAGAAATTTACATCTCGTCTTTTTTTACCTTAATGGCCCTGACAGGATTACGTTAGCCGTCCTTATATCCACCCACTTTCGGTTTTATACCCTCATGTTTGACAAGGTTGAAGTACTGAAACGACACAACTTGCTGATTATAGATAGATTAGCTTACGGCAAGCTGTGGTTAAGCTCCAAATAAAAGAATTCCTTGCCTGAAATTCTTGCCTGAGGTCCATTCATTCACCAGAGGTTAAAATCCAGAAAGGCCCACCTTTAAAGGAATTACCACTTGCCCTAAACGTGATCAGGTTATTGAATAGGTGCTTACTGGAACACCCCTTTGTGTGTGTGCATATGCGCGCGTACACACACAGTAAGGGCTGGTGTACTACTACTTACACAGATGATTTTCCCGTGCGCGGGTCGCTAAACGTTGTGGTCCTCGTGTTGTGGTCTACGAAGTAGCGCACGCCCTCACGAGTGTAACGGATCTCCCAACCCTCTGGCAGAGGCTCCTCATTCTGCAGCCTGCGCGCGCACGCACACACACACACACACACACACACACACACACACACACACACACACACACACACACACACACACACACACACACACACACACACACACACAGACAGACAGACAGACAGACAGACAGACAGACAGACACACACACACACACACGTAGAGACAGAGAGACACAATCAGTCAGACATACAGACAGGCACAGAAAGAGACAAAAACACACTCTAGGTCCGACTTATGAACCAGTTAAGAGAGAGATGTGCTGATGAGAATAGATGTGGATTGCTCACCCTTGTGTGCGAGGATCCTCCCACTGTGTCGTCTTTGTGTTATGGTTGACAAAGTACACGCGGTCATTGGAGTCAACGCGCCGTTCTACACACCACACACACACACACACGCACGCACACGCACACAGGCATGCAAAAATCCAAAGATTCAAAACATGGCAATCCATTCAAGGCAATATTTATGACTGACCACATATGCCAAATCCCACCCATTCCAGATAGACTCAAAGGCACAGTATTCCAGGCAAAAGCAATAACAGAACAATGGAAACTGGTTAAAGCACATTAATCATCACGCCAACCAGATGAAGCCAACCAGAAGACAACTTCTATTCGCAGAAATAATCATTTAAAAATGAAAACACAAACAAGACACGGATCCGGGCAGAAATGCGTAAACATGGAAACGTGAATGGATAAATGACGAGAGAAGAGAGAGGGAATGACCAAACAAGGAGAAATTCTAGACACAAACGGAGAAAGGAGAAGAAGACGAGACAGAAGAACTAACTAGTAATAAGCAGACAAGCACATGAAAGCCAATGGGGGGAGAGATGGAAGGACTAATCGAGACATGGGGACACTCTGAAGACAAAAAAGGGCAGGAGGAAAAATTGAAAACAGGAAATGACCAGACAGAAGGAATAACAAGATAAGAGCAAGAAAAGAAAAGAGAAGGAAGAAGGGAAGAGGTAGAAGAAGTGCTAGAAGGAGTGATGAAACCAGGAGGCATGCCAAGACAGATGGAGAAAAAGAAGAAGGGCTAGACAGCAGACGTGACAGAACAACAAGAGAAGACAACATGTTGGAAGCCAGAGCCAGGATGAAGGATGTTGGCTTACCCCATCCAGGAGGTAGGGGACCCAGCGGGTCGTTCTCCACAGACATCATGGAGGCCTGGAGACGAACAACAACAGCAACACGCTCTTCCATTGAGACACAAGCATTTGACAACAAGACTTTGAAGACACACTTTTCCTCTTCAGTCTACACTCTACATTTGTACTGGGCTTTAGAAATCAATCAGGAAGTAATCACTCCTCCTGACAAGATTATCTTGGAATTCGTGAAGACACCAATCACATAAACAAACCAGTGACAGGAAGAGGTGTAGCCTACAGAAACCACAGCAAGGAAGTGTAAACCAACTCGATAGGCTGGGTGTACTGTACTCTGGCCCCTTGACTGCCCTTAGACCTGCATGTCAATGATGTGAACCCTTACATATTTCCTCAGGAACAGTCTTTCAACTGGACCTAAACAGTTTGCAGTAGACCCTAAGAACACCGACTTCTGGACCCAAACATTACTTAAGCTGCGCTGTGGCCACCCCACATATGAGTTTGCATGCCCAGGGGCACCCGGGTTCGAGTGCCGGCCTGAGTCCTTTCCCAACCCTACCCCAGCTCTCTCTCCACACTCGCTTCCGGTCACGCTTCACTGTCCTATCTGAGATAAAAGCCCAAAAAAGCAAAACAAATTCTAATAAATACTTAACGCTAGGAAACATGGCCTGTCTGGCCCTAGTGAAACAGGACCATGATAAGAAGTTAATGAGATTCACTATTGTTTGTGTGACTGGTTGTTGAAGTAGCACTGCTGTTCTGTGATTGGCCCTTCACATTAGTGACTGCACTCTGACTGGCCGTGTCCAGTTAGGGGCGTGGTTCAGGACAGGGGTAGAGGAGGAAAATTTGCAGTCAGTTGCAAATGGGAGGCATTGGTCCATTTTATTTTTTAATATAAAGGGAGTTGTTGCACAGCTTATGATGAGTTCAAGGATTAGAAACACAGTCTCTACTTACAGAGTGATTGATCTGGTGCTCTGCATCTGGCTTATATCGTCTTTCTGTGCTAGTAGGCTAGGTCTTGATGTTATGATATCAGGCTATGTGAGAGTGGCTTCCAGAGTAATCTTTTTAGGACTATTATTACTGTTGTGTACGTACATATGTGTGTGCAGGCAATTTGTGCAATTGGTGCTGGACGTCAGCCTCCACAGCTGGTATGTGAACGTGGAAATGTGTGTATTCATAAAGCGCTTTGAGACAACTTAATTGTTGTAATACTGCACTATAAAAATACAGGTTGTATTGTATTGTACAATATATTATCACACCGTCATCATCAGGTCTGGCTCATGGTTTTTAATTACATAGTAGAGGTATCGCTGATTGATCTGGTGCATGGTGCCTTGCATCTGGCTGATATTGTTATATTAGTATATTATCATATCATCATCACCATCATCATAATCATCATGTCGTTCTCATGAGGTTTTTTTTTACTTACAGAGTAGAGGCATCTCTGTTTTGTTACTTACAGAGTAGAGGTATCTCTGGTTGATCTGGTGCATGGCGCCCTGCAGCTGGCTGCGCTGGCTCTGCCACTGCTCGAAGTTGCGCACCGACTCCATGGTGGGCCGCTGCCAGGTGGTGGTGCGTGTGTTGTGGTCCACATAGTAGATACGCCCCCGGTCATCCACACGCCGCTCCCACCTACACACACACACAAAAAGAAGACGTGAGCATAAAATGTCTATGACAAGTGGGGGTGCGTGTGTTGGGTCCACATAGTAGATACGCCCCCCGGTCGTCCACCCGCCGCTCCCACCTACACACACGCATACACACAGAAAGAAGTGAGGATAAAATGGGGTGCATGTGTTGTGATCCACATAGTAGTTACGCACGCTGTCATCCACACGCTTCTCCCACCTGAGGGGGGAAGAATATAGCATGCACAGTGGAAATTAGGCCTAACAACATTTCACAAAATCCATGGGATAAAAAAAATAAAAAATAAAAAACACATCAGCCCATGGAACTTAACATAAAAACACAAAAAAAAATATTATTATTTTCATTCGCATCATTTGAACGTCCAAGAGATATGCAGGAAGAAGTCTTGCATGTCTCGGTCAAGTAAAATACACAATGTCTCACTCACACACACACACACACACACACTCACACACACACACACACACACCTTCTAACCCTTAGTTATGAATGTAGCATTGTAGGATGACGGACTGCAGAAGAGAGAGAGCTGCTGCTGGAAGGTCACATAAATTGCATCTCCCAATCAAATGTACACAAACAGTGTGTCCACTCTATCTAACCTCTCATCCTTGCCTTGTGCCTCTGGCCTTGTGCTTAGCTGATGCCCAACCTCTGTGGACAAAGCCTCAATCATCAATGTGGTCTTGCCTCGTATTGCAAGGCCACAAGCACAAGGCGAGGACAGGAGGAAAGATGTTGAAATGGACCCAGTAGAGGCTCCATGCACTCACCCTGGGGGAAGTGGCTGTGGTCTCTCCCATGTGGTGGTTCGCGTGTTGTGGTCGACGTAGTACGTCCTGCCGTGTGGATCCTTCCTCTGCTCCCACCTGAATGACAAGGAGTGGAACAGAGACAAATATCATCAGCTGTTACAGAAACGCACAGCTGCCAGCTAATGGTTCAGGAGTTGATCTTGGTTGCGGGTTAAAAACCCATACAAGGGGGGCGCTGTGGCGCAGTGCGCTACGCCCCCTTGCATGCCCATCCACGGGGACCCCGGTTCGAGTCCGGCCGGGGTCATTTCCGATCCTCCCCCGTCTCTCTGTCCCATTCGATTCCTGTCACCATCTTCGACTGTCCTGTCAAATAAAGGCATAAAAGCCCCTAAAAAATGATATAAAAAAAAAACATACAAGTACAAATAACCCTACGTTCTGCCAATGGTCCGTGAAACATGGCTTAAAATACTGGCAAGTATCCAGGTATATACTGTCACATGGGCAGTCATGGGTAAGCAGTTAGGTTGTCTGGCTTGTAGCTCAAACACCACCCTCCTCCATGACTGAGTTACCCTGAGCATGGTACCGTCCCACTGCACTGCTCCCTTGCAGCGCGGTTTGGGGCTGCCCCCTGGCAAGGGTGAGATCTAAAAGCAAGTTTGTTGTGAGCAATGCGTGCACTTGTGTGCTGTGTCACAATGACAAGGGGAGTTTCCCAGTTATGCTTTCACTTTTTCACCTTCACATACCTGTGCCTGTCCAGGAGGTGTGTGTGTGAACAAGAAGAAAGCAACATTCACACACATGGCTACTGGTTACTCGCTCAGCAAGAGAAGTCAATAGAATGTTTATGTGTTCCAGCGAAGCAAGGCCTGGACAGGTGAGGAGAGTACAAATGATGCGATGTGGGTGGATTTCAAGATTAAAAAAATATTCTAACTTGGAGCGATGCCAGTAAAGGAGTAGCCAATTGGAATGCAGAGTTTGGATCACTGACAGTTCATTTTTAGCTTTGGAAGTCGCAGTTAA